>NC_139347.1:8483100-9048100 GCF_055883805.1 Amblyomma maculatum
ATACATACATACATACATACATACATACATACATACATACATACATACATACATACATACATACATACATACATACATACATACATACATACATACATACATACATAACGTCCGTCCGTCCGTCCGTCCGTCCATCCGTCCGTCCGTCCATCCATCCATCCATCCATCCATCCATCCACTACGAGCAGAAGCTCAGTGCCATCTGGTCGCATATTGCGTCTATATAAAGTGCTGTTGTGGAGCACATATAAAGCAAGGGCAGCGTCAGGGTGATCAGTGCTGAGGCGGTTGATAATGCCGCAAAGCTTGGGATCTAAACGATGCTCATGACGAATATTTGAAAGGTCAAAGATCGAAAACACACAAGGGTCATCGTCACACTCGCTTTCAGACGGTAGATCTACCGGATTGCGTGACAGGCAATCGGCATCAGTGTGTATCCGGCCGGACCTGTGGACGACAGAAAAAGTGTATTCCTAAAGACGCAGCGCCTAACGCCCGAGACGACAGTAGGGTCCTTCAGCGAAGAAAGCCAACACAAGGCGTGGTGGCTGGTGATGACGGAGAACGAGCGGCTAAACAAGTAATGACGAAACTTTGTAATGGTCCACACGAGCGCTAAACACTCTAGTTCTAGGATCGAATAATTTCGCTCAGCCTACGAATATGTCTACGTGTAAAGTGTTCGACATCCATGGGTCCAGGGTTCGATCCCTATCGCAGTATCCCATCTCAAACATCTACAGGAGTTTGGGGCTCCTGTATATTCAGCTCTGACATATGCTCGCATGACGTCACTCAACCAGACTACCAACCAGCACCCGGCCATGTTACCTACCAGAGGCGGAGGACTGGACAAATATCAGCCAATGCTGGATGCCACTACAACCCGTTAAGGTAGCATAACGAAATATCGACTAAATCAGGAAACATGGAATTTCTAACGCACTAAAAGTAGCTCCTGATTTACGTGACTGAGTTACATGCGGTTCATGGTGAAAACAGCGCGGGAAAATGAGACAAACGAAGAAAGACACAGCACAACACACAGGTCTTTCTTCGCTTGTCTCGTCTTCCAGCGCTGTTTTCACCATGAATCAATACCAACTGGCCCAAATCGCAGTCTTAGTTAGCGACATAGGTAAGGTAGTACATTTCACTCGATAACGTGTTTTTGGGCTCGTTCGGCTGAAAAGCCGTCACAGCACTTCCTAACTGAGAACCGTAATCCAGAAACGTGTCTGGAAAATTACGCATTTTAGTAAAATAAGGTTTTCGCAGGCGGCTCCTCATGCCAGGCGGCATCATAACGCATAGTCCACTAGAGATCGTTGGTACCATGTGTGCCAGAGAGGCCTCCAGTGAACGCGTGCGCATCACTTACTAGCGTGTGTCAGGACTGTGTACTGACGTTACTGTAATAATATTGTATTGTATCGTTTTCTTTTTTTTTTTGGCGCATAAGCAACTCAGGCTATCATGCGCCAGGAACAAGGTTTGTTTTTATTTTGTGGATAAGGTCTAGTGTATATATATATATATATATATATATATATTGTAGTGTGGTAATCTTCATCGATATAACCACTGACATGCGTCGCGTGCTGCCGCTCTCAAGGACGAAGAAGTTGTTCGCTGCCTTGCTCTTTCGCCACGCCTGACGCTTCGCTGCGAGTCTCCCCTGAGCGGCTGGAATCATCTGGGTTCACCGAATAAACACACCCCTACAATTGGTGGAGGTGCTGGGTACGTTCCCGTCCACCCTGGAACTAAGAAGCCGCACGTTACCCTCTGCTTCCAGCATGCCGGACGACACTGCCACGACATCGTCGCCCCTCCCAACCACCGTGCTGTGTTCTGGAGCTCTACGGCAGCGTGATCCGTGCTTCTTCAGTGGCACAGCCGACCAGGACGTCGACGATTGGTTGGCGGCATATGAGCGCGTCAGTAGCTACAACAGATGGGACGACGCTATCAAGCTAAGCAATGTAATCTTTTATCTGACTGACGTGGCGAACCTCTGGTTTCGCAACCATGAGGCAGACCTGCCATCTTGGTCTGCATTTAAAAAGAATTTTGCAGAAGTGTTCGGCCGCCCTGCAGTTCGCAAGCTCCGGGCAGAACAACGCTTGCGTGAGCGCACTCAGCAAGTCGATGAGTCGTTCACTAGTTATATAGAGGACATCGTGGACCTATGCAAGCGTGTAGATCCGCTAATGACTGAAGCGGATAAGATCGAGAACATCATGAAAGGCATCTCTGACGACGCGTGCCAAATGCTCTGGGTAAAAAATCCTGCCACGGTGAGTGACGTGATCAAGCTTTGCCAGAGCTACGACGTGCTTCGTAAGAAGCGCGCTTCTACCCGGCGGTCCGGTGTTAGAGACGACGCCATCTCTACACTTGCGCTGGGCGGTTCTACCCCATCAGAGGACAGCCCTTTACTTCAGCAAATCAAAGCCTTCGTTCGAGAAGAGGTCGCCCGCCAGCTATCGCTGGTCCCTCAGTTACAGGATAGTGGCCGCCTTGTTCCTGACATGGCTCCGTCTTTGGCCCCTACCATACGGCGTGCCGTTCAAGATCACATCGCTGACGTTCTTCCTCCCAGCTCCATGCTCCCGCCCAGCCCTGTGCTGCCGCCCAGCCCCGTGCCAGCGCAAGTAACGGCACCACTGACTTACGCCCAAGTTGCGGCCAGGCCGCTCATGCCATCAGCATCTCTTTCCTACCAGGCCGCTCCTTCCAACCTTCCTTCGCCTTTGCCTGGGTCTGCATTCCATGTCCCTATTCCAAGGGTACGCCAACGCCCTACGAACCCTTGGCGTACCGCGGACAACCGACCAATCTGCTACTCTTGCGGGCTGCCGGGCCATGTCGCACGCCTTTGCCGCCAACGCCTTCCACCTTCTCGACCTGAACTATGGAACTACTCCTACAATACAGACCAGCCCTCGCCGAGAAATCCGCCCAGTTCCGAATTTGTATCTCGTGACAATCAAATCGTGACAATCTCTGCCCGGGGGGAAACTGTAGTGTGGTAATCTTCATCGATATAACCACTGACATGCGTCGCGTGCTGCCGCTCTCAAGGACGAAGAAGTTGTTCGCTGCCTTGCTCTTTCGCCACGCCTGACGCTTCGCTGCGAGTCTCCCCTGAGCGGCTGGAATCATCTGGGTTCACCGAATAAACACACCCCTACAATATATATATATATATATATATATATATATATAGAGAGAGAGAGAGAGAGAGAGAGAGAGAGACAGAGAGCCATTCCTACCAGATATTCTCCAGCATGCTATCTATCGTTCTGAGCATGCGCGAAAATACAATAGGCGCTGTAAACTCGCCTTTTGCATTGCTCGGGTATATGTTTGATTTAGTTATTGTTTTGAGTCACTATTAAAGAAGTGCCTGGAGGTGAAAACCGGAAGTTCATGCACTTATATCAGCACAAATGCGGACAAAACAAGATTGTGCAAGGGTGATGTTATGGGAACTTCATTGCCACGGTGCCTAACTGTCTACATCATGAAAGACCTCTTCGAAATTAACAGATGCACACTGCAATTCAGAAACACAAAACTACAGCTATAAAAATTAGCGTCAATGCAAATACGGCACGGAGACAAATCCTCTTATATAGATAGAACGGTCGGTGCCTGTTAGCAAATCCCAACCTTTGCTGCCAGCGAACACTAAACTTTCAATTATCTGAAAAAAAAGAATCTTTTAAGATGCTTGAGCATTGATAAATAGGTATATTTGCATGTGTAGGATGTGCCCCGCTGAAAATGTATCAGAGGAGATATACTACTTACCGGAGAGGGGACAAGATGAATTAATAATATCGAGAAAACATTTTGTCTATTTCACGAACAGATGGTTGGTGAGTGTCACTAAGTTAAAACTTACTGTAAGCCGTAGAAAAACATAGTTACTTTCTTTCGGAAGGCGCCAACTCTGTTTCGCACTGCTTTTAATGATTCCATATGATAGTAGCGGCGTTTATTATGGCGCGGATAAAAGTTGTACGAGAATAATTATTGTCTCACAAAGAATTGCCTTGCGTGCAATGTAAATAGTTTAGTTTTTGTGGTGCTTTTGTTGTAACAAAATCAATGTGTTTCTACCAAGATAGGTCGAACCAGCATATAGCTGTCCATCTTTAACGTCAGTGGTTCGCCTGGCGGATCCTAGCATTTTGCTGCTCGTTAATACCTCTTTTAATACTTATGTTCTCTCACACATACATACAGACGTGTTTCAATCAATCGATCAATCAATCAATCAATAGCACACCACCGTAGGCTACTTCATTATGCAAGATACACACGACATAGATACAAAGGCAGTTATTTTTTTTGCAAATTTGCTGGGCACAGGAGTGTCAAAAGCCACTTGCGGCAGTGCCTACGTCCAGGAGAGCTAAAGCTTACGTTGAAAAAACTGTTGGTCTTGGAAAAAGATTGCAATAAAGAAAATACCGCTGCCCACGACAATAGGCTAAAAGAAAATATGAAAAAATTTGAGGATCTCTTAGATATCTTTTAAGAGGAGAACTGCGAAAGCCTGCCTTTGCTCTCCTATCATTTGGCTCACATCGTCTGCCTCCAATCGTTTGCCTCTTCTTCTTTCGCCTTTCATCTTGATTGTTATAGCTATTATCATCCTCACGGTAGACAAGAAGAATTATGATGCGCGTTTCGCGATCCCGTGCGTGGCGCTGTTGGTTAAAGCGCTCGGCTGGGGATCCGAGAGATGGAGGTTGAATTCCCCGGGGGAGACAGGAGTTTACTTTTGGTGTCATCATCAGGATTATTGACATCTAATTTCCCTCCTCAAGCATCCGTTATTTGCAAGTGACTCATCAGCGCGCAAATCCCGCGCACAACTCTCGCGCGCTGGATTTCGTTCCATGAGCCTAGAAAGGCTTCCGCCTTAAACACAAAACATCGACTCATGTGCGCAGCATTGTTGTCGCATGGTTTTATGGATAATCAACGTAGAAGCTACCATTTAGGATGCAAACTTTTGATCGTGCTGCTTTCTATCAGCCTCTCCCATCTCGAAAAAAATGGAGTGTGCTGGGCAATCTCACTATCGGCGAGCACGGGAACAGTAGCGCCGCGCATCACAATTTTCCTGCTCCAATCCCAAGACACTTGTGCTAATATGTTCCTGCTGCAACTGTACCTGATATTAAGGTGATATAGCAGAAAACTTGGTGTTATCGCTATTATTGGCTAACCCATTGTTTTCCAGAGGTATGCTCGTGAGGTTTCGCTCCCAACACTGACGTCCACAACGATGATGCAGACGCCGGACTTTCTACACAACGGTGAGGTTAAGGGTCATGCAAGGGTGGAAGAACGGGCTAGTTGGTAGTTCATCTTAGGAAAACAAAACAGCGCATTCTTGATACACGGACAAAGAAAGAGACTACAACACAGCGTCAGCATTCTGCATGCGGCTAAGAAGCATACCATGAAGACTGAGAACGTTTGACCACGGCTGTGCACAAAGTGGTATACGTGAGTACTTTTTAAAATACAGGACACGTTGCCAGTGTAGAAAAGACACGATATGCTGTTGCAGTTGAAGGAAAAAATAAATCCTAAACTTTTGTAAGGTAATCTCTAACGTGAAAGCTGCAGAGAGCACCCTAGTGAATAATACATTTGTACCAGGACCCGAGCTGTCACATTAAATGCATGGGTCCAGTATGCTTCACTTATTGTAGCATTTACTCACCGGCAGTATTGACACATGCGCGTGACGATTCAGCCACCGAGTATGCGTTGCAGACCTTATCACAGTCATTTCAACCACACATGAAGGACGGTTGAATGCAAAATAATTACTACCGTATGATGATGCTGCAGAGCAAAGACCTGAGATAGTTGAAGTCAATGTGCTCTACATTACACCCCCATTAGTAGGCAAAGGTATGATTTAGGGATATAAACCTAGTACACAATATAGGAAGCGCTCAATAATGCACTTACACTAGTTGGATACTTCAGTAACGAGTCGGACAATAGTATTGTCGGCATGTTGGCAGGGAAAACACGTAAGAATATTGATGTATTGTCTAGCTTAATATAGAGAAAGTTTATCTAAAGAATGCAAAATAAGTTTCTCGAATGTCTCAGCACAATTTGCAAAGGATGCATGGCGGTCATATTTACTTCCCCATGAGTAATCCGAATTCTTTGAATAGCGTTCTGAAGAGTGAAAGTACAGGAGGCAACCGAAGAATCTGAATGATACTCACGATATATATAAAATCAAAGTAGGTCATGAAGCATGCGGCACAATACGAACGAAAGAATAAACACGGGCGAGTGCGCAGTTCTTACAGGTGAAATTTTAACTGTTTGGAATTAAGTATAATTACACAGCTGCCATAGGGTTTTGTGTTTTTCGAAACCCACCGCCGGACACCCACCGGTAAAAATGGGTACAAGCATCCCCAGGCCTGGCGCTCGGGTTTTCCAGGGGTGTGCGTTTGGGAGAAGCTCCGTAAACCCCGTTGCGCGCCCCTCCTCCGCAGTGGGCCCAAACCCAGTTTCGAACCTCGCAGCCTGCAAAGGCGGTTCTGTTTCTCTTGCAAAGGTACTTCCTTTGAGCCTCACCTGAAGTTCTCCCTTAGAGCCTCAGCTGCAGCAGTCCTAAAAAACTATATGCATGGCGGTCATATTTACTTCCCCATGAGTAATCCGAATTCTTTGAATAGCGTTCTGAAGAGTGAAAGTACGGGAGGCAACCGAAGAATCTGAATGATACTCACGATATATATGAAATCAAAGTAGGTCATGAAGCATGCGGCACAATACGAACGAAAGAATAAACACGGACGAATGCGCAGTTCTTACATGTGAAATTTTAAATGTTTGGAATTAAGTATAATTACACAGCTACCCTGCAGATGAAGTTATGTGATGTTAGGGAGATAGTGAGAGACCGGAAAGCGTGGCGTGACATGGTCCTTAGGGTCACGAAGAGTCGGACACGACTGAACGACTGAACTGACACAGCTGCCGCCAAAACATAGGACAAAAAGAACTAAAGCATGCATAGACATTGAAGCGCGTGTGTCTTTAACGTCTTACTTTATCTTGGTATAAACTGGTGCTCACAATCATACAGAGTAAATGCTTTATTTGTCAGGGTGCATTGTGCCATCCGTTTTCTCAATTACTCCTGTGTTGTGTGCTTTAGGTCACGCTGTATTATATATAGTCCCACAGAGTAAATGCTTTATTTGTCAGGGTGCATCGTGTTATCTGTTTTCTCAATTACTCCTGCGTTGTGTGCTTTAGGTCACGCTGTATTGCTAATGGTGCTTCTGAATGAAACCTTTCGCATTAGCGCACCGTATAGTGATTTTATCTTGTTTGGCTTCGTTCATAGTTGCGCTTGGTTGTACTGGAAACTTTCCTTTGCCAGATTAATGCAGTAATTCCTTACTTTTAATTATCATTCTGCAACAATTGATACTTTGCGAACATCCTGAGCTTTCAGTGGAACGGAGGATAAGATGCACTGAACCTGCAAAATAAAGCTTTTTCAAGCTAGGAATAATTTAGACCTTAATGCATGACATCCTTGAACGATGTTTCGCGTGTAATATTTTGTGCGTGGAGTTGCTAGTTTGAACGAGGCGGATATCTGCTACATTTTAATCAAGCTTTTGGACGCTTAGAGTAACAACAATTTTAAGGATACGACACTACAGCGTTAATGGCTGCTCCCGCGGTATCTCTGCACGTACTTTGCTACTCACTCGACCGCAAATTCCTAATTTGTGCCATTATTATCTCACATATGCTTTTTAACGTTGGGCCTTAAGCTTGCACGAACTTATGCGAAGGCCGACACGACACAGATATATAGAGCCCCGCTTAACCATACGCTATGCGCACATACCTGCGAGACCAAGAGTTAGAGCGTCTGACTCGTGACAAAAGGGCCCTGGAGATTCTATTCCCCCTCGCTCTCCCATCTGAAAGGAGACGTCTGACTTGGCAGCTCCTGCTAACATGTTCATGTCATTTGACATCATGACGTCACACAACCTGACGACGAATCACTAACTTTCCAAGTCCCCTGTCATCTACCAGCTATCGGAGGCATATTCCCTTGATCGTTTGCTCACAACGCCAACGCTTTATTTTTCTTGTTACGAAAAAAGCTTTTGACCCTTTCGATGAGTGTCGTTGTGCTCAAGCATCTGTCCGTGTCATCAGTGCTTAGTGCAGCAGCGAGGATAAAAAATAATGATTCATCTTTTTTTTTTTTTTGTCCGGAGTGCTTTGTTTAGCTTTACAGCTTTTATTAACACGACAAGGCGTGTCAATGAATATTTATGGTGCAGTACTTTATCCCAATGCTGCAATGAATATCTAACGTGCCGTGATGCAGTTTGCCATTGCTGCTATCTCCACTCTGCGATATAGTGAGCAGTGATAGCCGCAAATTTTGCGTGTGATCCGTAATACAAGCAATGGAAGTCGAGTTATCGTGCCTAACAGACACCAGGAAATATTTTCTTCAGCACAACCGAAATAAATATGCCAATTCAGTGCGTATGTGCATTGTTATTTCATAGACAGCTTTTTCCTGCAAGCAACAAATGACACGTTTGTGAGGCATGAAAGTTTTTAATCGCGCAAGCATACATTCGTCCGTCACAGTTTCACTCATAATTCCTCTAGATGTCGGAACATTTTTTTCCAAACCATATGGCACATTGGATTTGTAGAAAACGTGGCACACGTGTTGCCGCAATTGATTCATAATATTTTCAGCACTGTCCAAAGAAGAGTTACAATGTATCAAAAAGTGCTTCACGGGCTTTTAGACATGCATTAAGCGATCGAATGGATTTAAGCATTCGACACGCAATAGCTTGGCATTTTGCACACAGGAACTTCGCGTGGATCTGCCTTGTACTTCCAGCACCACCTATAGTGTCGTGTTCTAGATTACTTAGGTAGGTAAACTTCCCCAACGATCCTCACATTCTCACGTACAAGCACCATCCGGTGACCACCAGCGTTTATATTATTCTGTTCTTGGTTTGTGCCTATCTTTTAGGTGCTCCATAGACAATTAAGGAGCGCTTCCTGGAAAACGCTAGCCTGATAACAGTCTGATAAAGAAGCCTACGCCCTAATATACTGCACATATTTGTCCATAAAAGGAACTAAATCACGAAGGACGGTTTTGGAAACGGGTCAAGTAAACACCTGCCAGAGATGAGCAATGCATATGTTGTGTTTTATATCACGGCAAATTTTGCCGCGTCGACATCCAAACATGCACTCTCAAAAACATACTGTGCACCAAGGACAGCTAGTTAAAAGTAAAAACACACACACGATGCTCTTTCTTTGAGACGGGAAAACATAGAAGTAAAAGATGTGTGTGCTGTTCTATTTGTTTTACGCAAAAACAAAAAAGCGTGACAATAAAATGGCCACATTGGTATCACTATAAAAAAAAGGGTTAATAATGAGGCCCGCCAGCAGTTACATGGTCAAAAGAAGTCATGCACGACCTCTATGAGCTGAGGAGGAGTGGCAGAGTAACATAATGTTTTTTTTTAATTATGTGGAGGCTTTCGACGAATTTAACGAAAGGAAACAGCTTCAAATGGAGGTATCGTAGGAATCAATCAGTAGAGAAATGATTTCAGAGCTCCCTGAATAATTAGCTGCAGTCTGCATGCAGAGAAGGAACCATATCCGTCATATACGAAGAAAACTATCATGAGTGGAGCAAGTATCTGTGCTCCTGGTTGCACGTCCTAGAAGGGGACAGGTCTATTGGAGTGATAACTAAGAGGGCACTAGGGTTCAGTCCCTAGACATTGAGGCTGCACTATATCAGTATTTGGATCAAATAAAGCACTGACATACATTGTTAGAAACTTCATTAAAACAGAGTAAAAAAGAAGTGCATTAGGGACTCCATCACATCTGACTGGGTACAAAGAAACACTCTTCGAAGTGCAAACAAACGTTCCTACCCACTAATAATTACTCCAAACCTGCACTGGAGGCCACATTTTATGCTCACTGTGGGTAAAGCTCATAAGAAATTAGGCTAGTACAGAAAATGTAGCCTCAAGTGAAACAAATTTACCAGCCAGTAAATCCTTGGCGCGTCTGTTACTGAAGTACGCGTGCGGGGTATGGAAGGCAGAAAGCAAGGTATTGCTGCAAGAATTTGAACAAGTGGAAATACGTGCAGTACGGGTAATTTTTTACCGCTTCAGGAGCCAAAATACAGTTAATTAATTTTTCAGAAGAGCCGCCCTGTTGCTTATTCTATGTGTTTTACGTTTGAAAGCAACGCAGGCTAAGGAGACATAATTGTGGAGAACTGCGGATAACTTCGAACACTACTACGATTGTTCTGGCCACATCTCGGCACTAAAACCACTACTCCACGAACACTTAGAGTTAGCGGTCCCTTAACGTTCACTGACATCGCAGGCACGGGAATGTGAGCTGCCTCATTCACAAAAGTATAGAGAAGACATGACTGTTGTTCTGTGATCAACGGAAACATAGATGGCTGCCTCGTCTATAGACTTGGGAATTGAACGGTTAATAATAAGGTTGTTGTATGAAGTAGTTCATATCCTGCACATCATGAAATAAACACACCTGACATGTTAAAGAAATCGCTGTTGCTAAAGTCTTAAAAAAATCACTTTCTTTGCTGACAGCACATGAATGTGATGACGCACCTGCTAACGCGGTGCCTGTAACATCCGAAGTTAGGTTTTCAGCTTTGCTTTACGTTCACTTGTGTTATTAAGATACTTGGTAAAATAAACATGTTAGTGCCGACGCTTGGTCCTTCAGGCTGTTCATTGATGACGCGCATGCCGTGACCAGTGACTTAACAGAGCTTCCGCTTTGTTAAAACATCCGCAACCGGAATAAACATCTGCAAATTTTTAATCCGGGAAGAACGGTGGGAATGTTACAGCACAAGGCGGTATTCTCTCGACGGCGCCGAGCGATGACAGATCAGAAAAAGCATCAGAAAGTGAGTTGTTATCGCGCAGAGAACTTCCTTCAGAGAACGTGCAAACAAGGTTTCTCACTGAATTAAGGCTTGTGGTACAAGTAAGTGGCTCGGATGCCGAACTACCAGTGCAATGTGCGTGGGTGCTTCGCAACAGGGTGGTGAGACCAGCAGAAGAGGCCGTTTTATCATAAAAATTTGTGAGGACCGCGAGTGGGAAAGAAGTTTTGTCTCAGGTTTTGATTTATTAATTTATTTATTGGTTCTCGTGAGTTCCGTAAAGCAACGCCAACGCGGCGACGAAATCGGCTGCATGGGGTCCTCTGAGAGAGAAAAACCACTTCGTTCTTCAGCTGTATACCAACTCTAGGCGCTTTCTTGCAGGCCTTCGGGATTTCAAAATAACTATAGGCGTGCGAGTCATTTTCCGAATAAACCGAATTTATTCTGATTTTGAGGGCCTATATATTTAATGCACATATTTACTAGCAATAAGAAAAAAGAAACAGATTTGCAAAATGACTGCCTTCCTTTCAGTCTTGCAAACTCGTAGAATGTTGTCAGCAATTTGCCTTAAAAAAAAAAAAGAGGGGGGGGGGGGGGGGGCACACAAGTAACCGTTGGAGTGCTTTGTGCAAGGGTATACGAGTGCTAATATTATAGGCAGCGGCAGCAGTAAATATAAATGGATATGATACGCTTTCATTAGAAGAGAATTCGAAGCATTATTCCTTAGATTCTGTGCATGTCTAAAGAGAAAATTCAGATGCATCGCATTAGACAGCCTTGGTTATGAACGTCTTTGCGACGAGCGCAGGAGCTACATACTTGGTGGAGGTCAACGAACTCGATTAAGGTGCGCAGGAAAATAATTATTTTGACATAAAAACATGCCCAGGAATTCCTGCACCCGGCAGCTTTGACAGCATGTTGCAGGGTGAATTTCGCTGTACCTACCATAGAGTTGTGGGCGACTGCCTAGAACAGCTGTTTCGCACGGGTCAGTGGAATCCGCCGAACATATTTGACAGGCAACCGGAAACAGCGCTGTACCGCTCACGAGAGCTCCAAACTTAGTGCTTTTAGTATCGTTTCTTTTCCTCGGGTACGATATCCTGGGCTAGAAGCGTGTTTCACAATAACATCGAACGTCCGGAACACACCGCTTTTCACGATACGCTGACCAGAGAGACTGGCATATCAGATAAATCATTTTTCAGTTTCTTTTTATTTTTTGTTGTCATTCCGCCGTACATACCATGATATAAGAACCACGAATAAATATGTTTCTGTAATTCTCAATACTAATGACAGAAGAGTTACGAAAGACGGTTGCCAATATTTGTGTGCACCTGTGCTGCAACAGCCTATAGTAATAAAGGAACTTGTCAGAGCCTATATATTTGCAATTGAGTGATCAAGAATTGTTGTTCTAGCGTAATTCTAATTAATAATATTTACAGCTCGATGTAAGGGGATGAACATAACGACATTGATGTCTCGCATATAATTAAAATGTCGGTTCATTTGATAGTATTGCAGTAAAAGAAATAATACCGGAAGGGAAAAAAATTAAGGACCGGTTTGACATGGTCAAACTTGTAGATAAAGCGCAAGCACAGGACTCCTCGGTGGATATCTGGGAGATTGAAGGACACCGCATTCAATATTGTATATTTGTGTAGATTGTAGATATGTATCAGTACAAAATGAAGTTTGTCAGTTTTGTAAAGAAGAAGTGAAGAAGCAGGTGTACAATGTGGAAGAAGATGCGAAGCAGTAGGAAAACAAGAACCCAGCGCCGCCACACCACATATAAAGCCCGGCTTTAATGAAGCCGTATGAACATGCATGAGCGGCCTTGGGGCAACGTGAATTCATGAAGGAAGACCGAACGTCAAGTTATGGCTCCTAACTTTAAAGCTATAAAGAGCGAAAATAAGAAAACGCACAAGTCTGGAAGTATCAACAATAAGCTGGACACACTTGCGCAGCTCGAGTTGAGAGTTAACGATGCTGAAGACAAGGTTGAAGTCCTTCAAAGGAGCGTGACATAGCTGGAACGTAAGGTAGACTATCTGCAAAACAGAAGCAGGCGGTCAAAATTTATAACGTTTGGCTTGTCAGCACACAATGATGACACTACTTAAAGCTTCGAAGAAGAAGTAACTGTTACCATCCTTCAATATAAACTTGGCGTGACTATCTCGGGGATGAAAAAAATACACCGCTTGGGAGCAAGTCGAGAAAACAAATCGCGTCCTCTCATCTTAAAACTACCACTCGACTATAGAGTTAAAATGAAGATTGTGAGCAACTGTCCGAAGCTTGAAGGGCTCGAGTATTTTGGTCAGTGAAGACTTCTCTCAGCGAGTTGGCGACATCAGTACAAAGCGGCGGGATAGCTGCAAGGTTTACCGAGACAAGCAAGACAACGTTTCACTCGAGTATGACAAAGTTAAGGTTAATGAGTAGCTGTTCTCGTGGGATGCTATACTAAAGAACGAAAACACCCTTATCAAAAACCACGCCCACCCACGACAGCGACCAGGAAAGGACGAACCCAGACGAATAGTTATAGCCATCTTGAACGGTACGAGTGAGCCTAGAAGCGCGTCTTGATTGACCAGATGCGGTAACCATCAATGAGACGCGGCTGTTCGCGAGCCGTATGTAATAATATCTTTCTACGTAAGTACTAGGTTATCTTATTTTGCGCAAATACAGGTGTTCTCGTAGCGGAGGTGTCATATGTTTATTTAGGGCGTGCATATATAATATCCCCTTACCAGACGTCGAGGGCGTAACGACACTTGGGTGAAAGATTTCCGTTGACGATACTCCTGTTTATATTTGCACTATGTATCGGCCACCAAGCAGCAGCGTACATACCTTGCTTTTTTATCAGACTACACGCAGTGAAACCTTAATCACTTTAAGGAATTGATTCTTACAGGAGAATTTGATATTCTAGTTACCGCGTGGGAACATCCCTATATGGGTGCCACTGATCAAAATAGTGTCGATGCCCTTCTTGACAATGGATTTGTTTACAGCCCTAAAGAAATCGTGCGGGAGCCCATCCATGTCACAGCGACGAGCCACAGTATCCTTGAGTTAACATTTATAAATAATAGGTTTGCTGAGGGCGAATTTTATATGTGAAATTCATGATGAAATATGAGACCACAAAGCCACCATTTTTTCCTTATTGGTGACTGCTCCAGGTTATGCAAAAAAAAATGCTATTTTATGATTGGAAAAATCCCCAGGTCGTCGAAATTACTCCGTAGCCCTCCACTACGGCTCCTCTTTCTCTCTTTCCACTTTCACTCCCACCTTCCTCCCTTCCCTTACGGCGCGGTTCGGGTGTCCACAGAGCAAGTGTGACAGTTACTGCGCCTTTCCCTTCCTGTGAACCAATTATTAATTATGATTGGAAAAATGTTGATGTTGGCGTTCTTGATGTCTGTGATTGCTTCTAATCAGAGACTTCTGTTGTGTGTGCTAACCCATCGATGTTATATGATAATTTAAGCACAAAGTAGAACACTGCCTATCACTTTATGTTTCGACACGAGTAAAAACTGTTAACAAACTTAATCCTTGCATGACCTGGGACATCATACATATGAAGCGCCAACTACCGCGGTTAGGAAGACTGAAATGATCTAAATCGCTGGCAAAACAGACTGGAGAAATCCGGAATCTCTCCCATTATTTAAAGCAAGCAATTAAAGCGGAAAAACGCAAGGATACAAACATTACCCTCGGCAACTTCGTTAACACCGCGCCGCAAATATTTTCGAGGTACTGAACTCTCAAAAACACAAAGAAAGCCGTGTACCATCGCATGAGGCCTTAAACGAGGCTAATGAATTTACCCAGTATTTTTAAACAGTTTTCACGATTGACGAGAATTCTGTACCTTATCTAGGATCACAAAAGACTCGCGTAGGCTAATATAGACGAACTAACACTAAGTGAAACTGGAGTTTTCGCTCTACTTTATAACCTTGCTGAAGATAAACCCAGCAGACAAATAATTTCTAATTAATTTCTGAAGATATATACAGAGTGGGTATCAAAATAGTTTTTCCTGATTTATGAGAAGTTCCTTGAAAATGCAGAAGTGTCAAGAGACTGAAAAATCGCAAAATTTGTTCTAGTTTCTACATTTGAAGCCCATTTCGCTCACTTTTACTGCATCGAAGATCGTTAAACATATCATTCTGAAGCACATTGTAACATTCCTTGAAGATCTACTGAGTCCTAACCAGCATTGCGTCAGAAAGGGATCATAAGCTACAAATGAGCAATTAGAAACAATCCACGATCTCGCACTTGCTCCTGACAAACACAGCCAGGTTGACATTTGTTCTTTGACTTATCAAAATCATATGGTCGTGTATCACACCCGAAACTGGTGTTTAAGCTTTACCATTTTCTTGTCTGTAATAAACTAACAAACTGGATAAAAGGTTATCTTTCTGACCACTAATAGTGCGTGCAATATGACGGTCAAGTATCGCAGCAAGTTAAAGTAATGTCTGGTGTACCCCAGGGAACGGTATTAGCAGCTCTCTTATTTCTCCTTAACAATAACGACCTAACATCAAATTTTAACGAAACAATCCGAATGTTCGCAGATAATTCTATTATTTATGAAGAAATAAAGTCACATGATGATCAGGTAAATTTAAACACGGAAGTTGGTCAGATAACAAATCGTGTCAGGAGTGGCAAATGACTTTCAGTCTCAAAAATCTGTTTATATGATTGTGTCAAAAAACAACAACAATGAAGTTAAAAAAATGCAGTAAACGCAGTTAAAACAAATATATTGGATTCATCATCTATAAAGATTTTAAATAGAATAACATGTACACTGTGATCATCAAGATCCTTTTCCGCACTTTTTTTCTTAGGCGATCGATCCCGTCTGCCTCCCACGATATCAAGTTTCTAGGATACTGTCCCCTTGCCCGGTCTGTGCTCGAGTACAACATTCTGTATTGGCTTCCGCCCACGCTGCAGTGCATAAATAACTTCTAAAATGTCCAGCGGAAATTCGTAAAATTTATATTGAAATATCGGCGTATGACAAACCAACTGTACGTTTAAATGATGCGAACATCGCTACTATTACTAACCGCGTCTGAACTTCGCGCATCAGGTTTTTCATCCTTCTGATAAAAGATGGTTTAAAAATAGATTCTAACCTTTACGTAGTTCCTTCGTCTAAAAGAAATACCAAAACCAAACAAGCACAGTATTTAGTTTAATATAAATTACACGTTGACACCTTCCGTTATTCATTTCTCCTGCTGCATTCATTTTTCATGCTGTTAGCTCTTTACTTTGCAAGGTTCTTTCCAACCTGCCATAATTGTTTACCCGAATCCTAAAATCGCACCCCGCCCCCCCCCCCCCCCCCCACCTCATTTCTATACGAATTTCATCAAATTTATATTATCTATACACATGTTGCAATGTATACCACACCATATACATTGATATTATACTGGGACGGAGTTTGTGTTGCATATGTCTCCTCCCATAGCCAGGCTCATGTCTGGCGCGGGCCCGTAAATCCAAGCTTCTGGGTGGCTGGAGCGGGACTACAACACGGGTGAGCAGACACCCGAGAGCCCTCCGCGGAAGCGGAGAGGACTCAGCTGTGACCTGATGAAGAGGGACAGGTCAGCCTGGTGGCATTAATTTGTCATCGAGCAAACTAAGGCAGTTTTCCCGATGATGGGTGAATTGACTTTTGGTTGGTCACTGGGAGGGGCTGCGTCCTCCTGTAACCGAGAGGGGTGCAACCATTGGCGATGAAGCTCTGAGGGATAAGGCTGGGAGCAATAGCGCGCTCCTGTAATCGAGAGAGGCCACGCCGGTGAATGCTCAGACGGCCGACTGGAACCTCGGAGCCTTGTGCACTCTGAGGAAGTCTACCCCGCTAAAGCGGGGTAGATTCTCGGGCTTAGGAACTGCTACTATGGGGCCCACTGAAGATTACAGCCTTTACCGATGATGTACCCTATTGACAAACGGGACTAGGGATAAGGCTGGGGAGCTCCCAACTCCCTGTAATCCATGGTGGAAGCCGCTGGAGTCGGAGGTGACCACTCCTCGTAGCGGGAAATAAGAGTCTGTTCCCCGCCGGTGCAGTCCAGGGATGGGCTGTGCCGGCTAAGTCTCTATGTATGGACGCCGCGGGGGAATCCCCGCTGACTTATGTCATCAGGGGTAGGGGCAACCCCGTGTAACCCAGCCCGCGAGGAGGCATGGGGGCGCTGTTAGAGACTGTCTTCACTCCACCTCCGGCGTGCCAGGACCGTCCTGGGAAACACTGAGGCCTTCGGGCGTCTCAGCAGGCTAAGAGAGTGAAGGCGAAGCGAAAGCAGAACTGGTGCAAGCACCCTCTGAGAGTCTGTCAGTAGTACCGCTGTGAGACCAGAGGGGTGGAGGATGAAGCCTCCACTCGCGCTTCCGGTACGTAGGCGGTAGGTCCCAAAGGTTTTGGAATACGGGGCCGGCGTCCAATCCAAGACGCTTAACAAAATTTGGTAGAATCGGGCTCTCGCGTGGAGCGCAGCACGAAGAGAGTTACCGAAGTCGGGGGCGCGAAGGCGTCTGGCAGGGGTACACGTCATGGGAGTGTACCACGGGTGTTGCGATCCCGCCTGCCCGAGCACGTGGGTGCGACCCACAACACGACCAACGCGGTGGCAGTAGTTGACAAGTCCGCCACGCGCGCTGGGAGAGCTGCAGGATTCGTTTTCAGCTCGACGATGACCAGACGTAAACTGGGACAAGAGCGGTCCCCGGCGTGGGTGTCCGCCATTTTGTGGGACTTAGCTCTTGGGAAGGGGCTCGGCCTGGCGATCCCATGTAAGCCTGGGGGATACTTGTTGGCGAGCTAAAACTCTTCTTGCACCGAAGCGGTGGCCTTGTGGTAGAGCAGCCGCCTCGCATTCGGGAGGTACCGGGTTCGATCCCTGGTGCCGCCGGTTACCCACCGGTTTTTAAATGGGTACAAGCTTTCCCCCGGCCTGGTGCTCGGCTCTTCTGGGGTGAAATGCTTGGGAAAAGGGGTCACGGCCCAAATACCGGCCCGATGTGGCAGTGATTCGTTCCGCCATCGGACAACAATAAGTCCACCTTGCGCGGCAACAGCCCATTATGTGGCCCTTTTTTTACTGCTCACACAGTTGGGCTTCGAAGGCGCGGGCTCCTTTTCCAAGCCACGAGCCCTGGTAAGCCGAGCACCAGGCCGGGCCGTGGCTTGTACCCATTTGAGAAAACCGGTGGGTGTCCGGCCGGCAATGGGAGTCTAACCCACTACCTCCCGTAGCCGAGGCGGGTACTCGACCCCGGGGCCACGGGGCCACACATGATTATGACTTATTTCCAATATAATTTCTGCTGTGCATATTTCCCTTTGTTCTTGTATAATTTGTGACGTGTTTGTTCACTCAGTGATGTACCCCAATCCTGCAACAGCCTCATAAGAGAATAGTAGTATGTGCGAAATACATAAATTAAGTGTCCTGGCAGGTCCCGTCGATAAGAAAGCAGCGGCAACCCTATAGACGGCCGTACCCCCCATGTCAGCTGCCAGCTACCGCCTTCCAGCGCCATCCTCGTCCAAATGAAACACATGCCGACCATGGTACGGAAGGGCGTAGTAAAGCTTTCGCTTTAATAGAAGCCCATTGAAGCCATTTTGTTCCAAGTTACTCTGCGTGCTGTGCTATGAGAGGTTTGTGATGTAGAAAGGAAGTGCAACTGTCATATTTTCGCGTAAACGAGACCCCTCAAAGTTGCGCCCAGGGCAGGCTCAAAGTCCAGAAACAGCGTTAGAGCTCGGTCCTGCAGCTAGCGCACTTTTTCTTTCTCTCACACATCTGCGTGTCTTCATCGTTAGCACCCCCCCCCCTCCCTTCATTCGGGAATCGTCCCGATGCTACATTGAAGTGGATGCCGAATAGTAGTCACTGTTGTCTGGCATGAAAAGGCTTCAGGCGAACCACGTGGACCACTTCAGTACACTTGGGACGTCGGAGTTCTGGTTCTTCATGAGGAACGACCTCATAGTCCAGATCTCCAACGCACCGAAGAACGCGGTATGGACCGAAATAACGGCGCAAGAGTTTTTCACTGAGTCCGCGTCATCGATTTGGGTACCAAACCCAGACAAGGTCATCTGGAAGATAATCTTCAGTGCGCCGCCGCAGGTTGCAGCGTTCTGCATCTCGGCCTTGCTACTGCTGGATTCGCACTCGTGCAAGTTGGCGGGCCTCCTCGGCACGCTGTAGAAAAAAAGCGCCATCATCATTTGGAATTTCGTCTATACGAGGCAGCATGGCGTCGAGCATGGTCGTCTTTCTCGTCCGTAAACTAGGCTGAACGGAGTCATGTTGGTCGTTTGTTTAACGGCGGTATTATATGCAAATGTTAGGTAAGGTAATACTTCGTCCCACGTCTTGTGATGGACGTCGACATACATAAACAACATGTCGGCAATGGTCTTGTTCAGAATATCCGTCAGGCCGTGTGTCTGGGGACGGTTTGCAGTTGTATGGCGTTGGTTGGTCCTTCTCCCCTGCCCCTACCACACGGCACGATGAGGGACAAGCGAGCCGATCTAGAGGACCTACCGATCAGAGACGCCACCCACACCTGAAGTCATGTCCACAAGACACGGCGAACTTAAAATCAGACGAAGGGCCCCACAGACCCAAGACAACACTACACGCGAGGACATAACACTTGCCCACGCTGTTGGATGCGTTCATGAGGCTGGGCCTTTGGAATTTCGCGATCTATTCTACGCAAGCTTTCTGGGCGAGGTTTCATCGCGTCATCACCATGACGGCAAGCTTTGACATTCGTTCTCTTTTGTTCTAATTCACACATTTATACTCTTCCTCACGCCATATACCTAGTAAACTGCGTCCTTCATTTTTGCCCACGATTGGGACAATCCCTTGGTGGCCCCGGTTATATTACGGACGAGGTAGAGAAGCGGGGTGGACAGGAGCGCTCGCTCTGGGCCCACCGACATTCAAATCATTTTATTGCTGTCCGTCATGTTCTGTCTTGTTATTTGCCGGCCCGTAACAATAATTAAGTTTCTTAAATATAATTTCCTATTGCCCTAAAACTTACGCAAAAGCTATACAGATTTCAATTTTTTCCCCACAGCATTAAACATGGTGTTAGAGCAACACCATGTCAAAAAATATACGTCGCCCTATTAAGGCGTAGGTTGTTCTCAACGTTAACTTATGGAAGAACTATTTCTGAAGTTCGGAAAAGCATCTATCATAATAGGCCATATTCCAAAGAATAGAATTCGCAGTAACCTAGCGCTGACATGCCTTGTACGCATGCCCCTTCCGTCGATCTCTGCTTGATACCGCCTTTGCAAGAAGCAACATTTTCAACAAGCAACCAGCCTAAGCTGCTTGTTCTTGCAGCAGGTGGTCGAATTTCTTCTCGACAAAGCTGGCTTTTTGTTTGTTTTAAGGCGCATGCATCTAACCTAGATATTTTTATTTCAACTAAGCTGTGCAGGCAGGCTTGATCATTAAGTCCGCGCTCCTTTTCTAGTGCGAATTTCCGCACGCTTAGAGGAGTGATTCGAGTAATTATGTTGACACACATGCCCACGGCCCTGAATGTTGCGTGCCTATGGAATCATTACCTTTCCTGAAATTCTCTGGTGCATCCTCTCCCTCCCGACGCCATGATTTTGGCGAAGTGAGTAAATCTCAGCCACAGAGTATAAGACCCCTGCCGCAACGTTACCACCTGTGTGGTTTAACGTGGTAATTTCATGACGAGGTCTTTATGAAAAGGGTTTCGGGCTATGTATAAAACGAATGCCACCACTTTCACAACGCAGCAAAGTTTGATCCATCTAACGATATTAGTTGTTCTCCATCGACGACCAATCAATACCATAGGTGTTCAATTGTATGTCATCCTAGAATACGAATTATTTTCGCAGATGCGTACGTCTTGAGTTCGGTGTCTGTCCACGAAATCAGCTCATGTCGCACAATACTCAACAGTTCATGGAGTGATTATAGAACCTTATTCCACGGCAAAAACATCTAAAATGTCAATAACGGTGAGTCGAGAGATTGTTGGTTCGTACGTATAATATTTTCCTAGACAACTCAGTTGGACGATCTGGATTGCCTCTGTGGAAATAAAAAATTAGTCGCACCCCCTCTAAATGCGTGCAGTTTTTTTTAAACTTGACAAGTCATTCACAGAGCAATTCTGAAATGAACGGAAACTGATTGTCTTTTATCCTAGAATTGTTGCCGTGAATAGTTTCTATCTGAGCAATCCTTGTGACGCAGCGGGAATATTGTACTCTACCCTCTATAAAACTATAAAATTTTCATGCAGCTATATACGTGCGCGCATATAATGTCATATTAAAATTGCCGTCGTTTATCAATAACTTAGAACACGCGAGAAACGAACGCAATAGGGGACACGGACGAAAGGAAGTAAGGGAAAAACGGTCTGATGCTGCACGCAAACACACTCAACGACTCCAAGCTGAAGAAGACGCAAATATTGCATCAAAATATATAGCAGTATTTCAAATAGAAGTTTATTTTGTAGCGACAGCTACATTGCACACCCTCTCGTCATTTCACCGTGCCTGTCCCTGCCTGTGCGAAGAGCAAGTGCCTATCCGAAGAAGTAAAAGAAGAAGGAAAAAAAAGATACGAAGCAGAAAAGTAGGAAGAAAAATAAGAAGAAGAAGAAGAAGAAGAAGAAGACAGATAATTTAGTAGTTGGTAGAGGTGAATTAAAACAGCGAGTTGCTAGAACAGAAGGTCCGTTCGAACGTTGTGACGGCGGTGTGCCCCGAAGTTCGACGTAGAGATGATGTCATACCACTAGAAGTCTTTACACCCGAATGAGAATGGCCAACGACGAGAGGCAAGGGATGCTCATACGTGAAGTGATTCATAAATGAAGCTGAAACCATAGAGTAAACTACTATGTGCAAAAGCCACGTCTTTACTTTCAAGCCGAACCTACGCGTAGCCATGCAGATTGCTCTCGCGTAACGCCAGGTTTAACCACAAGTTAAACCACAGCTAATGTTTTAGCCTATTGTCACGCGCCTTCGTATAACGTCGACGGAAGATGAAGAAGAACAGTCGGGATGGTCGGTGAAGAAGAAAAAGAACAAGGGCAGAGGGACGTTTGTACGCTACGCCGCAGTCCTGTTTGGACCGATCCCTGTAAATAAACCCCGTGCGTACAAAGGACGTAACATCTTGGTGAGAGGTGCTTGGGTAGCGACCATGGAGCGTTTCATCTACCGAAGGAGCCGTAGAATTGCTGGCTTACCACCAATGCCATCAGACATGACTGAAGACGGCAGTACCGAGCAGCCAGGATCATCCACGGCGAACAACTGGCCCCATTATTTATTTATTTATCACATACTGCGGACCAAACATGGTCCAAGCAGAATTCTTTATTTATCACATTATTGAGAGCCGCGTACATTCTCTGGAAAACCTGAGGAGGGCGTTGATGAGTGGCTGAAACACTACGAAAGAGTGAATAAATACAATCTCTGGAACGCCGCTACTAAGCTGGCTAACGTGGTGTTCTTCCTTGCCGCCACTGCCTTCGACTGGTTCGATAATCACGAGGATTCATTAAGTACATGGGCTATCTTTACAAGCGAGATCAAATAAAAGTTTAGAGATGAACCTGCAAAGAACAAGCGCGCTGAACAAACTTTGCTTCATCGGGCGCAAGTACCCGGAGAAACTTGTACTGCGTATATCGAAGCCATCTTAAAGCCATGCAAGCTCGTCAACCCCCCCTATGCTTGAAGAAGACAAAGTAGGCCACCTCCTGAAAGGAATAGCGGAAGATGTTTATTAGCAAAACGAACCTGAGCACCATCGCTGATGTTATAAAGCATTGTAGAACATTTGAGGCTTTCAAGCTGCGACGAATTACACCTACATTCGGAAGGCTGGCCAATGTCACCTCTGTACCTAGTGTTGAAGCCTGTCCTTAAGTTTCAATGGCTGATATGATACGAGACACCATCTGGGGTGAAGAATATGTGCGGCAGAGTTGTGCACCGCAGGCTAATGTTGCCGCCCTGTCCACTTCCTGGGTTCAACCTAGCGGCGCTTCGGATATAGACGATCGGCGCAGCTGTACTTAACGTTATGACTACCAGCCGACAGAAAGGAGGCCCGCCTACTCTGAAAACGTGGTTCGTCAGCAGCGAGAGCCTGGCTACAACCAACTTCGCGACTTTGTTAGTGAGGACTCTTATGCGGATCGCTGGCGCCCTCAGCCAGTGTGCTACAGGTGTGACATTGCGGGGAATATTGCTAGATATTGCCGCCGCCGTTTTCTAACTGTCCAAGACTACCGACCTCACGCGAACATTCACGGACGCTGCACATCGAACAGCGATCCCCGACTATGTCTACTTGGGGTTCATACCATTCGACATATTTGCGGAATTCATCTCCTGCACCTGATCGCAGTGTGACGCCGCTACTCCAGCGCCCGCGCAAGTCACCTTCCCCTCGACGTCGTTCTTCCTCTCCGCCTCTTGGAAACTAGGAGGCGCAGCTGATGGAGGTGAGGCCGCCGGCGAGTCGATGACGTCCATACCTCTACCTGTGTTTATGTCAAAGAACAAATTGGAAATGTTTGTTGATGGTGTGCAAACAATGGCTCTCGTGGACACTGGTGCTACAGTATCTGTTATGAGTGAGTTTTAAGAACCGTTTAGGTAGAAAAGTAATGTTCAGTGGTGACCGTTCAGTGTTACTCCGTGGTGTCGGCGGTGAACCTTTAGTTCCTCTTGGTGTGTGTGCTTCGGATGTTGTTATTGGCGGCCTCAAGTTTAGAGTAGAATTTGCAGTGCTGCCTTGGTCAACGCATGATGGGATTCTTGGGATTGATTTTCTGCAAGAGTGTGGTGCAACTTTAGACTGTGATACGGGAGAGATTGCTTTGATTCCTTCACTACTTTCGATTCTTGTGGATGACTCGACACCTGATTTTGGAGTATTTGCTGTGGAAGAAGACGCAATTGTGCCAGCGTTATCTGCAGCATTCGTGCGGGTTTTCTCTATTCGCAACCAGTGCGAATCTTCTGTAGTTATAGTAGAACCTACGAGATTCACCTGCTCTAAGAAGACTATCCTTGTGCCTCGTTGCGTCGTTCCCGTGACTTGAGGCCGCACTGAGCTGTGAACAGTGAACCACTCCTAAGAGCCAACTGTGTTGCCTCGGGGCCTAAAACTCGCCCGTTTCGAGGAAGGCATATCCGGTTCCGTCGCGGCGTTAAACAGCTCTGTCACTGAGCAGCAGGTGCGACCAGGCATGGAGGCCCAAGTTATGGCTATGATTAATAAGTCTCTTTCTACAACTGAGCATCGTATTCTAGTAGAACTACTACTGAAACACGTGACAGTGTTCGACTTTGCCAAGGATGACTCAATGCCACTGCCTACCAGTCGTATTCATCACACGATCAACACTGGGTCCGCCCCTCCAATACGTCAGAAGCCCTATCGAGTCTCAGCAACTGAACGTAAGGTAATAGATGAGCAAGTTCAAGACATGCTAAAGCGCGGCATTATTCGAGAGTCCTGTAGTCCTTGGGCAGCTTCAGTTATCCTTGTTAGAAAGAAAGATGGCACATGGAGGTTTTGTGTTGACTACCGCCGTTTAAATACAGTCACGAAGAAATATGTCTACCCGCTTCCACGTATAGATGACGCAATTTACTGTGCGCACTCAGCTTCATACTTTTCTTCTATTGACTTGAGATCTGGTTACTGGCCAATCCCCATGCACATTGCATATAAAGAAAAAACGGCATTCGTAACACCAGATGGACTTTATGAATTTAACGTTATGCCTTTTGGATTATGTAATGCACCTGCCACATTCGAGCGGTTCATGGATACAATTCTACGTGGACTAAAGTGGCATATTTCTTTATGTTATTTGGACGACGTTGTAATTTTTGGCAAAACATTTAGTAAGCATAGCAGCCGTCTGAATACCGTACTTGATTGCATGGAACGAGCTGGTCTTGTACTGAATGCAAAGAAATGTCATTTTGGCGATCGTGAAACAATTGTCCTCGGTCACTTAGTTGACAAAGAAGGTGTTCGACCAGATCCCAAGAAAATTGAAGCTGTCAAAAGTTCTACCGTGCCCAAATTAGCAAAATAGCTGCAGAGCTTTTTGGGGCTATGCTCGTACTTTCGACGCTTTATACCAAGGTTTGCAGACACCGCTTACCCACTTACGTGTCTACTGCATAAAAATGCACCATTCAATTGGACCAGCGAATGTGACTCCGCTTTCCGTCATCTGAAGTTTTTTTTTTGACCTCGGGCCCAATCCTCCGCCACTTCTTCCCATCAGCTCCAATTGAAGTACACACTGACGCGGGTGGTATCGGTATCGGCGCTGTACTTATACAACGCCATGGACGCCATCAGCACGTGATAGCGTATGCCAGTCGCTCGTTGAGTAAATGTGAAAGAAATTGCACTGTTACGGAGTAAGAATGTCTCGCCATTGATTTCGCTGTACAGCGCTTTCGTTCCTATCTGTACGGGAATGCTTTCACGATTGTGACCGACCACCATTCCCTTTGCTGGCTCGTGAGCCTTCGTGACCCCTGTGGGCGGCTCGCTCGATGGGCTTTACGCCTACAAGAGTTTAATTTTACTGTGGTGCATAAAAGCGGCTATAAACACTCAGATGCTCATTGTTTTTGCGTTTGCCGCTTCAAACGTCTGACAACGACTCAGACAATTTCGATGAATATTTGGCTCCAATTTCACAAACCTTCCCCGATCTCCGAGTTTTCCGAACCGAGCAACGCAAAGACAAAAAATTAACCTTTCTGTTTAATTCCGCCAACGATCCTATAAAGAACACATTTAGCATTTGCGAAGGAGTGCTTTACAAGAAATATTTCGCCTCTCAGGGAGCACGTATGCTTCTTGTCGTTCCGGAATGCCTACTCATCACAGTTCTAGAAATGATGCATGATGACGCCACGTCTGGTCACCTGGGAGTGGCCCGAACACTCCACGGCACTCAGCAGCGATTTTACTGGCCGAAGATGCGTTCAATGATCAAGCGATATGTAGCCAGCTGTGTGCAATGCCAGCAATTTAGGCTGTCGACTTCAAGTGCACATGGAAAACTGCAGCCAGTTACACCTCCAACAGCCCCGTTTGAGCAAGTTGACATTGACCTTCTTGGACCTTTCCCACGGTCCTCTAAAGGAAACCGATGGATTCTGTGTGCGTTAATTATTTTACCCGCTATTGTGGGCCAGCCGCGATACCATCCGCTACTGCGTCTGAAGTACCTAATTTCTTACTTCGATTCGTCATTCTTCGGCACGGCCCTCCTGAAGTCATCATTAGTGACCGTGGACGCCAATTCACAGCGGACATTGTCGAACTTCTTCGCCTCAGCGCCTGCAGTTTTCGTCACTCCACGCCATATCATCCCCAAACGAACGGTGTGGTAGAACGAACTAATAGAACGCTCACCACCATGTTGGCTATGTACGTCACTGCAGTTTATAAAAACTGGGATGGCGTTCTACAGTTCATTACTGATATATATAACACAGCACAACATGAGACAACAGGCTACAGTCCCTTGTACCTCTCTACGCTCGCAAGCCACGCTGTGGCCTCGACACCATACTGCCATTTTTAATTCATGAAAAACCTTGTCTTGATACCACACTCTGCAGAGCTGAAGAAGCCCGCCAGCTGGCCAAAGTTCGAATTTTATCTTCACAAGGACGTTCTAAGAACCGCTACGACGCCCGACACCAACAAGTTTCTTATGCTCCTGGTGACTATGTGTGGTTGTGGACACCTCTCCGTAAGCGTGGTCTTTGTCAAAAACTGCTGTCACACTACACCGGACCGTTTGTTGTGTTAGCACGCGTCAGTGACCTGAATTACGTCATAGCACGCATAACTGCGAATTGTCGCCGGTCACGGCAGTCTCAGGTGGGGCACGGCAGTCTCAGCGATTTCATTCCAGAAGTTCTCTGTACCTCGCCCGACGGGCTTCGTCTGCGAGGAGGGAAATGTCACGCGCCTTCGTAGAACGTCGACGGAAGATGAAGAAGAACGGTCGGGTAGATCGGTGAAGAATAAAGAAAAACAAGAGCAGATGGACGCTTGTACGCTTCGCCGCAGTCCTGTTTGGACCGATCCCTGTAAATAAACCCCCATGCGTACAACGCACGTAACAATATAATATTGTACGCCAAAAATCGACAAATTTTGCTTTTTCAGTACTGTAAATAGGGCTTGGGAATTCAACTGGAAAGTTGAACGCAAAAAGTTACGAGAAAATAAGCTTCTTAAATTTTCTAACCAAAACAATCTTGGAGCAAGACTTTTGTAGATGTACTGACACTTAGCCGCATAGCGCCTCCTCTCTCTTCCAGTTGACATTAGCAATAAGGTTATTAAAGAGCGTGGTTTCCTTAGAATAAATGAGAGAAGAGCGGTCTTAAATATTTATAATTCTTTCACCAAAGTCCATTTGAAAAAACAAGTCAGCGCTGGCACTGCCTGCATCCTGTCATCATGTTTATGACATCCAGGGCACCCAGCATAGAATCACACACCTTTTTTCCACGCGAGCAATAAAAAACCATATATCTTGCACATCACTCAGAGGTTTGGTTCCCCTACACGGTGTGCGATACGTGAGATAAACGAGGCAAGGTGTTTTGAAGTGTTCAGCTAAGTTATTCGCATGCGTTGTTCATGCACAGAGAAGTTCTTTATTTTCGCCATCATTTATCTTCAAAGAAACGTGGTCGCTAGGCCGTGTGCTGCGCTCACATTCAGGATATCAAAATAAACGACCTGCATATAACAGCACTGTCCTGATTGGCCATTTCTGGGTAAAAAAAGCCTGTTAGACGATGCTTCTATTCCTAAGCATGAAGTGCTTGGCGTTCAGCCTTACAGGTTGCTAGTTTTTGTTTTCATTACAGAAAGCCAGAAGGCAAGCGTTTTAAAACAATTTCAGTTCCAGTCACACACTAGGCGATGGTTTATGGAAGAAGCAGGCTACAGCCGAAACTGGAAAGTTTAGAAGGCAAGGCTTCTCCTAAACTCGATCAAAACTTTTTCGCCAGCGCCTAGATTAATGGATTCGTCCAACAGTTGAGTGAACGGCAGCCCTGAACAGCAGGATGGTTCACTTGTGAAGCTTTTCTCAACGATCACGCGTGCATGAACAGAGGTTCTTCTTCCCAGTTTGTGTGTTCTCCCACCTGTGCTTTTTGTATGAGGTTGCAGTAAAGACTGAGTAAATTCTTTCTGTTTTCCATGTTTCCGGCGAAGACATGTCAACTTATCAGCTAATTAACGCTTTTTAAAGATGCGTGGACCATTCATGTTGCAATACAGTGTACATATTTCATAGCTGCGCGAAGCTTAAGTTGCGTCATTAATAGATCACTATGCGAATACATTTGTTAATTTAAAGGCTAGCCGGCCGCACTGCTAATAATGTGTTACTACTGGACAGAAATAGGAGGATAATTGAGATTTATAAAAACGGCATTGTGTCGTTATGGTCTGGATTCCATCAGAAAAATGTATGTGTTGATTTCGGCATAACGCTCAGTGGTTTCACCCGTGATGACCCTTATTGAAAATGTGTCATCCAGACATTAACAAAAGAAAGCAGTTCCTTTTCTTTCCCGCTTAGTCTTATTCACTTCAAACAATCTATTCTAATCTCTTTAACTTTACGGGAGTGTAAGGGACCGACGGGCACTACGGATGAGTGCGGGAAGTCGGGAAAAGTATGTGGCTATGAGCCCAGCTCCTCTTTGTTCTCGTAGCATGAGTGGACGCAGATGGTGCGCAGACAGGAGGGCGCCACGAGGTGCGGGGTGCGTTACTATAGCTGAATGACAGGCAATGAGTCTCCGAAGAGACAGACATAGATAGCACTGTGCACACCAGCTTGAGCGCGCCGTCTCAATCCCGCAGTCGCAGGTGAGACGCACATTCATGCGGGCACCCAATGAAATGCGGAGGCGAGCACCAAACAAAAGCACTGCACTCGTGACGACAGACGAGCCATGCATGGTAGGACCGCTGACCGCTCTTTTCTTTTTCCTTTTTTTTTTTGGTAGCAATGGTACTCATTGACTGTAACGTTGCAACGGCCAGGTGAACGGCCAGGTGTACCGCTGAATGTTGGAAGGACTTGACCCTAGGAGTCTTGCTTTTCCTTTTTTTCTTTCAGTGAGAGAGTGTTTAGTCCTCTTAAAGCTTAAGTGGGATCTGTACGTTACAACGAACCAATCAGGATGTTGTTTGTGATGATTGGACGTTGTGGAAATTAGGGCTGGACCTCAGGGGGTAAAACCAAACCCGAGGGCCCAGTCCGGCGTTCTGGGCTAGGTTTAGATGCGCTGCATCTTCGGCTATGCCGAGGTGGGAATATTTCCCAGTTAGCCAGTTCCACCTTGCATCTCTGTTGTAAATGTTGTTGTAAATACTGTGTATATAAATATTCAATTATTCTTCTCTCAAGCACCTAGCTTCTCAACATAACGTCTCCGACGGGGCGCCTCTGGCGCAGGGAACCTCCGCTGCAACTCGTACACCGTCTCTGACGGCACACTCCTGGTACAAAGGAGCTTTGCTGGCGCAGCCTGACAGGATTGTTTGTCTCTACTGGCCAAGTGGGAGACAAGGAAGGCAGCGGAAGTAGGAGCGAAGACTACAGCAAGCCAAGGCGTCGACTACCTGAATGGACCAGGTGCAGGCAGCAAGAAGCAGCAGCAAGGGAAACCAGGAGAGGTAGTAGCAAGGACTAGAAGAACGGACCAGGGACGCGGGACTGCAGCCGGTTGGGAAGCGCAGCGTGACAGTCAGCGGCTGGTCTACGGAAGTAGGCAGCAACGCACCCAAGGCCCGACACGAGCGGAAGCGCATTGCAGGCTCCACTGAAGGTGGCGGCTGACATCGACACTGAAGAGCGGTCAAAGGGTATCAACACATCGAAACCGTGAGTTTTCCTGGTCCCATTGTTCATGTCTCTGCGTTCAAGCCGGTAGTGCAGTTTTAAGAGTGTATATGTCCGCATGGATAAATTCTCAGTTGAAACCTCGGTAGAGGAAATTAACTAGAAATGGAAAGGAGACTAATTTTAGAAGCGGAAAAGGTGCGGGTAAAGGAGGATCAGGCAGAATTGTACGGGATAAAGGGAAGATGTGCACCCATTTTCGGGGGCAGTATGCTCGATTTGGAACGCGCGATTGAAATTGCATTAGCGGAGCGCCATGAAGCTGATCGGAAGATCGCTATGGCAACACGATGGATGAGGGCAGTGGGCGCAGAAATTCCCAGCATAGAGCCACTAGTTACACCACCGGAGCCGGAAAACAATTGCTTATTAAGTAGGTCAAGTAAGGATAAAGTAAACAAGGAGCAAGCTCTGGTGGCACAAGAATAATCGAGACAATCGATTTTAAAGTGTCTGATGACAAACTAAACAACTGTCAGTTACTGACATGATCTTTGAGTGAGGATATGGCAAATTCTCCAGCGCCAAGCGATCAAGAGGAAAGTGGCCAGGTTTCAAATGCACTCGACTCAACTCGGATCGCGTTGTCCGGGAACAAAGAAGGGCCGCCGGACAAATTTGAGTCAAGTAATAGCATGGCAGTTCCTCCAGTTGGAGTGTTAGATTTTGCCACGGAACCGAAAAACGCCTGTTAGGCGGGGCACATCATTCAGATTGTTTGTGGCGAAGCAAATGGGGCGAAATGTTCCCAGCGAGGTAAAGGGTCAGTGGACAGGTGCATAGCTCACACATTGCAGGAACGCCTGAGGTACCGTGCTGTCTACTGTTAAGCACGCCAGATCAAGCGTCACACGGGTTTGGTTAACTCGTGCAAAGGTGGTGAACAGGGCAAGTCACTAGACGCATTGTCGCGGCGTAACGTGCAGAGCGTGCCCTCGGGAGCATCACATGGTGAGGGTCTAGGCCCTAACGGTAGCCAGGAGGTCTTCGATCCCGGGAGATACAAGCGATTGAGTTTTCACTCTATTGTGACTGCGGCCCAAGACAGTCGCACGCCAGCTCGAGCGCACACAGCGGAAGGGGGTGCGACCGGAGTGACTCAGGTTGGCGTCCACGCACGAAACACTGGCGCTAATGAGGGCTGAAGCCTTGCAAGTGTGTATGCGTGGGTGTTCGCAAGGTAATCAGGGTGTGCGCGAACACGAGAACTGATGCCTGCGCATGAACTTAAACGTTGTGTGAGGCGAAACTTGTACACACAAATCGTGTTTCTGTGAAGTGATCACTCTTGATTTTTACTTTATGTTTTGCTTTGTATGCCTGTGTGCAAGATGCTTTTTTGTTGTTGTTGCTTTTGTGCCCCCGCAATATCTGGTTATTGTTCGTCTAGATGTAGTGTTGCTGCGAACTTCTTACCCTCATCCGCCCACCTAACTTTCTGCCGCCCCCTGCTACGCTTTCCTTTCCTTGGAATCCAATTTTTTACCCTAAGCGACCATCGGTTATCATCTCTTCGCACTACATGTCCTGCCCATGTCCATTTCTTCTTAATTTCCACTAGAATGTTGGTAACTTGAGTTATTTCTCTGACCCACTCTGCACGCTTCCTATCTCTTAATGTTACCCCTGCCATTTTTCGTTCTATAACCCTCTGAGTTCTCCTCAACTTAAGTAGAACCCTCTTGGTAAGCCTCCACTTTTCAGCCCCATAGGTGAGTGCAGCGGTGGCGTAGCGGTAGAACATCCGTCTCAAACATGCAAGAGGACCGGGGTTCAAATCCCGGTGCCACGCAATTCGCCACCGGATAAAGGAAAAAAAAATCCGCGTGTCGATGGAATTGCATAAACATGTTTGGGGTGCGACCTGATGCCGGTGAACACCTCCGGAAACGCACTCCCTCACCAGAACAGGAGTTGGCCACCCTGGTGCAATAATTGGTTGCAACTTCTCATGATTAGTTCCATAAAATGTGAGGTATTTATTGCCAATGTAGCGTTATACACCGGTCTGTCGGAAATTAATTGCAGGCGTCTTTTTCCTCCGCTGGTAGTAACTAGAGTAAGTTGACGAAGATGACACATTTCATCAATTGCAATGTTTTATAAACAGTACGATGGTTTCCCAATGTTCAGAGCGCGAAATATGCCAACAATATATTTCAGGTCTAATGAATAAGGAAACCTTCCACCATTCGGATGCATTCAAAAACCTGCCACATCCTCATGTTTACATCTGCCATCGTCCTCTGAAAGAGCGGGAGCTCTCATCTTCCTGTTTTTTTTTTCGCCTTCATTTGTAACTTCGCAACTTTATAACATCAATACTCTTTTGAAAGAGTTAAAGGGCCCGCTCCATTAGGGCGAGCTCGGAACATCTAACAGGGGCTCGTAATCATTGAGGAATGAATTTTGTTAGCGACGTTGTAAAGTGCTCAGGCTTTCGTACAGAAGGTATGTGCTGCCACTCCCCACCAAACATGTTAATATGAAAGCAGGGAAGCGCCGGACATCATCCGCGAAACACATTTAGATCTTCCTCTGAGACCGAATTAGGCAAAACTGCAATTCGCTTAGTTGAAACAGCCACAGTTCCATTTACGGGGACTCAATGGCGAGAATCGGTAGCTGGCGAACGCGTTTCTTAGCTCAATACTCGTAAAAAGATAGGATGGTTTCGCTTGGTATGGCAATACCGCTTGTTTAAAAACCTGCTCAGCCTCTGATATTATAACCGAAATTGGGGCGAGTGAAACGGTCAACGCAAAATAATTCTTCCTCGCTTAATGCTCTCTATAAAAGGTACCTTTCAGACAACGTGGGGGGAAACAGTTGATCCGAGTTTCTCTCCGGCAATGGAAGCTTTTGAGGTAAAATTATTTCGCTCCAACTTCTTACAAATCGCATGTCGGTATGCCACACTCTTCATATGAAAGTAAAACTCACAGCAAAATATCTCTCGCGCAATCACTGTTTACTCTAAGGTGCTTAAAGTAGCTATGGAATGTATATTGCAACCGCGCGAAGCGACAAGGAAAAAGAGAAGAAAGCACAGGACAAAAACGCGGAACTTCCACTTAAGTTTACTACAAGGAGAACCACTGAACCAAACCAAAATTACCGAACCAGCTCAGCAGGGAAATGTTTGAAGCCTATAGCATAAAAAAAAGAGAATGTCCGTTTCATAAGCATTACTTCAGTTTCGCTTTCCATGAAGGAATTCAACTATCTAGATTCTAACTTGTGCCACGATCGTCACCGCGCATGTATGACATTATGATGTCTGCTGTTTATGAGGTGTGATTAGGAAACTTGCACAAATGTGGTTTTTCTTGCAATAAACCTTAGTTGAAGTTCCGCGTTTTCACCCTGTGCTTTCTTCTCTTTGTCCCTGTCGCTTCGCGCGGTTGCAATATGCATTCCATAGTCAATCACCAACTAGCCCGCCTATCGTCTGCTAAGGTGGCAGGGGAGACAATATGGCCCCTGATGTACCGCTTTCTATGATATTTTATTATAGCATATAGTGTGCGTATCCTCATAACATTTGAAACCAGGTTATGTTTCTTGAGTGAATGGCAGAACACATTTATTTCGCTCTCTTAATTAAACCGTCCCAAATATAACATTGTGTGACCGTTCGAACGCCCATTAGCGTAAATCTGCCTGGCGACAATGGGCGTTATAAAATTCTCCCAGGCCGGAATGTTTCATGTCCCATCTACGGGCGCACACTCCAAGCATCCCAAGCCACACGCCATCCCTTGCTCTCCAAAAAACTCTATACGTAACTTCATCCTAGTTCCAGAAGGCTGAACTCACCAGGACATCTGCAGAAGCTTCCCCCGTATCAAAGCCACGTTGTAAAAAGAATCAAAGACGAAAATCGGTAATCTAGCTGACAGCTGGTATTGTATACATAATAGGCAAATGGCCGGCAGACAATAATGCTAACGCATAGTTCAGTGCATGAACAGCTCTGGACATTTACGACTGCTTTTGTATTGACATTTTCTGCCCGCAAGACCTACTTAGCACGATGATTGCAATATTTTATTTTCGAGAAAAAAAGAAAAAGCGAAATCAGAACTCACCGAATATAGTGTTTGAATATTTGTAAAGGCAAAACAAAAGTTAATAATAAAAAAAAAAGAAAAGCGTGGAGCGGCTAGGAAGCGCTTTTGCTGCAAGTCAGACGTCTTTGCCAGTTTTACTCCACTATTTCGGAGCACAAGTTGCATCTGCTAAGGTTTCAGGGAGTCTCATGAGACAACCAGTGAGGGAAGAGAAAAGGAGGGCAGAAAGCCGAAGGGGCTCTTAAGGCACTCTAGAACGAGAGTGGAAGCGTGCCTGCCCGAAAGACACATGCAGATGTTCCTCGCTTCGATACCTGGCGTGGTGAAATAGTTTATAACAAACACTTCTGCGACGGAAACTGCCACCGACCTTGAACCCCGTGGGTCAGGCGCAGTGCATAGGATCCGCCAGGAATCCATTTTGGCAAGTGTTTACACCACCGTTCTCTCCTCCCGCGCGTATCCTGACGAATCCGCCATTTTTACGGGTCGGAAAGAGGCGCTAGCTAGTAGCACCGGCGGTTTAAAGACGTTTTTGAAAACAAATGCCGGCCAGCCCTTTAGGGCCGCTTGTTAAACTGTGCCGCGCTTCGGTTGTTTACTGCTTTTCACTCCTGGGCGAGAAAGTGAGGGCTCATGACAGCGTGAACGAGAGGGTGGGAGGGGACTCCAGCACTAAGCAAGGGCGCGAGGAGATGTGCCGGACACGGGCACCAGCAGGACGCGGCGAGGTAGCAGAGCAACGCGTGAAGCTCTCTCTGCACACGCTAGATGACATGCAAAGAAACAATGTAGTTCCCGTTTCCAAGAAACGTCCTCTGCGTAACTTTCCCACTCCTCGCTTCTTGCGGCAGTTGAAAATGTTGTCAAATGCTTACCTCCTTTGTGCGAGCCGTAGGTCAAGAGTCTAGGAAAAATCGCGCGCACAATGTTTTTCAGTCATGCACTGTTATTAGGAACAAAAGAAAAAAACATGTGGCTATTTACGGGAAAAGGAAAATGTGAAATCTGCGCAAAGAGCTTAACAAATGCTCTAAACAACCTGCTGAGACGGCGCTGGGATTAATGACTGAGAAAATGAATCGCTGTGCAAGAGAAGAAAAATGAAAATGAATAAAAACCCAAAGATAATATTTGCAATAAAAACGCCTGTGCACCAATGAAAAAAAAAAAAAAAAGACCATTGACTTGATTGCTGTAATAGCGAAATGCACAGAAGCGATATACAATGAAACCATAAACTTGCCTTCTTCTTTTCTTTTATTAAAAGAAAGCAATAGAAAAATGTAGACAGAAAATAATAAAGAACACTACAAGTTCAGCCGGAAAGCCTGCTCTTGGGCCTTCACTTCTCCTGGCCTAGGCGAGACAAGAATACGCCATTAGTCTGATGTGTCTAATTCGATTTACAACGTCTCGTCTGCTGTCCTTTTCTGCAATTGTCCGACGCGCACGGCTTATTTGGTTTTACTGAGGGAAGAACACTTCTGAAGAAGCTGTATTTATTTATCCACTCATATATTTTATTATTTGTTTCTTTTCCTCACAGACACCCACCATGTAGCGCTTGCATGCACTGCTCCGGCGGGCTTTGCGGACTTCATTTGCAATTTTAAGCAAGAGAGTGGTCGGCCACTCACAAGTTACGAGAATGTACAAATCAGTGGAGAAGTGGATCACATTCCGCAAACTCAGTAGGCGATCACCTTAGCCTGCCATGTGGAATCACGCAACGCTCCCTGCATTGAGATGCAACATTGTATAGCTTGCTTTTGAAACTTATCTGGTTTTTAGAACCCAAATACTCAATTTTTCTTCTTATAACAGTTGTGCTTAAAGACAAAAATAACAACAACAGCTAAAAAGAACGACGAAATGCAATTGAGCAAAGCAAACAGGGTCAGTTAGACATATCCCGCATTTCCATTGAACAAAATGCTATGGTTAATCTGTTAACTTCAGCCTCTGCTTGTTAGCTTTCAAAAGGAATCCTTCAGAACAACCTAAGTGAGACCACTGAAGGTGTGCTGACTCTTCGACATTTAGCAGAATACGTTGACGGGCTGATTGGTCCAGATTGGTAATGGAAGAGCGCTCGAGACGCACCATAAGATGAACAAAGGAAGGCGTACATGGGTGCTAAGAGTAATACAGTCCTGCAAACCCGTGATTCAGATATACACCTGCTGTGGCGAAGAACTTCTAAATATGTTGGTTCAAGTTGTTAAGTGCATTGGAATCGCAGGACATGCCATCTGTCATGACGTGACCGGAGGATCACGTCACGACATGAATGCCATAAAAAATATATTCAGAAAAAACTCAGACGTCGTGAGTAAAAGAATGAAAGAATGTATTGACGTTTCAGCCGTGGTACTGGCCTTCGTCGGAAAAAACTAGGTTGATGGCAGTGTCTTTAATAAACTTAATAAAGCATCGTCAGATTCACACGTATATCAGTGCATTACACAGTGGCAATGGTTTAAAGTTCATTTGTCGGCTACTTGGTGGACATTTGTCGGTGGTATATTTGGATAAAATTTAGCGAAATACATTTTTTTCACCTTTTGTTTTAACTTTAGAGTGAAGTAAAGGGCTCAGGAATTTAGGATTGCGGGTTGTAATAGGTTTTACAGCAAAAACAACTTTAGGTTTGGCCTGGATATGCAGCCTTGCATTCTGCCTTGGAGTAAAAATTGTCAGTCGTGAGACCCTAACTCCAAAATAAATCGAAGGACTTCAAAACTATAATGAATCGACCTAATTTACATCCGTTCTTCTGAGTTGAAATTTCCACTGAAATTAATTGTAAGCCACCTGCGCATGTTGGCGGGTGGCAAAGCTGAAAGAGGAAATTGCTTCTCTTCTTTTCTAGGGAAGGGACCGTAAGGTGGCTGCTACGGCAAAAACGTTGTAGAGTGTGGTTACCTTTAAAAGTAAAGTGCCATTCAGCGACCGACCATCCTACTCGTCGATGTCGCAGGCGTGCATTGCGATGCCACGCTTTCAGTGATGCGGCAGCAATTGCACACCGCTACGCTTTCTCTTGCGGCAGACGAAGTACAGCCACCATCAAAAGTATACGGCCCAATAATTTGCCTCTGAGGTGTCTAGCAGAGCTTCCTGGCACGTGAATCAGGGAACAACTTGGGAGGATTGAGTACAAGAGGCCATTCCCTTCCGCTTTCGAGGATTGTGGTCGATGAAAACGCAAAACTAGGTCAACTGCAGGACAAATAAGCAAGCCCTTGGACAACACCGTTTTGACAGGAGCAGTAGATTACACGGCGAGCTACATGACTAAGGGGCTAACCTAAAGAAAAACAGCTTCCGCGTAATAATGCGCAGAGCTGCCAACCTTGACTTGATAATTTTATCACTCTAATTTCATGCATGCTTCGGTGAAAAGCAAATTTATATTAAACCGAGGATATTCTTGGTGACCATGCAGTGGCTTAAAAGTGGAGTTTGGAGTAAGCGCTTGATTTTGAGTGGCTGGTTCCAGATAGGGCGAAGAAAAATGGCAGCAGACCACGTTGTTCGTTGACCACCTAGACTAAAAATACATTAGCATCACAGGTGGAACCACAGCCTGGCAGGAAAACACACAAAAAGAAGACCACAGGACACGAAGCTTCCTGTTGTCTCCCTTGAGTGTGTCCTGTTGCCTTCCTCGTATCCTGCTGCCTTCCTTGTGTGTTTTTCTGTCAAACTGTAGTTACAGCTTTGACATGAACCAACACACTCAGATCCAGATTGTCCTGCATTAGCATCCGCAGACAGCGGGCTCGTAAGCGCCTTAGGTATTCTCATGGGCTATAATTGCGCCATTCGAGGAAACTGCTTGGATTTCCCAGATGATGCAATTTCTATAATGTGCAATGTACTGCCGGATACCATATTGTGACGAAAGGCGATGCGTTAAAAAATCGACTTTCTAGTTTTTTTCGCCTCTAGATTAATGATATTTACAACTAAGGTCAGTTCCTCTGGGTCGTGCGCAAATATACTAACGTTTAAATAGGAAGTAACAGAAGTTCTGGAGTTAATAATTTTATGTTACAGAGTCTGAGAGTACAGTGACGGCGTTTTAGCTTAGAGATTTCGTGCGCGGAAGCGTGCACTGCCGCCAAATCGGACATATTGGGCTCAATGAGCATTTTCAATAAAAAAAAAACAACAAAAAAAATTAAGGGATACATTTCCACTGCAGTTGTCCTGCAGGAACATTTGCAAAAACTTCAGATTTTTCCCCAACGTTTCACTTCGGGAGATCTGGCGAGCACTTCCCAAAAATAAATCTACACCGCACGAAGTCAACGGATGTTCAAAAGCAACTTGCGCGGGAACTGATGGAAGAAAGAAAATGTTAGGCCGCCCCCGCGACGGCTTTCAGAAGACTAATGGTCTCTCATTGGTAGTTCTTCTCTCCTCTTCACCGATGAGGGAACATCTGGGCTTTCGGCATCATAAATCACTACGCCCGAACTAAATCCGGTTTACGAGAAGACTAGCTTTTCAAATCCTCGTTGTCATTCGTGACGCTTGCTTGCCGATAATTTTGAGACGTCAGGACAAAGATCTAAACTACATTTGAAAGCAGGATAAAATGCTTAAAACAGTTTTCTAGGCGAAAAAAGTAAGATGAAAGGAAGGAGGAAATAACAAACCAACTGACTGAGTGTCTGTTTGCTATACCAGAAAATATTGAGGCAGGCTGTTGAAGGAGGTCACTTGGCAACGAATTGGCTGAGGAGTATATATTTTGCTGCATTTGCACTTAATAGGAAAACCATGGTATTGTAATGCTTCGTATATAGAGTCCTTGAAAACCAATGTACGAAGAAAACATTCTGTGCATTTCCGTGCAGCGAAGCGAAAACAGATATTGTGCACGATCTCCAGTAGCGTGTAAACACTGCTCTCGTTTCCTGAAAATGGCGGTAACTAAGAAATCAGGCTTCAGGTATTTATTTACACAACTGACGTTTGCATTTTCTCAACGTCAGCGATGAACTAAGAGTTTAATCATTGACGCAAAAGGAAATATCCTGAACTGAACAAACCATTACCGTAGTGTTGCTCATTGGTAACGGCTACATGACTGGGATTCATCATCACCGTACGAAAAACCTTCACAGAACAAGGGCATTTCCTCTCTAAGACCGTGTTGCGCAAGCTGCAAGTATCTAGAATCCGTCAAATTATTTAATCATGTTCGGCAATCAGACATTGTACTCCATCCTGTTGTGCTTGCCTTCTGCCTGAATCCATCCTGAATCTTCCAGGGTCAGTCAGTTATCTCCACTTTTATTTACATGTTTTCCTCATGTACACTTCTTTTTGATTTCAGCTGTGATATGATTATTTGCCTTTGTTTCCCTACGCCAGTCTTCTCTCTTCAGGTTTCTTAAAATTGTCCATTTCATTTTCTCTTGCACAGTTGGCAGCATTCTACTGAATTAATGCTCAGTCAAAGAATATCAATTTCTTTAATTAGCTCGTAAATTACACTATGCTATATATTTCTTCCACACGCAAGAGGGCAACGATGCAATTATGTATGCCTTTCTTAGGCAGATGTCATATATTGCAATAGATGCGATATAATAATAATGTGTGAGCTCCTGGTCTATCAACACATATTTCGTTCCAGTGCTGCAGAAATAAAATGAAAAACTGTTTAAGAGTAAGGCTTTCATCAGTGCAAATTGGACAGAAGTACTGAGGTTTAGACGCGACCGGCAATATGTTTTGCCCCACAACCAACTTTGGTTTCGTTGATTTTCCCTCAACAGTTGGTTATTTCGAAGTAACTGTGGTTGACAAATATTATCGATTTAAGACGCGCAGCAGAGTGGACGCTCCATCTGGTGTTTTCTTTTTTTTTTTTGCGTGTGTGTGTTTTTTTCTCGTCTCTTGCCTGAATAGTAGTAGAAAATGAAGGTGCTAGCGCAGAGCACGTAATGTTTCGCTACGTACTTGAAGGCCCGTAAAACGTTTTTGAAAGTGGCTGCCAAATCCGTGCATAATGCAGATATGATTTTAATAAGAGAGGAAAGGGTGGGATGTTAATCATTTTTAACCTCCATTATTTCTCGTGGTACGCCAGCTACAATGAAAGTTTTTTTTTTTTTTTTTTTTTTTTTGCGAGACGATACCTGATGATTTTCATATCAGTCAATTTTTCGGCTTTCTAGTTTCCGTAAAGACTTCTTTAGGAAACTTTATAGTACGCATCTGATGCTTTGTTCCACTGTACTTGCGTTTTCAGAAGCCTTTTTGGGCATCTGAAGTCACTCCTTGTTCTTATTGACACGTACATTCGAATGCCAACCTCAAGCGTTTTTTTTTTTTTTCAGAGCGAATTTCTGTATTAAACAGTCTATGTTTACGTCCCCTTTTCAATGTACACCTCTCACCTGACTGATTTTCTTTTGCTCAGTGGCACTTGTACAGCGTGTTCCTACAGCAATTATAAAACTTGGGGTAAAAAGTAGTGAGTCAGTACGCGTTAAGCCTATAGACAACTTTTACTGCTTTGATACATACATGCTGAGTTGTGTTGTCAATTGCACGGCACTCATGCCACTTAAGCGAGTAAAAGAGTACGCGGCGGTGATATCTGCACATCGTGCAAGGATGTTGTTAACGCAGATGTCGCTTCTGGTATTAGCTTGGGCAAGGTTGTTTGCAACCTTGAGGTCAAGGCAAAACAGACAATTCCCATTTATCCACATTGTTTCAATTATAAAGATTTCGCGGGGTACGAATGGACAAAGCTGTGAGGACAAGGCAAAGCGAATAGACCCATTTGCAGTCTTGCATTAAAGATGAGAACGTGAAGGGTTTCTTGATGTGCTGCGCGCTATGCTGAAGGCTCGAAACCTAGAGCAGTATTGCTTTCGAAATAAAATTAATTACTATAAATAATATACAAGACGCATTCTCTTGCATGGAATATTTATATATTCATCCATTAATTGGCAAAAAGATATGGACTCCGTGCTTTGCTGAACGAGATGCGTTGAAATCCTTCGATAAACTTAGTTTAAATTAATTTGAAGTAATAGACGATATTCCCAAATGAAGACGAATTGAATACAAGAAGGTTGGGATGAACAATTCTTATCAAGAATTGCTACGCGTCAAGATATTAGCATTCATGGGAAACGTACCTGACTCCCCTTGAACTAAGTGAAAGATGAACTTGGGCTCTCCCTTTCCGTGTACAAGATCTGCCTTTCTCTTCATCTCTAAAACTGTGAGCATGAGACGAATTCCTGTCTAGAGAGTTATTAACGTAAATCATTGGTAGCCTCATTAATAGAAAAGCAGATGGCATACACAAAGCGGTACAAATGATAACGACTATGCCTTCATAAGGTGGTGCTTAGCCACTGACAGGAACTGATGGCTTGGACGGGGATTGCATATGTGCTCGGCGCTGCTGACGAGCATGTTTCTGGAATGGAGTAGTTGGCACATTACATGGATTGACACTGTTTTGTCTGCTCTTTGTTTGATGTCACAACATGTCATGGCCGAATTTTCAGGAGCTTTCAACTTGGGCAACACATTTGGGATATAAATCAAAATCACAGTAGTCCTAGGTCTCAAATCATACACGCTACTTCTAGGCCATGCAGGCACATTCGTGCGGCTTGGTTTTAGCACCTTTCCCACGCTACTTGTTTTCTAGGGTTTAACGTCCCAAAGCGACTCAGGCTATGAAAGGTGCCGTAGAGGAGGACTCCGGAAATTTCGACCTCCTGGGGTTCTTTAACGTGCACTGACACTGCACAGAACTCGGGCGCCTTGCTTTTCGTCTCGACCTAAAAGCGGCCGCCGAAGCCGGGATTCGATCCCGCTTCCTTGGGAACAGTAGTCGAGCGCCGTAACCACTGCTCCACCCCGGCGGGGCTTCCCCACGCTACTGTACCAACGTATGTAAAAGGGTATATAGAAAGCCATGAATGATGATATATAAAGTTGCATATGGTCATGACCCATGAATCGTGTATGTACATTGAGAACGTAGCATTACTAACAACTTTAGTAGTAACGTGCTCTCAGGTGTACATTGCATAAAGACATTACGTCAATCAAGCAGTGTTAAGCCTCTCTGCCGAATTTTACTGTGACAGCTCTAAAGGCCCGGTACCGCGTTGTGGGAGGTGCGAGCGAAAACTCAAGGTCATAGGCAGGCAGTAATCGGTAGATACGATAGCCTGATAACGATTCATCGGTGGATTGTTGTACACCGTAAGACCAAATGATATGACAGTCGCTGCCAAGTGAGGTATTTTTTTTATTTTTGTGGGGTTGGAGAGTAAGATTGAAATGGAACCTTCTAAGACCCTTGGGCGAGATGCACGTAAGACACGTTACTTCGAGAGCATCGAGATGTGCGGCATGGTGTAGTGTAACAACAAACTTTGCCTAAACTGTTTAATGAGCTTTTGGAGGCCTCCGAGGTACTGACTGTATTGCGACTTTTTTTAAAGAAAAATAGAAATGCAAAAAAAAAACGAGATAAAATTGTAAGTTTTACGCATGGAATTACACTGAATGCCCCTCCGTTGTCATTTTATGATAATGCCTGAATTATAAAAGTTTATATGCTGTTATATGCCATTTTGCTTCTACGAGGGAAGAGGAAAACAAGAGGTTGTGGTTTATTGCCAGGAATATAAACCAAGCAGAAATAAGATGAATGCGCATGTGCAGCGAAGGTTTGTTCACAACGAGAGCAGCGCCTTCCCAGCCGGTTACCATTTGCCGAGCTCGTAGCTGTCCTTCGGATCAGTCAGTCGCCTCTCCCTCCGTTCTCAGCGCAATAAACCACGCGGTAGATTTGGCTCATCAGCGGCAGCGAGCCCGTCAGCTGCAGAAACCGGGCACTGGTCTGCACAGCAACGGCCACAGGGGTCGAAAGATCTGCGGAGGCACTCGCGGTGTGTACGGGAATGAGTGGTGGCTCGTCGGCAGTTGGCTCCTTGTCGGAAGCGTGAAGCGACATCTCATCTAAGGCCTGAGACGCTGCGTTGTTCACATTACCCTCGGACGCTTGAACAGTACTATTCTCCTCTACAGCCTGTGGAGTGGCACTTGAAGACTCAGCCACAACGGTGGCAGGAAGGTCGCTAGACGCGTCAGGTATCTCAGTGGCAGCCATGATGTGATCCCGTAATATGTCGTCAGGAGGCCGGACTCGATGCCGAAGCTTGTCCGCGTATGTAACCACACACTCCTCCGCTTAATGGCCCAAACGCCGGCAATCTTCGCAACGTGGCGTACGGCTGTGCCGACGAATGTTCCTACGTGGTTGCAGCAGAGGCAGAGAGGGGGTCGGCCAGGTATCAGGAGGCTCTGTACTCCAGACACAGTTAGCTGATGCGGAACGTCGTCAACGCTAACCTCTTCGGCAAGGGTCAGTCACATTCCGGCTGAGCGTCTTCATCTGTTCTATGTCGGCAACTTCCCAGTTTTCTCCCGAAATTGAGGTGATTTTACCGTAAGCTTGTAGAGCCTCCCCTATAAAGGAGTGATCCAAGGGTTCAGGGAGCCAGAGATGTTTCACCTTTAACTCCTTCGGTTCAGGATCCACAACAATGCAGCAACGGTTCTTAACGAATAAATCTCCACATGAGACTAGTTCTTCTTTAGACTGCGCCTATTTGCATGTTATCATCCGGACATGCGACATTTGAAATTTTCCGATAGAGCTTATTTCTTTCAAATCCACCAGGTTCCTAAGGGCGTCTCTGAAGTCTTAGCCATTGTAGGGGCGGCCGGCGAGGTCAGCATGCAGGAAAACAGAGTAGACGACAAGCTTACCAGTTGGGAGACGGGGAAGGACAGCACGACAATCATTACTGCTGGCGTTAACCTGAGCAGTACCTCAGCCAGAGGCCGATTGAACCTTTGTAGCGGAGTACATCGAGGAACGCTATTGTTTTTGTTGTTGTTGTCCTCATAAATGGCGCTTGATAGTGATGGTTGAGGGTGATGCATGGACTTGCTGAAATCTGAATTACTGAGAATAAAAATAATAACAATATAATAATAAATAAATGCATAATTAGGAATTTATCAAAAAGTATATCAGCAATAAAAGAAAAAGTTATAACAAACAGGCATGATTAAAAATGGCTTGATTCTAGAAAAAATTTTGTATGGCAGAGCACACATTTCCATCGGCACGTCCCAGCATAGAAGCTCCAAGAGACAGAACAATCACTGACGGCAAGAGTAAGCTAAGTTTCTGTAATGGCATTACTAAAAGCCGCCTCCTTAGCGAAGTATATCGGCGAGAGAAGAGCAAAAAATGTTCTGTTGTTTCTGGCTCATCCGAACATTGTCACAAGGGAGAGCTTGACAGACCAGGCATGTAAAGGTAAAAGTTTAGTTAGGAGCACGACAACGAGATCTCGTGAAGGTAATTTCAAGCTTGTGAGATCGCCAGGTTTTACTCATTCAAGAAAATAGAAGTTGATGAAAATCATCCAGGGAAGTAAAGGCATTAGTGCGAAATTCTCGGCTTTAAATATAATTACGAAAGCGAGCTGCTGTGACGATCTCGCAGGTCGGAAGGAGCTTAAAGATCGGACCACTCAGGGCTGCTTTCGCTAAAGCATCAGCAGACTCGTTGAAATGAAGGCCCCTGTGACCAGGAACCCAAACTATCCTAATCGATCGAACATGAGGAGGGATGAGAAATTTTAATATGTGAACTAACCGCGACTGATTAGACGCAGATAGGGAAGTGCACATCGATAATGAATCGGTAAGTATTAAAGCCGTTGAATAAGAATTCGAGAGTCTATCGCAGGGCTAGAACTACAGCTAATAATTTCGCTAAATAAATTGGGGTAAATTCTGGACGACGGATAGAAAGGCCCTACCAAGGGGCTGAGAGCAAATGCCCACATCTACCTTTTCTCATCAGTCGGAATTCAGGCCACAGTCGCAATTATAACATGCGAGCAAAAGGTCCTCCAGCAGTCCTGTAGTATGATGTTTACCAAGGGGAAAGGTAGTAATTTGGCATTACGTGGATAAATATCATCTACGATTATGTTCACGAATGATGCGATTGGTCCTACCGGAACAACGTCAGCCATTGGCACATTTAGTGGTCAGCAAGGCTTCAACGAAACAAATTTGTGCAGACTGAAATCGAGACCATCTTACACTAAAGAATTCCCCTGAATGAGTAAGGAAAATAAACTTGGTCATATTTCGTTCCGAATTGCATAATTTGAAGAATGTTTGGACTGTCAGAAGGAAAACGCCTCGAGGTAAGGGTGCTTTTAAGCTTCAAGGTATAAAATATTGTTGGATAAAAACTTAGGGAGTCTCAAACAGGGACGAAGAGCTTCTCTCTCTCTCTAAGAATAGAAGCTGACGCAGTTTATATGCAGCGGCTCCAGAAAACAGGATATAGCCAAATTCTAAAATAGGGCGAAAATACATTTTGTAAATCATCAAAAGAGTGTGCCTGAGCAAACCACACGGGGGGCTGCTCAGCCTACACAGCATTCCCACCGCCCTGACTCCTGTCGTAGCAACTTGCTTTATATTGTCTTCCAAGTCAGAGAGGCATCATATGTGACTCCGAGGTACTTTATATAGCACACCTGAGGTGTCACATTATGCCGGTAAGTTAGTGAAATGTTAACTTGATGAGCCTGATTGAAATGGGAAATACTAATAATGCACATTATGTACATTGAGGCATAAGTGGATATCTGTTAACTATTGGTCTAGAGCATCTAAGTATGACTGTAAAATCCTGTAAAGAGAATGTAAGTCATCTGCAGCTGCAAATAAAGCTATGTCATTATCATACACATATGTCAACACTTCATGAGCTGCCGGAATAGAGCTCAGTAAAAGATTAAAAAGCAAGAGAGAGAGAGAACCGCGCCTTGGGGCACCCCTCGGGGTTGCCTGAATTTAGCTGAGCATACCCCACGTTGGCAGCAGTAAAATTTCCTGTCTGTCAGGAATGCTGACAGTCATGCGATAAAGTAACCTGGTAAGCCTAGACCTTACAGTCCGTGCAGCAGGGGCGCATGCTCAACACTGTCGTACGCTTTATTAATGTCCAGAGTAACCAGTGCAGCATATTGGTGATGTCGCCGGGCTTATCGGATAAAGCTTTCTAAATCCGTATGCGCACGCCATATTGAGCAACCCGGCCTAAAAACATTTTGACAGGAACTCAGCACTCTCCTTTCGGTGATTAGGGGCATGATTCGGCCACACCTTCACATCCCTCCAATCGAAGGTTACACGTTCCACCAATTGTACCAGACTCTACGTTAAAGAAATTGGTCTAATATTATTTTGGACTATCCCTTCAATTTGCTTTTTAAGAACAGGGACAACGTTTTGTAGACGCCAGGCATCTGGAATCCATGGTGTCCTAATAGAGTAATTTACAAGCTGCAGTAAATCTCTGGGTGATTAGTAAAAAATTTGTTCAATCATCCCAGAGATAACCCTGTCAGGGCCAGGAGCTGCAGCATGTGATAGATTCACAATTTGGTAGAGTTTAGAAATAGACACATTAACAAAGTCGTCATACTGATTATTCGTAGTGAGGGAACGGGGGACAACTGCAGAAAAACGACGCTATAGACCTCTACCTATTTCTTCTAATGCATTTCCTAGTTCCGTCGGGATTAAGATTATTGAGGCTGTATTATACGGCACTGGCAACCTATTTCTCGAGCTCAAGAAGCGAAATATGGCTCATTCGTTTTCTGATCGAGATAAATACTCATAATTCTGTTCATCATATTCGTCCTTTGCCCTAGACACTGTTCGCTTAAAGGTTGCTTCAATAAATTTGTAATCTATCCAATTTTCGGGGCATTCATTGTGAATTAGTTTTGCCAGGCTGACTTTCGCCGTCTATAATTCCTAGTACATTCTGCGCTCCACCAAGAGCTCGGATAATGGACTTTACCATTTCGGGCTACAAATTCTGCGGGGCAAATGGTTAACGCTTTACATTCATTAGAAGAATTCGGAATTGTTTTCAGTTCCCTAGGTAGTGAACTTTTAAAATGGTGATAATATATTATATACTAGCTGAGTCCACCGCTCAACACCACTGGACAAATAATTTCAAAACTACCTGGAAGAGATCCCTATTTGTTGAAGAGCCTACAGGAGTCCAGGAAGTGACTGGTACCGCCGTGGTGGAGAACGCTAAATCTAATAAAAATAAGGTAGTAATTCAGTGACGTCCACCCTAGCGCAGCCGTACGGTTACAAAGGAAAGCTATACAGCTTTCTCAGAAACTTCGTAGTTAAAGAAAAACTCTGCCTGATCCGGGGAACGAACCCGGCACTACCGCCTTTCCGGGGCAGTCGCTCTACCGACTGAGCTAACCAGGACGGCTAGCACATCAGATGGTAGGGCGAGAGCGAATTGCTCTATAACTCGAAGTGGGAATGGTGTTGATCAAATATTTAGGGGAATCCCCAAGGTGGAGTAGATTTCTAATAAGGGAGTAATTACTCAGTGACGTCCACCCAAGCGCAGCCGTACTGCTGCAAAGGAAAGCTATACAGCTTTCTCAGAAACTTCGGAGTTAAAGAAAAATTCGTCCTGATTCCGGGATCTAAATGTAATACTGACCGTGATTGGCTCCTGAGGAAAGTTTGACCACCCGAGTTCACACAGATCAGGTTATTCACCCAGGCCCAGTCCCATGAACGAGAGCCACATTGATCAGTTTGGAATCCCCAAGTGGTGTGGTGCCAATTGAAGCCTCCTATCAACGATATCTGTGATCTACTGAGAGAGAGTAATGAATCAAGAAAACGCGTATTGAGAACTCCAGATAGAAAAAACATTAGCCATAGTAATGGGATCAAATCCAGGTATGGAAAGATTCACAGCAATAATTTCACTACTGACGTCCATCCACTGAAATATTAAATTTACCCTGTGCCAAAACCTGGGCGATAGTAACATTAAACCTCCACTCTGCTTGATGGCCGATCGATCTCAGATATTCGGTATTACGTTGGGTAAAATTTTATTTGTTGATTGAGTGGAAGAACAGTTCCACTGTAATACTTTCAGAGACCCCATTTTAGTTAAAGATCTGCAGCAGCAAGTGCCTTCTCCAAAATATTGTGCCTAACCTTTGTGCCAGAATTATTCTTTTTAGATTTAGATTGAGGGCACGAAGATCCAGCACCGGTCAAGGGAGACCGGCAACGTTTTTGAGCTCGAGCATCCAAGTCCATCATGTCACTGTACTCATCCGTTGCACTGGTTGAGGTTATTGAGACAGCAGTTGGAGAAGGGTTCTTTTTTGCGTTTGCAGTAAAGAAATAGAAGGCCTTTCTACCTTCTGATCGGAAGCATCAGCGGCATCCACTGTAGGCACCTGAGAGGTATTTGGGTTGAACATAAGCGAAGACGTTTAGTGCACCATTACCTGAGCAATGCAAGTCGTAACTGCTTCTACCAATCGGTTCATGACCTTTGCCATAGGCGTTTCTACCGCTGCCGTTATGGCAGTAGAAAGACTTCAATCCGTCAGCGTAGTCTGGCACGCAGCAACACTCGCAGAACCATGCGTCTTTTCCTTCACAATTGTCATGATTTCAATAAAGAAAATGTCAATGTGCAAACAAGCATCTCAAAAACAAAAGAGAGATGCAACATAGGCAACAGCAACTGTTAATTTACTTACGTGCGCATGAATTCACAAATAAAAAGGCCAAAGCCACAAAGAAGGAAATTGTTAGTAGAAGGAAAGCTTCATTACGCCAGGTTTCGCAATGGTCATCGTGTGTGACCATTTCACCCATTAAGAAAAATATTTGGTTTAAGTTTAAGTAGATCGTCCAGCATTGCGTTGACCAGTTATTCTAACGACTTTGACCTTGACATGCCAGCATAACAACAAGCGTGAACAAGCCAAACATAGCTTTTATTCTGTATCTAGGTTTCGAAGAGTTAAACCTTCGTAATTTTTAGGTATGTGTTGAAGCAAGTTCGTCTACAACCATTTGTTATCTTCTTGGTGCCCATTATGTGCATGTTGGAGTCCTTCTCTGCAGCCTTGCCCTCTCTGTCTATATATTCACTCGCCACCTAAGGGAATAATGAGTTGCAAGTTGTGCATATCTAGTTTAGCTTCCTTCTGTCTTGCGCATCGTCTTTGATTGATTGATTGTTTCATCAGTTTAGAGGTGAAAATCACGTTTGGGCTTCGTATTTGCAGCACTGCATACATATAAAATTTTGCACTTATCGCATACTGCAATAATGTTTATAAGTTTTCTTATGTGTATACCATGCGAGAATGCGCCCACAAAAATTAGCATTTTCGAAAGCTGAAGAACAGAAGCACGCAGATGCCTCCAAATAAAATAGAAATTTGCATTCTTGACAGATGACGAACAGATGCCCGCTGCAAGAGGGCCAGTATTTGTGCTGGCTATAATGTTTATCAGCCGTAAATTAGCAGTCAGAATTCCAGCAAGTTCCACACAGAAGAGATAATGTACAAGGCTTGCGGGGCATGCCTTATTTATTCTCTACTAACGCCCGCAAAGATAAAGGTATAGTAAGGGGTGAAGTGCCATTTGGGGTATACAAATATGTATATGTTAGAACTTTCATTTAGCTCCTGACGAGAAACTTGCTTCATTACTTGCTGTTTTGATATTTATGGTGGTGCCAAAGTTGATGAATCGCGCCTTTTCAATTAGCAAAATATGAAAAGAAAAGGTGAACCACGTTCCTTCATCAGGAACTTACCCTGCGCTTCTTAGCTGGCGCGCTGACCTGCATGTGGAAACAACTGTTTCGAGTCTGCGAGCAGCTGAAGCGGGTTCTTGATTTTAAACACGATTGCAGCAATCATCTAGCCATGTGTAGACCTCAGAATCAATCTGTTACATGTAAATCAAAATGTCATTTGCGCCTTCACCTTTTTTTTTTTTTTATTTGAAATGCGGAAGCTTATTTTATCAGCACGCTATGTTTACAGGCTGAATTGAAAACGGGGCTACCGAGTGAATTATGCGCTGTTCCTGTACGAGAACAAGTTGCTTCTAAAGCTAAGCAAGTTTTAAAAAAAAAGGGCTCTAGGAGACCCGCAAAAGAGGAGAGAGTCTAATCCATCTATTATTGTTTTCGTCAATAGAGTTTTTGTGAAACTTACGAGATCATGATTGTAACAAATGCATGTAATTATTTACGCAAGCTACCTTATCAACTGAAGGGACTCATTTAATGTAAGCGCACGAACGAATTGTCTTCTGCGCTACATTCAAGGTGGCGCAATGTTTATTTTACTGACCACGCCATGCTTTAGTACTCTTTCATTGCAGTGAGCAGAGTATTTGATAGCGTGCATGCCCTCCATAGATGGAGCTTTGCAGAGCCGCGATTCTGCCAGGGCCCTTCCAATCCGCCTCCATGTCAGAGCACTTTGTCCGTTGGTCAAAGGAAGAGACAGCGCAATGACAGATGAGAAGGGGCAGTGATGGACCCGAAGAGACGCCGACTGGGCTGTCTTCGGCCTGTTCACGCTAAAGCAAAAGGCCAGCCTCGTCGACCCGAGGCGCTCGGGCTTGAGCGAAGCAATACGAGGTCGTAGCGCCGCAAGGAACCGCGACGCACCCTCCCTTTCCAGATGTCCCCGCTCAGGGCCATGATGAATGACCTCGTCAGTGGGCCCTGTAATCTGAACGCAGGTCACGTGACTGTCTCCAGACGCTGCGTGGGAACGGCCGCAAGACAAAGGCATATTTCGTGCCCACAGGGAACACCTCATTAAACCTTTGTGAAGAATGCTGGAGAGGGAAAATGAATGAAACGGAGGTCTGATTGGCGGTTGCTGCACTCGTAGAGACGAATGAGAGGCTATTTCCAAGTTGACAGTAGTCTGGTAAGAGAAGAATTGGTGTCCTGGGGAAGTAACTTGGTACAGACATCACACAGACTGGCCATCATGAGCTACCGAGCTTTTGGTGCCATAGTCTGTTTCGGAGTACATGCAATCGTGCAACGCTGGGAAATGCCCGGCTTTGTTCTTGAGGAAACCATTACAGCCTGATATACTAACGCCTACAAAGCGACGAATCGGATTTGTTCGGATGCTCGAAAAGGTCGTTTTTAGCTTCATAGCATGTACTAATGCGTTAGCTGTCAGTGTTGTAGTTTTCTTCTCAAGCAAATCTCTGGCATTTGACAAAACGTGTATATTAAAAACTGAGTATTTGTAATCAATAAATTATTCCTCATCTCCCTGGCATTGCATAGTGATGATTGTGACAAGTATGTAGTTCACGACATTCGTTATCTTCAAACAGCACAAGTATGAAGAGAAGAAAGCATGCTGGTATTGAACATCGGAACTTTCTCAGGACACCTACGAGGTCGAGACGCCTGCCTCTTCATTTGTTAAAACAAAAAAAGGCAAGCCGCTTTCAAATTATTGCCCTTTTTACATGTATTCAAGGAGGTAGGCACACCTGTTTTTTCAATAGCGCAATAAGCAACATGACATTAACAAACTGTACGGAAAAAATTAAATTTTAGCTTGTCGGCAAAGTTTAGTTCAGTAAGAGCTATTGAATTAGGTATTAGGGTAACAAAAAATAAAGATGACCACACACTATGAAGCAAAAGCATATTTATATCAGCACCATCGATGACCGCGCTGCCCAGACGAAGACATCTCCCCTTGTCGAAACGTTGGCTCGGCATGCTAATTGAGGCTCCTCTTCAACCCTTGTTGAGTGCTCTTTCATACTGAATTAAGTATTGCCATATTAAACTCCCTACACATTCTGATGACGGAGCGTGCTTATAAAAATAATAGAATTGTAAAGGCAGCCGGTCGTTCCCAGCACACTTAGGCGAATATATAACATAAGTCTGATGTTTTAACGGGAAGAAGATTCGTAATACAACATGCTTAGAGGCTAAAAAATGAATCTTTCTTATCTTGTTGTGAGGATCGACTTTTGCAGAGCAGGCAGTCATACTTGGGCCAGTAAGTAAAAGGTATACTTGGCTCAGGCTTGATGTCCCTTAGGCTCGGCGACATGTAGCTTTGGCATCTATAAAATTTAAATTTCTGCCATTCCTTGGTACCCAAACGATTATTTGGCATGTTGGGAAACAACAATTAAATAAAGGGGAATGTTGGGCAAGTTGGTTGGACATTATGTTAAAACAGCGCTAGAAACACGGACAGATAGAAAGACAAAGACCCATTGCGCTGTACTGACAACTGAGGCTTTATTCATGAAGCATGTCCGTATATACACAGAGAGTGATAGAAAGTGAACAACCAGATTCATAGGGTGACATAAAATGCCACCTTCTCCCTTGCAAGAAAACCCTTCCCTTCACATGAAGTATTAGGGCAGTGCTGCTTACACTGTTTCTTTACGATATGCTATGTTTACTCCCTCAATTATTTCTCTTGCTATTTGGTCTCGGTTTCGGCCTATTACTTGCGTTTTTTGAAAGCATGGTTCACACTTGCAGTCTTTGCAATGGTCAACAAGATTCCTGTCCCTTTTCTACTCTAAATTGTTCTTGTGCTCACGGATCCTATCATTTAAACAACGCCCCGTTTGACCCACGTATGCCCTTCCACGTGTCAACGGAATTCGATACACAACTGCATTTTCGCATACGACCGGGGGGCTCTGTGTTTCTTTTTACACACACTGGAGTTCCTTCCTGGGAAGGCTACTGTTTTGTACAACTTTTCCAACTTGTCTAGTGCGGGAAAGACCACCGTATTTTTTGCGCTCTAGCACAAATTCCCTTCAAGTTATGCGACAGCTTGTGGATGTATGGAATCACGGCAGTCTCTTGCTTTCTTCCCCCCGCTGCCTGGCTGGCTACTGTTTTTTGACGCGAAGGGTTTTGAGCATGTGCGTTTGTCTTCCTATCTGTCCGCTTTTCTAGCACTGTTTTAACATAACTGTTAACTGCTGTGTTCAGTCGTCGATTAGGTCTGCGATTTCCCAACTACGATAGAAAAAAAATAAAAATGAATAATTTCACAGCAGTTAAGCTACCACTAGTTGCAAGCATGCCTATGGCACACCGTATGTCCTTATCATAAATGAATAAGTGTTAAAAAGTGTTGCTAAGAACATAATCCAATGATATTTGGAAAATTTAGGCCTGAATATTGAAGCTAGTCGACCTTCCTGAATTTGCATCCATCAAACTTCTGATTTGAACTGAACCCAATCTGTGGTAATATTTTGAAATTTACTAAGTAAACTATCCAACACGTTAGTTTTGTGATTTCAATTCTAAACATCGTCCTACGTTCGTTTGTGAATGCAGATTGTTTTCTGAGTTGTCACACGCATCAATGTTCACGTCTTTTTCATGAGCTAGCCAGGCATGAATGTTGCTTAGAAACACAAACGAGCCGGCATTCTTACCAGGAACACAATCATGGCCTCAAGCAAATTTTTTCTGCACGCGAACTCGCACGAGTATCCATTTCTTTTTGTGCAAACACATACGCTTGAAATTCCTTGCAACAAGGCTGACCTTCCTCCAAAAACCTCAAAACTTATTTAACTGGCTTTTGGACCAAGGAAGATAATTATTTACATGTTCTTTGTTTATGGAACATAATATTTATCTTTGTACATGTAATATTGCAATACATCTTAATTTGGTGGAGAGAGAAATAGAGAGAGAGAGAGAGAAGCAAAGGAACAGAAAAGCAGAGAGTTTAGCTTGGCGATGCCCAGCAGGCTGTCCTAGACGTTTGGAGGGGAGCAAAGGGACAAAGGAAAGCAGTTGCGGAAATAAAATGTGTTTTTCACGTGTCTCTAGTCCACTGTGACCATGGGACCGAGGGCGCAGACGTAAGGTATACAATCCGGAACTCAACCCCGAGTCCTTTAAAAACTTCAGGAGCGCCTTCACTGTTTTTCTTTCTGATGGAGGTTTTGTCCAAGGCCCCAGAACATTTGCTTGTGTAAGAGGATCATAGTCAAAGCGGCGGAGTCTAGCAGTCAACAGGCATTCCCTTGCTCACACCAAGGGCGGTCACAAAGTATGTGCCCTATCGTTTTGCAGCACCCACACTGTTCACTTGGAAAGTCTGACATTGCAGTGGGATGAGAACAGTCGCCAGTAAACGCCACTCCCAGCCAGAGTCGGCACGACAGCCTAGCATCACAGCGGGAGGTCGAATGGTATTTGCACTTAAAGCAAAGTGTCAAAGTAGTGCGAACGGGATGTACTGCCTCCAGGGTGTTAGGATTGGGTAGCTAGCCGCGGTTCGCGCGGCTCCAGCAGCGGCCGACTACTGGAGTAGAGCAGGTGCAGGCAAGCGGCGGACGCTCCTCGGTGCTGCTCCGCATGGCACCGGCTCATTGAGAAGAAGCCTCAGTACCGGACGTGCCCGGGCACGCCACCCAGACACTCTGACGCCTCAGCGACCGCTGGCGCCCTGGATGCGCGCCCTCGTCCGATGACCCAGCAAGCCTCAATGACGTCATAAGGGAGGGAGCGCGCATGGAGGTGTCGCGTAATCGTTTGCAATTGGTCGCCAAGAGCCTTTCTTAAATTATTTTGTTGAATATAGGCCCCGCAAAGGCCACCTGTATCTATTTCGTGCCTTAGCATATCACCCCAAGTACCGCTTCATGGGCCTTCAAGTTCACAAAACTCCCACAGAAGCCATTGCGAAGCAAATTTCGTTCCTGCATGAGGCACTTCTGCAAAAATAATCCATAAAAGCGTAGGTCAAGTATATAATGCATCTTGCACTTAACTTCTTAACTTCACTTTTATAAACTCGACGTTCTTTGTACCTGTGCCTGATTTAAAGCAATTATGTAAAAGCAGAACGCCACACGTTTTATTAAGAGTACAGGAGCCACTACAAGGTAAAATTTTGTTAGCCCTGTTGGGTTTTACAATCTGAATGGATTATAACTCAGCTCTGAGACTCAACAATAAAATCAATAAAGGAGGCGTGTAACTACTGGACGGACACAGAACCTGCTATATCCACCTCTGCATGCGGCTTCGTTTCCCCTGGTCTAGAGTTTAATGGAAAGCAAGCCGAGCTCTGCAGCGGCACTGGATCACAGGAGCAAAAGGGCTGGAGGCGGTGCATGGTAAAAGAGCACCGTTTCAAGGGGTAAAAAGTAAAGGAAATACGCGCTTCAGATTAAATAAGCTCTGTGTGTTCAACAGATATGTATAAGTGTAGCGCGTTTATCGATAGATTTAGGCAGGTCGTTCTTTTGTTGTTACTATTTGTATCAGGCTGATTTGCGTATTTTTTGCAGTATTTAGAGCGAAGAACCATCCTCGAAACGACGTTCCCAGTCATGTGGAGGGTACAGGAGTTCTTGCAGGGCTCCTAATTAGTTATCTGGCTTGGGAATACCTTTACCGCTCTCCGTTGTGTTTTACGTGATTTGTGCAGTTGCATTTACAAGAAAAAGGAAAAGGTCAGAAATATTTCACTTTTATGTGCTCAAACTATTTTACTAGATGGCTTTCCATTATATTAGACTTGGTTAGTGTTCTCTACATGCGGATATGCGCACAGACCTATGTACTTCCATTTTTTATTTTATTCATTATAAATACGGTCCTTAGAATCGCTATCAAATCAGCAAAGTCCAGCCTCACAAACACGCAATACTTTGCCTACAGGAAAGCTAGAAACCAGAAAGGGAAGTCTTCGTTAAACATAGCTCGTTTTAAAAGAAGCTTATAACCCTTGCATTGTACACAAGGACGTTTTTTTTTTTGTTTTTTTTTACCGCGGACAAATATGTATTTTAAAAACTACATGTATTTTAAAGTATGCAGAGACTTTTCTGGTTGGTTTTACATCAAGACAAACATTACGTACATGTTAGAACCTAATTATGCGGACAATAAAAATTCACTATTCTGATTTCTGATTTTGAGGTCAATACTTTATTGTGAAAGTGAAGTGAACAGCAAATTCGAGCTCGTTTTTTAAGTTTCCATAACGGGGCTGTAGCAGGAAGCTTAATCGCATATGCACTGCCCATCACCTGCGACTCGTGACCTGCACCTTGTGACCTGTTATTGGCTACAAAAGGAGCTGTGCTTTCCGTCTAACCCCCATTTGGCAGCAGCGGCGAAAACAGTTTTCATCTTACTCAGCAGTTTCTGCTCTTTGCCGCAGGTACGTGTAAATTTTAAGGGCTTTTTTCTTCTTTTCGCTGCTGCCAAGTGCGATCTATACGGCTGTGACGCCTACTGCTATTGTAATAGAGCGCCCACTGAACATTGTGCGCCATGACAAAGGATCTGCACAAAATGAAGGAGGAACTAAAACAGGAGCTGAAAACGTTTAAAGAAGCTATTGAAAGAGACTTGCGAAACGAAATTCGCGAATTGAAGTTAGGGGTGCGAAACATAACTAAAAGCTTGGAATATGCACACCAGGTTATCAAAGACTTGAAAGAAAAGCTTAATGCAGAGACCAATAGGTATCAAGCACTTGAATCGGAAGACAAGGCAGTGCAGGAAAAGTGCCAATGTCTGGGAAACAAAAATAGGGACCTTGAAGGCCGCATGACACAAGCGGAACAGTATTCCAGGAATAAAAACCTTTAGATTCGTGGAGTCATTGTAGAAGCAAACGAAAACGTCGTTGACATTGTCAAACAGATCGGCAGTGCCTTGAGTGAACCAATCGTCGATCATAACATTGAGGTTTGCCACAGGGTGCTTACACGCGACGGTAGTGTAAAACACATTGTTGTGCAGTTCAAGTCTAGAGCAAAGCGAGACGCTGTTTTGATGAAGGGAACGAAAGCAAGCCTTCTTGACCGTGACATTAATCTGGACAAATCTGATCCCATCTATGTTAACGAACATCTTTGCCCGTTCCTGAAAAAACTTCTGGGCGCAGCTATTGGTAGGAAGCACAGGTAAAGCTAGAATTCAGTTTGGACGCTAAATGGCAAAATGTTCGCAACAAAGTCAGGTGATGCACCAGTCATCAGGATTGAGCATGAAACGAATTTAGACAGGATTCTGTACATTGCAGCATTGATCATATTGTTGCTCTGAGGATGGTATACTTTGAATTTTTGTCGTCGGCTGATCTTAAATTAGCCTCCAGATCTGATACGTCCGTTTTACACTTCAACGCTCATTTTATGCGCAACAAGCGGGACGAGATTGATGCACTATTGCGTGGATTCTCCTTCACATCCCTCCAATCGAAGGTTACCAACACTTCTTTCTGAATCGCCCCTGCAAATGAGTTGGTGGAAATGAGTTGGTGGCTTGGGAATTTACATTGCTTCAGAATTCCATAGCGAAGAAATGGCAAAATTTTTCACAATAACGGCTAATTTTGAAGTGCTCACGATAAAAACCAATAAGGAAATCATTAGTGCTATGTACCAGCCTCCAAATGGCAATGTCGAAGACTTTTTAATGTTTTTTTGAGAGCCTAATGGATTATGTTTCTCAAAACAGTTTTGTTTTCACTTGTGGTGGTGATTTTAATATTGACATCATGGACGAAAATAATTATGATTTTGATGCTAGACTGGTTTAAGCCGGTTACAAAAGTATTATTACCACTTCAACACGTGTTACTCCTTTCACCTCATCTACGCTTGATCTTATCACTAATCTAAATACAGATATCCTCGGTGCGGGTACAATTTCATCCGACATAAGTGATCACTGCCCTGTCTTCATGACTTTTCCAGGTCCTAGCAAAAATCACTTCTCCCAGGAATTTACTTACCAGCCTATTTCCGAAAGTTCGTTGGAATCTTTCAAACATGAAATTACTGCGCATGACTGGACATCTATATTAGAACTCAGTGATGCCAACTCAGCCTACTCGGCATTTCAACACTAAAACAGGTAATACAATTGTACTACAAAAATCTCTTCGCTGAAACAATAGCTAATAACCCACCTGCTGTATGGAATATTGTCAATGATATTCTTGGTCGAAGAAGGCAGACCCCATCACTAAAAACAGTAATTAATGATGGCGTAGAGCTGCCTGGTGTGCAACTTGCAGATCACTTCAACCGGCACTTTGCTAACATTGTCTCAGCAAGTAATTTAGGCCCCCCACGCATGAACACCCTGAGCTACAGTCTCTCACAGAGTTTGCTTCTTGAACCGACTGACACCGAAGAGGTCTACCACATTTTCTTTAACATGAAAAATTATAAAGTGCTAGATCCTAATAATATATAACTAAGACCAGGTAAATTTGTTATATAATGCATTGCGCGTGTTTTAACCCACATTTTTAACTTGGCTCTTGAACTGGGTATTTTTCCAAATGCGATGAAAAAGGCTAGAATTACTGGGGTGCACAAAGGGGGTGATGTAAATGTCGTGAATAATTATCGGCCAATATCTATCCTCTCGATTTTTTCAAAAAAGCTGGAAAAGGTTATTTTTCATAGATTTAATAGATTCCTAGAGAAAATTAATGTAATAACTGATTGCCAGTATGGGTTTAGAAATGGATGATCGACGGAAATAGCCCCGCTCTCGCTAAAAGAACAGATAGTTCAAAATATAGATGCTTGTCTCTTTACTCTAGGTCTGTTCATCGATTTCAGCAAAGCCTTTGACTTCGTTAACCATAGTATTTTAACAGTTAAGCTATCACAGTACGGAATAAGGGGACAGCCCCTCATTTTAATTGCGTCATATCTGAGAGACAAAGTCCAATGCGTCCGTATAAATAAATTGAGTCATATTTATTGCCTATACATTGTGGAGTACCGCAGGGTAGTATCCTCAGCCTGCTATTATTCAACTTATATATAAATGATATAGTACACATTGCCCAGTCAGCTAAATGGTTTATATATGCTGATGATAGTAGCCTCCTCCTTGCCGGTAAAGATCCAAATGACTTGGTTATACAGTGCAACGAAATTCTTAATAAACTTGCATGGTGGTCTCAGTCAAACCGCATTGTAATTAATACTACAAAGACAAAATGTTTACTGTTTAGACCCCGCAATAAAACATTCCCACTCAAAAATTCAATCAGCTTTATGAATGATCGCTTCACAATAATAGATGAGCACAAGGTTCTGGGCATTACACTAAACTGTCATCTAAGCTGGGATCACCACATTAACAATATGTGCAAAAACTCTCTATTTTTGCAGCAGGCACTCTATCCTGCTGCAAAAATATACTTCCAGAACAAGTTAAACTGCAGTTATATTACGCGCTATTTGCACCTCACTTAAACTACTGTACTCGTGTTTGGAGAACAACTAAACGGAATATTAATAAAATCAACGTGTTTCAGAAAAAAGTATTGCGCTATGTTGCGAACGTTGGCATATCCACAACTACGAAACACCTATTTCCGAAGTATGACATTATTCGAAACGGCGGCTGCGTTTCGATGGAGGCGAAACGAAGTGGCGTCCGTGTGCGGTGCGATGTCAGCGCACGTTAAAGATCCCCAAGTGGTTGAAATTACTCCGTAGCCCTCCACTACGGCTCCCTTTTCTTTCTTTCCACTTTCACTCCCACCTTCCTCCCTTCCCTTTCAGGTGTTCAGGTGTCCACAGAGCAAGTGTGAGAAGATACTGCGTCTTTCCCTTCCTATGAACCAATTATTATTATTATTATTATTATTATTATTATTATTATTATTATTATTATTATTATTATTATTATTATTATTATTATTATTATTATTATTATTATTATTATTATTATTATTTGAATCACACACAGTTATGAATATAAATTGTTAAACCAACTCTACTTTTCTTATGCTGAATCTTTAAATTTTAATAAGCTTGTTGCATCATTAAAACTCCGGATAACGGATGTGTGCATTAGAAACCTTCCTCACTGGTTAGTTCCCAATTTCCGCACACAATACAAACTTCAGTAATTAAAACATAATATACCATCCCTTCTCAACAAATACCCTAAACAGGCGTTTTCATCTAAAAGAGAACTAAAAATATTCTTTTTTAATATGTGCTAAAATAATACGCGCCACTTTCATCTTCTCGAACTTTCTGGTTATGGGCCTCGTCTAGGCAAGATGATGTAGTTGTTAGTTTTAGTTTGTCATGTCCTTCTGTATTATAACAGTTTCTATTTTGTATGCATCTGCGTATGACGCTAATTAGGCTTGTACTTATTTTTTTGTGGTTTTGATGAGTGAATTGCTTTTATTATTGTTAAAGCGCGAAAAAGACGACTTTACAAGAATTCAATGCGACATTATTGAAATTCATTTTGATCCGCACCGCCGAATGAGAAGGTTTAAAAGCGGGGCTCACTTTTGATGTTGGCAGCCTTTAACTTGGAAATGTAATATTGAGTTTAAAATGAAAAATAAGATTCTTCACTTACTCGCAGTTACTAATTCTTATAATCATTAAGCTGCAACATGCGAGATATGTTCGCCTTGGTTTAAAACACAACCTCACAGACGTCTCTAGCGTAGTTGATAAATGCAACTTTCTAAGCGGCTTAAAAACGTCACCCCGCACAAATTATAAAGCTGTTTTGTTAAGAACCAAGCAAGGGTCCACTCATTTGCATCCTTCTGGCATGGTAGTCTTTATCGCTACAGCAAAGCACACCGTGCTCCCAGGAACTTGCGCCGTTACGCTCGCCAACTGCCAGACGCGAGCGAAGAAACTTCTCGCCAACTTATTGGCGTGCGGCACCGACGAGCCCCTCGAGTAACGGCCGCAGCTGATGTAGTTCGCTCAAACCCCGGTGAAGAGCGGCACGATCGGGGCTCGAGAACGTACTAGCTATGTGGTTCCTTTTTTTTTTTTTTTTCGCAGGCTTTCTTTGCAGCTGGGAAAAAAAGATTTGTGTGAGCCTTTCTTTTTTGAAAAGAATGAAATTGGGATTTCTAAAGGTACGCTCCAGATTTGTTAATTCCATTTATTGCCTAAAGTCAGTGTTTAGTAATTCAGGTAAATTACCTAAACAAAATGAGTTACTAGGAAACAAAACAAAACATTTCTGGGGTGCGCAATCTGTCTACCAGCAATATGCAACTCAATTCCACCATGCACTGCATACAATACAGCATTTTTTAGCCATCGGCTGAAGTTAGCTGGGACACCCTGTATATAAATATATGTAAAAAGAAATACTGACACAGAGTATCTTTCAGGCACATGCGTACAGGGACCCCACTTCGTCCGCAGTAAGATCCACGTCCAAGTCGAAAGGCTATAGACCTCTGTGAAATGGCGGAGGCATTTCAAAGAAGTCTGTAGTTTTTTAGTTATGACAGCACCGTCGATATTAGTGATCGTATACTAAAGGGGTTCACGTTTCGCCAGTACATTGGAACCATTGTGACAAGCATAAAGTCCGAAAGGTCTCGAAGTCCTTTCATATATGCAGAGGATAAAAAGTGTTCATCTACACGTCTAAGAAACAAACTCTATTGCTCGAATACTTCCCGCTAACACAGTACTAGCAGGAGAGCCTTAATGTGTCATAAATAATAATAAATAATTACGTTGCATCACCACTTTATTGAAGGATGTTTAACAATATTCCCATTTCAAAAATTACGTCCAGAGCCAGGGGGAGCTACACGCCGTTAAGCAAAGTTCCAGGGTACTCAAACATGCGTGAGAAAAGGGTGCATTATTGACGAAATTATTAACCCCTCAAGAGCACTTTTGGGCTATTGCCATTATTGCAGGCATATTTCCAGCCAATTTAAACTATTATCTTTCTTACCAGGCTTCAGATCTGCAAAATTAAAAAATAGAGAAGTTTTTCATCTGTAACTCTGAACATTAGCACCAAGGGCTTAGAACTTTGGCGATAAACATCTCCAATGACAAAGTTTTTCGGAATATTTTTTTTTTCACTGTCAGGAAGTCGAAACGACTTATCAAACCTTTGGCTAGTGGCCGAAGCCTTCCCGTCAAGTTTGCTCCTTTATTTTGTGTTGCCAGTATGACCTCTTCTAGCTGCTTTCTAACCTTTATTGTTATCGTTAATCGGTTTTGAACGTTGTCACTTGACTCCAGACTTGCCGTACTCCGTGGATAAGAATTGAGCGGCATGATGTCTCACTTTAAAGCCCCACAAAAAAGGGCACGTTAAAGGAAACAAAATGCTTGCGCATGCTTCGCAGCAAACGCCTTCCAAGGACTAGTTAGCATCTCATACACACATATCATAGAGCAAAAAAAAATCGCCAAATTCCTCTCTCTGTAGTTGCTCTTTACATGTGTTTGCGTTTTCCCCAGGAAAAGGTAGGAGTTGAGCTTCTTTAAACATCCGATACAAAACCACCATTAGATTGTTTTTCATGTGTATGCTGCACGTAAAATTCAGCGTCAGAAACAGTATGCTAATTAAGGCACAGTGTAAGCTTCAATATCACGTGATTGTACGAACTATGTCCTTACAATCTGTCCGCCTTTATTTTTATTGCCAAAATTCTAACTGACGGGAGAACTCAAATACAAACAGGGAAGTCGCTGTCGTATAAAACTTGTTGTGCAGTAATAAAAAGCAAATCCAAGCATTTCATGGGCCTTGTCGGCAGATTTCTGAAAGCGCAAAGTTTTTTTCTCCTGTTCACAGTAGATTGACGCTAAAAAAGTGACGATATGAATCTTGTAAGCTTAATAGAAAGATAGCGAGTACACTTTTCTGTGCTTGCGAAGAAGAAAAACCAAACTGGCGAGGAGTAGGAAAAAGTATGGTTTGCATTGTAATATGCGCATAACGCTTTTAAACTACGGTTTCTGATCTTTTTCAAGAGTGCTCGATTCTCTCCCAGGAGACAAAAGAAAAGCTCGATCACTGTCTCGCGCAGTTTTGGAGTTCCATTCCAACGCTGCTGCTGTCGCGGGTCACATGCATCTTCTTCCTGGTATACGGAATACAGCCGCACATCTTTAAATCCGGAAACATGCCTGAAAAAAAAAAAACTTTAAAAAAAAAACGGCTACAGTGACAGAGAGCTGAAAGGATAGGACGAAGCCTGAAAAGTTCGGTGACAGAGCTCGAAAAGAGAGAATGTGTTAGAGAATAACGATAGTGTAGAAACGAAAAATACACCACAAGAACAAGTACTTCTGAAGCGGTCCGCTGTTTATCGGAAATTCAGCATTACGAAATTAGAGCTAATCAGCTCTTGAAGAGGAATTGAGCACTTGTGTACTTTGAAAATAGGACTAAAAGTGTCAAGAATTGGCCACAATGTTATTTAAAACTGCGAAGAAATCCCTTGTCGTTCGCATGAAGCTACCAGCCTCTTATTCTAAATTCAAGGCTGCACTGGTGGAAATGTAACGTGAAAGCATAAAAAAAAATTGAGAGTAAAGCTAGGGCGCATGTAATCCAGATTTATGATACTTCATCCTTTCAGATACCGACTACACCTCAAAGCATCAGTTATATTTAGAAGAAATAAGTAAAGAGTACCAATTGCTGCTATCATAGGTTAGTTAATGGTAGTCGCAGGCTTGGACGCCCCGTTTTCTCCCATTACATCATAGGTGCTGAAAAGAGAACGCATTCCAGAACAAGGTAGCTGTGTGATTCGTACAAAACTGCAGCTTATGCTTCATCCATCGAGTGGTTGTCGTTGTACCGCAGGAATAACTCACAAACGTTTCACGTGGCGACATTCTGAACATCATGTTCTAAGTCGCACGCTTAAGAGCCCATACAACTGCTTTCAAAGAGGCAGTGGTGAAGTAGATATGGCTTTCATTTAGGAAACTTGGTATGCCAATGAACGCAATTTTACAGAGGACCAGTTTTGCCTTTCAGAATTCTGCAGGGAATAGCCCTAAGAGCGTAAAGTGACGACAGATTAGTGTCTGTTGTCTTGTAACGCTTCGCTATTGTAATATACTAAAGCCAGAGCGCAACGTATCAGAAGGCTCTGGAAAGAAAGTTTTGTTTCGCGCTTCCTTTTTTCCCGGACATAAGCAAATTGTTGGCCCTAAAGTATACCCGGTCCGACCAATATACCTATGAGAAATTGTTTTATTTTAAAGCGTGTAGTGGTCGTGGGCAGCTAATGCTAAAATAAAATAGCTGTTAATTCCACTACGAAACAGTCATGTGAAGAAAGTGTGCAGGCAAGGGCCTAAAGACACCAAAAACCGAAAGGGAAGCTAATTTCCGGACTGATTTCTTGTTCTGATCTTGCATGGAGGCTTTTACTGCATTCTGTAGTAATAAATGCTTTCTATCTGCTATCTCGATGCAAATACATTTGGGTGGGAAAAAAAAGAAACAAAATAGTAACAAAGCCAATCAAGAGGTATGGATGCCTGAAAGGAATCCGTGGCAGACTAGGGATGCAATTTTAGATCTTATGTAGTATTCGCTAAAACTGCACCATTAACACTCCCCCTTGGCTATCTCGAAATCTCGCGCGGCATGGGCGGAGACTTCTTTACAATGTAACCTAACTGCATCATAATCCTTCAGTATTTTACTAATATGCTCACAAACCCATTGTCAGCCCAAGCTTTCGCAGAGTTTAGCCATTATAGCGGATATCAAAGCCACAATCAAGCCCAGTTGTCTATAAAATACTATTTTCGACCACCTTTCAACGCAGTCAAACAAACTGTATGCAAGAAGTGGGCGGCTTACAAAAAACAGATTCTTTGCTGAATTACTATCGCAATAAAAGGAAATGCGAACAGCGCGGCGCCTACGTGCTGCGCTGTTCCATTTTATGCATATTGCGCCTGTACCTGGGTGGGCAATTAGAAAAAAAAGAACGCTGGAGTCATCCATGGGTATACCGTGCTTTTGTTATAACACACAAGAAACTCGAACAGCCGAGAGCATGGGCGCCACGCATGCTATCTTTTCTTATTGAACTTTTGCGTGCTTTGGCACATGACATTGGCAGAAATGGTCCTTATTGTTGTAAGCGAAATGTTCGCTGAGTTTTTAAGCCTTCCATTATGTTCGAAATGGGACATCTATTACGGTGCCCAGGGCTACTGGCTGTGTTCTATAATAAACAATGTTTATTTGCTACTTTTACAGCCATGAGGAAAATATTTAAGAGGCATGTAACAACAGCATCAGGAGAAAATAAATGCGTTTCTAAAGTGCACAATACACTTCTGTAAGGAGTTGCCTGCAGGAAAAGAAAACAAAGCCATCTCTTAATATTTGAATGCAGGAGACGGGTGACATTTTACGTTTTCCGGTCATGGGCGCGAACAGTGTTTAAGGCATCTCTTTGTTTATCTATTCATTTACACTTCCAAGCACTTTCTCGGCGCCGGTATTGTGGGAGCGGGGTAAATAAAAATGAAATCGCAGGATTCTCCAGCAAAATATAAGCACCAAAATAGAAGCAACGATAAGCAACCAGTGCTTTAATGCAGTAAAATCCAGAGTTCAGTGTTCAATAGAGAGCAGTTGCACACATATGAGTGGGGCAATAAAAGATAAAATATTTAGGGTACGGGAACAGGTAGTGATTGAGGGATTGTTAATATAATGGTAAATAATGTAAGGACGCTAATTCACCCGCGGACGAACCAGTTCATGTACATTTTAGGCATTCTATTCAGCGCAGAGCGGCATAGCTGTTGAAAGATCGAATGATGCATATTGGGAAAACAGGCAAAATCACTGTCGTAGTATCCCTGCTGCGGAGGTAGTTTTTGACAATTTTTTTTAGTATGTAAAAGAGACTTCCATAATTAGAAGTATAGATGTTTTTGTCGACAATGGTGAAGTAATTATTTTAAATTGGGCAGAATTTCTTCGTTTACTTCAAAATAGAACAACCTCACTGCCTGTAAGGATTAGTGATTCTTCAAAAACCGCATTTGCTTGATAACTAGGCAGACGCCGTAAGGATATTTCATGTCGGGGCGCTAAATTCATGCTACAAAGGGGAGGGGGGGGGGGGGGGGAGGGAAAACGATGAAGGCAGTGTGAATACACAGTGAAAACTATTCACAACCACCTAAATTGCATAAGCTGACGGCAACGGTGATGTGACCACGTCCTTAAGTAAGAACTCAGAAGAACACTCATTGAAAAGAGTGTTTTAAGACAGTGCATAGACAAAACAGGCTGGACAGACCGCCATTGGAAACTGACCCTGGCAACGTTTAATGCTAGAACTCTAGCTAGTGAAGCTAGTTTAGCAGTGTGTTACAGGAACTAGAGGGTATGAAATGGGATGTCATAGGGCTTAGTGAGGTTAGGAGGCCGAATGAGGCATATACTGTACTGAAGGATGGGCATGTACTGTGTTATCGAGGTTTACCAGAGAGGCGACAACTAGGAGTAGGTTTCCTTGTCAATAAGTATATAGCGGGTAATATAGATGAATTCTATAGTATTATTGAGAGGGTGGCATGCATCGTAATTAGGCTTAATAAGCGGTATAAACTGAAGGTTGTACAGGCCTATGCACCTACATGCAGTTATGATGACCAGGAAGTTGAAAGCTTCTACTAAGATGTAGAATCGGCAATGCGAAAAGTAAAGACGCAGTATACTGTACTAATGGGCGACTTCAACGCTAAGGTAGGGAAAAGCAGGCAGGAGACAAGGCAGTAGGTGACTATGGCATTGGTTCTAAGAATAGCAGGAGGGAGTTACTATAGTTGAGTTTGCAGAGCGCAATAACTTAGGAATCATGAATACCTTTTTCAGCAAACGGAAGAACCGGAAATGGACATGGAAAAGTCCGAACGGGGAGACTAAAAATGAAATCAACTTCATAATGTGTTCAACCCCCGCCATTATGCAAGATGTAGAAGTAATCGGGAAAGTGCGATGCAGTGACCACAGGATGGTGAGGTCCCGAATTAGCCTAAATCTAAAGAACGCAACAGATTAGTAAGAAAGAGAGAGAGAAAAATTTATTTCAAAAAGAAACCCATCAACGAATTAGCGGTGAGAGGGAGGGCAGAAGAGTTCAGGATCTCGCTACAGAATATGTATTCAGCTCTAACCGCGGATGGCGACATTACCCTAGAAGCAAGGAACAATAATTTCAGAGATATCATTACTGAGTGCGCGGTAGAGAGGCGGTAGGATAGTTAGAAAGGATACCGGTAAGCTGTCTAAGGAGACGAAAGATTTGATTAAAAAACGCCAGAGTATGAAAGCTTCCAATCCAACAGACCAGATCGAATTGGCCGAGATATCAAAACTAATCAATAAGCTCAAGGTGGCCGATATAAGGGAGTATAACATGGAGAAAATTGAGCATGCTGTAAAGAACGAGGGAAACCTTAAAGCGGTAAAGATTAAGTTGGGCATAGCCAAAAACAAGGTGTATGCAATAAGGGACAAGGCGGGCAACGTCATCACGAATATGGATAAGATAGGCAAAGTAGCCCAGGAGTTCTATACAAATCTCTACAGTAGCCAAAGTAGTCAGGACCGTAATGAGATTGGCGGTAGAGAAAAGCAGTATGACGTTCCACCAGTGACAAAGGACGATGTCAAGAAAGCCTTAGAAACTATGAAAAAGGGGAAATCAGCCGGAGAGGATCATATAACTACAGATTTGCTGAAGGACAGGGAAGATATTGTGCTAGAAAAACTGGCCACCCTGTATACGCAGTGCCTGGTGTCATCGACGGTACCGGAACCATGGAAGAATGCAAACATTATCCTCATTCATAAGAAAGGGGACTCTAAGGACCTTAAAAATTACTGACCAATCAGCTTACTGTCTGTTGCGTATAAGGTATTTACTAAGGTAATCGCTAATAGAATCAGGACAACCTTAGACTTCAATCAAGCAAAGGATCAAGCAGGGTTTCGGAAACGGTACTCTACTATCGATCATATCCATACCATCAACCAGGTGATAGAAAAATGCTCGGAATATAACCAGCCCTTATACATAGCATTCATTGTTTACGAAAAAGCATTTGACTCAGTTGAAACCTCGGCGGTGATGCAGGCATTGCGAAATCAGGGGGTAGACGAGCCGTACGTGAAAGTGCTGGAAGATATATATAGTGGCAGCACAGCAACCATAGTTCTGCATAAAGAAATTAACAAAATTCCCATAAAAAAAGGTGTTAGGCAAGGAGACACAATCTCCCCAGTACTATTCACAGCTTCCTTAGAGGAAGTATTCAGAGACTTGAAATGGGAGCAGTTAGGGATAAGGGCAGATGGAGAATACCTCAGTAATCTGCGATTTGCTGATGACATTGCCTTGCTAAGCAACTTGGGGGATGAACTGCAAATAATGATTGAATTCTCGGAAAAGTAGAAAGGTAGGCTTGAAAATCAATATGCAGAAGACTAAGGTAATGTTCAACAGCCTCGGGAAGGAGCAGCAGTTTACATTAGGTAGCGAAGTACTGGAAGTAGTAGGCGAATATGTCTACTTAGGACAGGTAGTAACCGCAGATCCGGACCATGAAAAGGAAATAACAAGAAGAATAAGATTGGGATGGAGCACATTTGGCAAGCACTCGCAGATTATGACTAGCAGCTTACCGGTATCGCTAAAGAGGAAAGTATATAACAGTTGCATCTTACCCGCACTCACCTATGGCGCTGAAACGTGGAGGCTAACCAAGGGAGTTCTACTTAAGTTGAGGACAACCCACAGGGCTATGGAACGAAAAATGGTAGTGGTAACACTAAGAGATACGAAGCGTGCAGAGTGGGTCAGAGAAATAACTCAGTCTGGAGTGGACACGACTTTGGCCGCCTTCCGTCGTTTAAGTCACAATTTTAATGTAACGTACAAAGAATAAGGTGGTCATTTTTAGTGGCTCACTCACGCGAGATGGGCATCAGCCTTGCAGATGACTTCAGCCTGAAATACAGGGCGTGCACACAATGTTAAGCAAACAAAATCAAATTCCAGAAACCTCTTTTCCTGGAGAGCATCGAAACCCTCTCGCGTCCTCCATTGTCACAACAACAAAGAAGAAAAGTGGATGAATCACGCAGTTGCTACACGCAGACTATCAGACGGACCAGCAAAAGGAAAAAAAGCCTTAATTCTGACGATGACCCGACTAAAGCCGTTGTTATTGCCGCTCTAAACTCCAAGTTGTGCCTTCACTGTCACGTATACAGACATGATCATTAATTATGGTGCCAGAACGTGCATCAGAATGGATTGCCGTCTTTCAGAAGATACTCTCTGTGCTCGCCCTGACGAGTTACTGAAGGCGGCCTCTGCGACATAGTGCGCCAGTGTGCACGTATGTGCTTCGAAGATGTACGAAGCGAAAACGCTCCGAAGTGAACAGTTGAACTGCGCACATACAAACATCGGCCATACATCTGTTGTCGACCTGTCAGCCACTGTGCGCAGAGCATACTCTCTCGGAAGACGTCACATCAACCCTTCTGCATCGGCTCTCGAGCGGTCCCGGCATCTTCTATTCTCTCCCTTCGCGTCTACGGTCTACCTCTGGGGAATTCCAGTGTCAAGAAATTCCCAAATAAGAAAAGCAAAAACCACCGCTCACTGCCAAACGTCATAGTGTAACTCGGATCGCTTTTATTGAATGGGTCGATTGCTGTGAAATTAAAGAAAAGTCGACCTGTGAGGCCCTTACAAAAAGGCAGCAACAGACAGTACGTAGGCGATATACGGGTGTAGATGAAAGCTGCTGTTGACAGAGAAATATAATCTGGGCATTATATATGGTTTGCAAAAGTATAGAAGTCCGATTATTTGGATTTAAGCAATGAGCAGCGGCGCAAATCATTCATCCGAGTGGTCGTCTTCTGAGCTAGACGCGATCTTTATACGACAGTTTGGAATGCCTTACCAATACTTTTTGTATTTCTTTGGCCCAACTTCACTGTTGACACAAAAGTCCCCTATTTATTAAAACAAAACGAAGGCGAAAATTTTCTGACGCTATTTTCTTTCCGAAGCTCGCGTATGAGCAAAAGACGGAGACGACGAAAAGACAGGACAAGCGTTAACTTTCAAAAGTGGGTTTATTGCGGAATTAAGGATCACATATATACGCTTCGCGATCAACAGGGAAGGAGAAAAAGGAAACATTGCTATCAAGCAAGCGCGTGCTAAGCCAAGAATTCAATCTCTTTGCTTGACAATGCAACAGATGCCTTAATGACACATTTATCCCCTGCCGGAGCTATCTCCAGTGCTTCCATCATCTCTGTTGTCCGCTCGTTGCGATGTCGATACACGACATCGTTTTCGCCTATTATTGCTACCTGGTTTACCACTTGACAGAGAGAGAGGTTCTACGAGCGCTGACCGCAGGGTCTCAGCTTAAGTGCATCTATTTGGATATTTGTGACATATTTGGTGGAGGTGCTCAGTGCAACCTCAGTACTCATTTCCCGCAGTCCTCCTCTCGACCTGGACGCTACCACTGAGCTTGTTCAGATACCGACACACCGAGAGCCACGTGAGAGAACTGAGCGCGCTCACTGGTCCGTCTTTCGCAGGGCGGAGTCCGTCGCTTGCCGGCCGGCGGCACCGTAGAGCGAAAGCCCACGGCGCCGGCCGCCAGATTGTGGGGAGTAGCGGCACATTATCTCCCCTCCTGCGTCCAATGCCGACGCGACGGAGGCGACGGAGGAGGGAAGAACCGGCTGTGAGATTGAGCCCTAACGTGCACTAAGATCATGCAGTACACGAGCGCCTTGCCTTTCGCCTCCGACTAGAAGCGCGGTTGCCGCGGCTAGAATTTCATCCCGCATCCTCGGGTTCGGTAGTCGAGCGTTCTGGGTCGAGGGTTCTGTAGTGCCGCACGCCGCGCGCACCGGAACCATTGTCTGTAGCATTCATCCACAGAAATTCCTCAGTCATCAATGAGGTAATGACCTCATCGCTCTTCACGGATGCTTCATGGCCGTGAGCTCGACTCCTGAGAACAACTAAATGCAAGAAGTACAAATGAATCATTATGCAATACAGACCCACACGCTTTCCGCCATCTGAGATTTAAGATTCGGGAAGTTTTCAGCTAGTCGGTATGAGCGTTATTGAAATTGCTAACTTCTAGAAGGAGGAGTACAGAAAAGTCCTAAATAACATCCAACAGCAGCGCATCTCTAAGTATGCTATTTTGCCGTTTATGGGTTATTTCTGGAGTGACAAGAAAGGCGTATGGCACGGCGAGATTGGCGAAATAATAATATGAAGGCAGCCTAAATATCCGAATGGAAAACAACACACAGTAGATTTAATAGGGGAGATGGAGAAGGGGGCCGACTGTTACACGAGTGGATCTTCAGCTCCCCGCAAATGCAGCCAAAGAAAAAGTGAACTGGAATTGTTCGATTCATATGCCGGTACCGCAAGCGGAAATATGGGTGTCCTGACCAACTAGTGATCTTCAATAGACAATTGAGTGTCATATCCAACGATTCCCGTTTTGGTTATGTTACGTTTTGTCTTACACGTCCATTCAAACAAAACTCCCGCTGCTGGCAGCGGATTCGTGCTCAGCTAACGAACACTTTATCTTCGGAGGCACTATTATTTCACTGTCTGGACAATACGGAACAACAAAGAAAAGAAAAGCACTGGTTTCAAGAGAATGGTTACCGGAGCGAGGACGACCAAGAGAGCTTCACTTTTGACTCTAATCTACGGCCTGACGAACAAGATAAAAGAAATAGGCGTGTCGTAATGCTTGCAGGAGTAATAATAGCTACCACGTGAATTAGAAACGATTTTTTTTGTTAGAAAAAAGAAACCAATCAAGTAACAGTGGTACAATTTGACTGACAGTAAGATGCTCTCATTTGTACTAAAGTCTGAGAACGCATAAGTAACCCCAGCTAGAACTGAACACGATAACTATGGGAGATCCCTCTGCATAAAATACCTTAAAGATCCGCTTTAGCCAACCTTTCGTTATCATCTTTGCATCCTTTCATGTTAAAGAACCCCAGGTGGTCGATATTTCTGGAGAACTCCACTACGGTGTCTTTCACAGCCTGAGTTGCTTTGGTACGTTAAACCCCACAAACCAAACCAAACCAAATTTACATTTTGTCTAATCTCATGCCCGCTTTTTGCCATCGCGCAACTGATACGGTGCCCGTGCAGAAAACACACCTCAAATACATCCTAACCGCGGCATTCACTCCATCAGCAACAGTTTATAGGTACCCCACTGATGTTCCTACAGGAAGTATAGGTAGGGCGAATTAACTTCGACTAATTCACTAAGTTTTGTTATAGTACAGCTAACTCACCGAGTTCATCGAAGGTTCACATGTAATTTTCTCTTGGGCTGTGGCAGATATCACGCCACAGACTTTCAGCAAATCAGAATTTTCTCACCGACGCAGAATTTCACTTCGAAGCGTAAGTCTAACCGCATCGCGTAAAAAAAAAAATAAATTGTAGAGCTCCGCAAGGGTAAGTGTGAATTTCTGAACGCTTTGTATATTTCTGCAGGATGAATTTGCCTCGCGCTGTTCGGATATTCATTAATAATATATACGCAGATCGAGAAACGAAGACACTGAAGTTACTTAGGAAGCCTTCTCCGTTAAAGCAGCAAACTTTCTATATAGGTCAAGTAATTAAACATGATATATGGTAACACATACGCAATATTGCGGCGGGCTGCGCACAAAGGAATAGCTTTAATGTTCCCCACGCCAAATACATTTGAAGGCAAAAAGCTGTTACTGTGGAAGGAGAAAATGTCAGGCCGAGCGAAAAATAATCTACGTGCTGAAATGTGGCCTACAGCTCTTCAATAAGTTCTGTGTGCCAGCTCTGCACGACCAGATAAGCGGTGGATGTAAACTTAAAGAACATTATAGAAAGCACTAAGGCCGACGCGTAAACCCTACGCACGAGCACGCGCCAACACTTCCCCTGTATGACAACGCATTGCTCGCATGATTCCATGGCTGCTGCACAAATTGCTCCGCGTTGGCCATCGTGCCTGGGCCGCCGAAAACCCGCAACTGCTTTGCTGCTTTTCGTGCTGCCGCTGACAGTACTTCCGCAGGCTATGGCCGGCACTCGCGGATGAGCCAACAGCACTTGGGATGCGCGTCGCCACTAGCAGCTCGCAGAGCAGCAGCCTGCAGACGAGCGTGCCAGAAAGAATGCGCTCAATAGCGCCGGCCATTCATGAGCCATTTGCGAAGAATGGCGGTCTCTGGCCAGCCGCACGAGTGGTGAAAGAAGCGACGGAGAGAGCCACACGCGAGAAAATAAGCTGCGGTGTGGACAGAGTGCTTTTAATGCGTGCTTGGAAAGCAGCCGTCCCTCCTTTGAGGTCGTCCCCATTTTTACTGTTTCGTTTCTTACCTTTAAAGTTCGTGTTTGTATTTATATTTTGTGTACGCTTTACACGTGCCCCCAATATTGAAAACAGTTAACCACATGGGAGGAGGGTAAAAAGACAGCCGATTGATGTGAAGAATAAAGGAGCTAAAAATGGCGGAGAGCAGTGGAAATAGCTCCAGTAAAGAAGAAAAACAAACATTTCATTATATCATGGTTATCTAGCGCAGATGATGTGAAACCTCCCAGTTCGGATGGTCAATAGATGTAGCAGCACTTATATCATGCAAGATCATGTTTAGCTGTTATGTGAGGGCAACGGCGATGTTAGTACTTCTACTCATGTATTTATGTTTAGTAACCTGAATTCTGCGCTAGGTTATTAGATAAAATGCAATCTGAACTGCTAAAATGCAGTCTGAAGGTGTCGAAAAACTACGCAAAACCGTCTTTCTTTGTAACTAGTACTACCTGAGACGCCCAGCGGCTGCTCGACGGCTCAATAATGTTGCTAGCCAACATTTTCTCCACTTCTTCCTGAATGACCCAACGTTCGGAAAGAGCAACTCTGTAAGGCCGTCTGTGGATAGGGTGGGCATCTACAGTATCGATGCGATGTGTGACGACGGACGTTTGGCCCAGGGATTCTTGGCCGAAATCAAAAATGTCGCTGTATGACCGCAAAAGGCCGGCAAGGGCGCTTGCATATTCGGGACGCAGGTCAGAGACAACCATGGCTGAGATGCGGTCCTCCGGATTACGTGACGGGACAGGTTGTGCAAGTACCTCGGCGTGATGGTCGGACAGCACTACAGAAATAGTAAAGCTGCACAAAGGTGACAGCTCGGCAAGGAAAATGCCCTCCGGGAGAACTTGCGAAGACATGCTGAAGTTGAGTACGGGAATGTAGGTGAGGTTATTCTCGACGTGTACAATGTTATGAGGTAGGACGATGTTGCGGTGTAGAGTGACGTCGATGATGGGGTTTGACAACGTAGTCGCCGTCAGGAATGGAGGGAAAAGCTGACATGGGCACGTATATTGCCGCCTCGGGAGGTAGGTGAGTAAATGTACTAGAGCGGAGGCGAGGCTGGGAATGGTCCGCACTAGGGTCGTGAACACAATAGGGCAGGGCTAGGCGCAGAAGTCTGGATGTACAGTCAATGAGAGCAGAATGGGCCGTTAAAAAGTCTAGGCCTAAAATCACGTCTTGAGGACAAGTTGTAAGGACGGCGAAGAGCACAGGGACGTGATAGCCGGCGATGCTGACGCGTGCAGCGCACATTTCGATGATGGTAGCAGTGTTTCCATCAGCAACACGAACTGTAGAGGTGTTAGCGGGCGTAAGAACTTTCTTGAGGCGCTGGCGGATGTCAATAAGGGCAGAAACGGAGACTCCGTCCACAAGAATGTCAATGAGGTTACCTCTGGGTGTGGGGGTCGGTTCGTGTGGGGGTCGGTTCCGAGTTGACAGTCCGGGTCGGTAATGTAGCGTCACTCCCGGGCGCTGCACTCGATAGTTTCCCGAGTAGCTGCCGGTGTATGATGGGGAGGAGCTGCGAGGAAGCACCGGTGAGCGGGATCGACGAGCCAGTGGGGATGGAGATCGGCTGGCGCGACGGGCAGTGGGGACGGTTTCGTTGCGAGGCTGATCTGTTTTAGGAAGATAATAGCCAGGTCCATCGTAAGCGGGGCGGGGCTCCTCTGGATGGGCAGGGAAGCGTCGAGGTCCATTTTAGTATCGACGGTCAGCGTTGTAATAAGTGCGAGGGGCGAAAAGGTACGGCTACGGCAATAACGAGATGTGTGGCCGGCGCAACAGCAAATGAAGCAAATTGGCCTGTCTTCTGAGGTGCACCACTCTACAGGATTGCGGCTAAGGTTGCGACGTGGGGGAAGCCTGGCTCGCGGTAGCAGCAGCCGCTACAGGAGCAGGGTGCGTTGGTGACGGTGGCGGCACGGGGCTGGTGGAGATGCCGACGTTGGCGAGTTCTTCGCGAACAACGGCCTGTACCATGGCCATGGTGTCGGGCGGCGGAGACGTGAGTGGTTCAGGAGCCAAGGCCTCGAGTTCTCTCCGGATGATCCGAGTGATGTTCGCTGGATGAGAAGGCTGTTCCAAAGGCGGCAGGTCAGTGCAGGTGATGTAGCCGCCGTGTTTGGAAGGTGGTCAAAGCGATGTACGAGACAGCGTTGTTTAGCCTGCTCGAATTTTCGACAGACTTGAAGCACCGAGTCGACGGTAGCGCAATCCGTACAGAAAAGGATGTTGAACGCATCATCCACTATACCCTTGAGGATGTGCCCTATCTTGTCCCTTTTTGGCATGGAGCTGTCCACCTTGCGGCACAACGAAAGGACGTCTTGAATATAGGCAAGGTAGGACTCCGTGTGGGATTGGGTGCGAATGGAAAGTTCTCTTTTTGTTTCGAGAGCCCGCCCAATCGGTTTTCCGAACAAGTCCTGTAGCATTTGTTTACAGATTTCCCAGGTCACTAGCTATTTCTCGTGATTTTGGAACCAGGTCCGAGCTGCTCCCGCCAAATAGGAGATTACGTTCGCCAGCATAATGGTCGCGTCCCAGTGGTTGTTTCTGCAGCCGCGCTCGTACTCATCTAGCCAGTCGTCGACGTCCGGCTTGTCTTCGCCATTAAAGATGGGCGGGTGGCGGATTTCCGTGAGTACCACTGGCTGAGCCGATGTTGCTGCGATGGTAGGGGCTGCCTCGGAGGTCATAGTGCTCGTTGCTGACGTCGTTGTGAGTCCAGGTAGGTGGCGGCCACTGCGCAAATCCAGCTTTTCTGTGCTATTTTGCTCTTATATTCCGCTCTTAGCGCATGGGGATCTTTAGTCACCTCCACCAAGATTATACGTGGCAAGGTAAGGCCAAGAGATTAGTCCAAGATGACTACGCACACAGTACACAGCAACACAGCAGCGTTAACCCGGCACCAACCGACACTGCTCGAACGTCGTCTTCAAAACTCACGAGACTCTTCTTCCGTCCTTATGCAGATGTCAGTTCATGCACCACCTAATGCAGCAATATGTATGTTACCAATGCGCAAATGCAAGGCAGACTTCAAATGCAGACGGGAGCTGACGTGGGAAACAATGCAGTACGTGTGACATTGACGGTATAGATTTCACGCAGTTGCACGATGCGTGAGTCCTTCGCCTGCCGTATGGTTGTCTGTATAGGCGCCAAGCACTTTGAAAGAAACGAAAAGCGTACCACAACGGCTCAACTAGAGTTAGCGCTGGCGTCTCGTAAACCGAGAAAACGACGGAGTTACAAAACTGGGAAACATCCTACCTAATGACAATGACTGAGAAGGAACTTGAATGCAAGAGGCAAACTTCGCAAACCGGACAATTTTAGATATTCGAGCTGACTTGTTACCATTTCCAGAAGCATCATCGCAGACGTGTGATGGCAGCGATAAGAAACTGTTTCATTGCCTCCGCCTCCTTCGCAAGCACCCAGCAAGGCCTGAAGTCTCACGAATGCCGATACAACACTAAAAAGAGGACGCAACAATAGTGTCGCAAAATTAAAAAAGAAAATAAATTGTTTAATAAAGTAGCTTGTCTATTTGATAAAACAAGGTAAAACATTTGTTATTTTTGTGTTAGTGCATAGATTTTAATATGTAGTTTAATAGTTCATTTGGTTGAATGTTTGACCTCTCTGACCTGTGACTGTACTGCAGTCGCGCTAAACTACGTTTGTGCCGAGCCACCGGTTTACTTCCGCCATTCCGTATCTTTCATGCATGCCACTTATAGGTTTCAATATAGTCTTTAAGATGACAGACAAGACGCCCCGAGCAGAGCTTTGTTCATAGTGACTTTCATCCGCAGATTAAAACGGGAAGTCAGTGAGCGAAATTCGGTGGGAAAGTGAACATCTATGTGCTGTAAAGGCGAAAACAAGAATGTTTCATCGTGAGTTTTGTTTATTTTACCTGTTCCCTTTGTTGGATTTTTATTGTGTGCATTTTATTTCAGAGGTTTTTATCTTTATATATTTCTTTTTTTGCCGAGTGCTAATTTTCCTAGGTTCACTGACCACGCGACATACTTATAAGCCCCTACTTCTTCCCAAGCTGTAAACGCGTATGTTGAGTGGTTTCAGCTGGTCGCCCGTTTGGATTGAAACCAAAGTGTATGGATTTGAACCCGTGTATAAACCGAAAATTTTCTTTAGGCAAAGTCAAGTACATAATCTACTTTATTAGGCCTGTGGTTGCTTTTTGTTCGCATTGCATTTTATGATTGAATCCCTTTCCTTCCACGCGTGAAGTCACATATGCCAACAGGAGCTTTAGAATTTGGCGCTGGTTGCTCTTCGGCCTTCGGGGTGATGCCTTCATATTTCTGATTAACCAATGTGCGACATTCCAGACCACTTCTGGTGAACAACTTCAGTTGTAATGGGGCTTATAGCAGCATTTATGAATAATATTCCTGTAGTAGATGAATAGTTGCGCCGATGTGGCAGTGATTCGTTCCGCCATCGGACAACAATAAGTCCGCCTTGCGCGGCAACAGCCCATTATGTGGCCTTTTTTTTTTTTAGGACTGCTGCAGCTGAGGCTCTGAGGGATCACTTCAGGTGAGGGTCAAAGGAAGTACCTTTGCAAGACAAACAGAACCACCTTTGCAGGCTGCGAGGTTCGAAACTGGGTTTGGGCCCACTGCGGAGGAGGGGCGCGCAGCGGGGTTTACGGAGCTTCTCCCAAACGCACACCCCTGGAAACGCCGAGCGCCAGGCCGGGGGACGCTTGTACCCATTTTTACCGGTGGGTGTCCGGCGGTGGGTTTCGAACTAACCACCTCCCGCAGCCGAGACGGGCGCTCTAACCACTAGGCCAACAGCACAAGAGGCGCCTGTACACATGGACTTCACCGGACGGTCTGTACAGGAATCAGATCGATTATATTATTTGCCGGCAGAGATGGAGAAGCGCTATACAAGCAGTAAAAACAAGGCCTGGGGCCGATTGTGGCACCGATCATCAGCTTCTTGTTGCCAAGATTAAGCTTCGATTGAGAAAAACGCAGAAAACTGGAAGGCCTTTCAGGTATAATCTGGATCAAGTTCCATTAGAATATGCTGTGGAAGTGAGGAATCGATTTCAAGAATTAGATCTAGAAGACAAAGAGCCCGGAGAGATGTGTGATGTTCGTGACATAATACAAGCAGTTGCTACTAAGGTAGTTCCAAAGCAAAAGAAGTTCAAGAAAGCAATCTGGTTATCTGAAGAGGCTTCGCAAATAGCTGAGGAAAGGAGGATGGCAAAAGTTATGGGGCAAAGAGAAAGATACAAAGTTCTCAATGCGGATTTTCAGAAAATAGCAAGGAGAGATAAGAATGCCTTCCTGAACATACAGTGCCAAGCAGTTGAGGACAACAGCCAATTAAGGAACACAAGAGCTCTGTATAAGACAATCAAAGATATCAAAGGAAGCTTCTGTGCTAAGCTGGGCGTGATAAAGGACAAACGAGGCAAGGACCTCACTGAAGCCGCAGAGATAAAGAAGAGGTGGCAGGAATACACAGAAGAACTGTACAAGAAGGACCCGAATGTGCAAACCCAACATAAGACGGTTCTGATCACTGATCTCGAGCCGGGCATCCTGAAGAGTGAAGTTGAATAGGCCTTAGCCAGCCTTGCTAAGAACAAAGCTAGCGGAATAGATGGCATTCCAACTGAGTTGCTCCAAAACCTCAACCATGACGCTGTTAACATTCTGCATACATTATGTCAGAAGATTTGGACAACCCTGCAGTGGCCACAAGATTGGAGGAGGTCAGTTTACATCCCCATTCCAAAGAAAGGCAGTGCCAAAGATTGTTCCAACTACCGCACGATCACGCTTATTTCGCATGCTAGCAAGGTGATGTTGAAAATCCTCCAAGGTAGGCTGCAGCAGTATGTGGATCGGGAGCTTCCGCACGTGCAAGCTGGGTTTCGCAAGGGCAGAGGAGCTAGAGACCAAGTTGCCAACCTTCGCTGGATCATGGAAAAAGCAAGAGAGTTCCAGAAACCCATCTACTTCTGCTTTATTGATTATGCGAAAGCATTTGACTGTGTAGATCACAGCAGATTGTGGCAAGCTCTCCAAGAGATGGGAGTTCCAATTCACCTCATCTGTTTCCTCAGGAACCTGTATGAAGGGCAAGAGGCCACAGTCAGAACTGGGCATGGTCTTAATGATTGGTTTCCGATTGAGAAAGGAGTGAGGCAAGGCTGCATACTGTCGCCCTGTCTATTTAACCTATATGCAGAGTGCATCATGAGGAAAGCCGGTCTGGACGAGTCTTCAGCTGGAGTGAAGATTGCTGGAAAATGTATCAACAACCTTAGATATGCGGATGATACCACTTTAATGGCAGAAAGTGAAGCGGAACTCAAGAGTCTTCTGATGCGCGTACAACAAGAGAGTGAGAAGTTTGGGCTTAAACTGAACATTAAAAAGACAAAGATCATGGCGTCTTGCCCTATCAAGTCCTGGAGCATCAAGGGACAAGAAGTGGAAGCTGTGACAGATTTTCTCTTCTTGGGCTCCAAGATTACGTCGGAAGGAGACTGCAGCCATGAAATTAGGAGACGCCTGCTTCTGGGAAAGAGAGCAATGGTTAGCCTTGACCGCCTAGTAAAGAGCAGAGACATTAGTCTACCAACCAAGATCCGTATAACTCGTGCTATGGTCTTTCCAGGTGTGATGTATGGATGCGAGAGTTGGACTGTGAAAAAGGCTGACCGCCGAAGAATTGACGCGTTTGAATTGTGGTGCTGGCGAAGACTCTTGAGAGTTCCTTGGACTGCCAGAAGATCAAATAAGTCAATATTGTCGACCATAAACCCTGACTGCTCATTGGAGGGTCAAATTCTAAAGTTAAAGCTCAGCTACTTTGGTCATCTGATGAGAGGAGAGGAGTCGCTGGAGAAAGATTTGATGTTGGGAAAGGTTGAGGGTCGCCGGAGAAGGGGTAGGCAGCGAACGCGATGGTTAGATGGCATCCTCGAGGCACTGCAGATGAAGTTATGTGATGTTAGGAAGATAGTGGGAGACCGGAAAGCGTGGCGTGACATGGTCCATAGGGTCACGAAGAGTGGGACACGACTGAACGACTGAACTGAACTGAGTAGATGAATGAGGTCGCAACATTTTCAAGTCCTAATCGGAGCCAAATACGTGCTGCTCTGCTGTCTGTATAGCGTTGCTGCTTTCGTTGGATGCCGTTTTGTGACACCTCAATGGCGACGTAATCTTTGCTCGTACTCTGGCCAGCATACCTACGATAGGAGACAGGAAGACATAAAAGGAGGACTACGGTGAGAAGTTACAAGCGACGCATTTTCTGGCGTCCAGCCGTGCTTTCCAAGCGCATAGACGCAGTGCGGGTAAAAACAATCGCTTGACACCAAATCTGATTTTATGAAACAAAAGCTACTGCATTACTTCTGATGCATGAGCACGACCCTCTGAAACCATATCTCGTATCAAAAGTGGCTGCTTGCGGAAATGTACAATGTTGCCTCAGTTGGCGTCCGGTAGCTTTAGGGTTGTTTATCGGTAGGAGAGGCAAATGAAATAAAGCCATAATGACGAAAGGAGTCTCGTGCAGTGATAAAGCTTTTTGCAATCTCGACATAACGAAATCGGACAAAGTACACACAGAAAAGAGAAGTTCAAAAGTGAAAAATTGAACGATACTCCCGAGGGATATATATGGTATAGGCAAAGGAGATGTGTAGGAGCGTGAGCAACAGGAATTGCTCAATGTGAGCCAGTATACGGTGAAAAAAAAAATGTTATTAGGAATTCTCCTGTATTGCTCGCGCTTAGTTTTATCTTCAAAATAATACACTAACTCGACAACGAAAAGAAGAGCTTTCACGTGACTGGAACAAGTGCACGTAGAGAGCAATGATGAACAAAAGACGTTGGGAAGAGAAAGCGAGCAGGCCATTTGTCTCGTCAGACAGCCCCATTCAAGCTGGCAGTTTCAAGGACAGCGATCACAGGACGACTTCGCAACAGCTGGCGCTTACTTTCCACGAGCATAGTGGAAAAGGAATTGGGGCCCTCTAGACACTTTATGGGTGCAGTTTATCACCCTGATCCTGTGCCAGTGTGCGGAAGAGTGCACTGGCAGCACTGAAGCATAGAGATTGAGAAAGCCGCTCTTGCATCAAGTGCCATTTTTATATGCAGTGAATAGCTACAGAACAGACTGTTGGTTTGGCAATGGCTCACAGATGAAATGGCAAAAGAGAATGCTTAAACGGAATTTCAACGCTAGAAATATTTCACAGCTTGTATATACTGTTTCAGCAACACTAGTGCTGAAGTGTTGGTGATGCAGCTGTTATCGGTTCTGTTTTCAAGTGGATCTCAACGCTTGGAATTAGGAATCAGCCAAACTATATACAAAAGTACTTGCATATGTTTTGTCAGGATGAACAAAACTTATTTTCATAGCAAGCACACGAAACACTGGGGCTAAACTGAAAGCGGAAAAGCATTTCCTAACAGTTAAACATTGAAAGGGACACCCTGACACGATCTTTCACTGCGTGGTTACTGTGGAGCCTCTCTAGTATTGGGCGCGAGGACGTACCGTGGCGCCACCTTTCCGCAGCGTCGCGTGACGCAGTAAGTGGGATAATGTGCGTTGAACTGCTGCTATGTCATGCTTTTCTAGGCAGTTTAGTTTCGCGTTAATGCTGAATGAATTGATTTATTTATTTCATATACCCTTCGGTTTAGGCATGTTAAAGTCTATGCGAGGTATTAGGCCAACTCTATTCGGCAAGGAGGCATTTCACAGAGTCCGTGAGCTGTCGAAACGTAGCCCGGTGACTTTGAACTACTGCTACGACGCTGCACACCTACAGCGTTGTTGTTGCTGTTGTAAAAGAACGTGGACATGTGACAGCAAGATCCAGTCAGATATAATCGGTCATAAATCACGGCAATCCTTTTAAGAAATTATTCGCTGCCCCGCTACGTCACTGATTTGCTCAACAATCATATTTCTCTGACAGAGGTAAGAACCTCTCATGTGTGGACCTCTCATGTGGTGACATATGCGGGGCACTTCGCATAATGCTGGCAGAAGTGGTACCACTCGGCTGATGCTTGCTTGAATAGTCAAATTTTACAGCGGGGATGGTGCAAAGAAATCTCTTGAAATTAAGTGTGCAGAGATGTGTTCCTTCTTGCACACTGACCGCGATCATTGGTACTCGAGCGTCGGGTGGTATTTATTTTTTCGCGTAGTTTTGTTGAACTTTGCGTGAGCAGATCATGATGTACGATAATATGTTTTCTCGGTCATTTGAAATTAGTGGTGAAGTTGCCTAAGGCGAGTCACAACGCGTACCGCTGTGCGCGGCAGCAGAAACGTTCAGTTTCGGGCAACAATTATTTACTGAAGTAGAAACTTTTTGTGGCCTAGTTGGTTCATTGCAGATAAAGGGTAAACTGTGCGAATGAAACGGGGCACGAGACGAAGGAACTAAAAAAAAGAGCAAGGGCAGGCGCTGACTTCCAAATGTTTATTGGTGAACGAAAACACATGCTATATACGTGAGGAATTGAGGTGCTCAACTACTGCGATCTCTCACATAGGACGTGACAAAGGATAAAAGAGGTAAAAACTATCGTAACTTTATTTTACGTTGTGCACAAGCATATCATTGCATAAGGCTAGTTAATGGGTTGATCACTCACACGTCATGTTCCAAGAAGCATCACATGAAAAAAACCACAATCAGACAGAGTAGACGAGTGCCAATGGAGAAGAAAGAGACGAAAAACGTTTTTGGTGAGGCTACAAAACAATGTGCAGTCGGCGTAATTAACAAAGATGAAAAGAAAAAGTGAACATTAAAAAGAGGAAAATACCCCTTACGATAAGAGAACTGGAGCAAACGGAAAGAAGGAACAATTAGGTAGGTGAAAACTAAAACCAACTAAAAGAATCATGTGAAAAAAATGACGGGATCGAAATCAGAAGGAACAGTTCTAAATGTGAACCTAAAACTATTAAAACCATTTGAAAGAATTATGTGAAACAATGGCGGAATGGATATAACAAACAACAGTTGTAAATGTGAACATAAAATCATCCAAAAAACTGCCTTTGGAAATCTGAAAAACAGTCTACGACCAAGATTAGGACCTGCAAAGGCACCAAAAAATTTACACGCGGCCTTTCAAAGACGCAATTTCATTCGATGAAAGCAAAATAGATGGAATGCTGACACATCTCTCACCAGCTTTTTAAGACATGAAAAGCGTCAACAACCTCGCTTTCTGTCTTATCTCGTTATTTAAACAAAACCTTGGTTTTGCGCCAAATTGGTGCGCAAGGTACTTTGTTCCTTCCCCTTCCCTTACCTTCCCAGTTCTTACAATGGTGTGCTCGACGCCTTCCAGTATTGCTCTTTATTGCCAAGTTGCCCATTTCATTCGTGCAATTTACCTTTTATCAGCAATGCCTTCATTGAAAAAACTTGACACCTCCCCACTTTCGGGCGAACATTCCTTGCTCTTGGTAGATACTTCTCGGTGAAGAAGCCAGTATATTTTCTATCCCTCCAGCAATCAGACTTCGTTAGCTTCACAAGTGATAAGCACCACAAGTGACAGCACCACAGCTATGACCACTGCAACTCACCTGCGACGCTTGTTCGTCTTGCAGGTTTCCGTCTGCCTCCTGCGATGTGGCAACTGGTTTACGAGTGATGTCCGGGTGGTCACACGGATGCCAGCCTGGCCACCAGCACATCGCGGCGCTGAGCCCGTCCTGCCGCACAGCATCCCACCAACCACGCGCACGTCAACCGCACCGGCGCCCCACTGCCTGCCAGCGCCGCCTCAAGATTATGCCCCGCGATTATCGCAACATACATTCTCATCGAAGATAGTCAATCGCCAACGATCAACCTCCTTGCCACCTGACCGCTTTATAAACAAGACGCCACCCAACACCGCCATCATTGGGCTCGACAGCACCACAGCTATGGCCAGTGCAACTCACCTGCGACGCTTGTTCGTCTTGCAGGTAAATGCAAAATATACTTTATTCTGGCGACGCATGCGCTATGCTGGCTTACTGGTGTTGCCGAGCCCACTGTGCTGCATCCAGATTGCCTTTGATTGCTACTATGTCATCAAGCAGTTACTAATCCTCGCAGGCGACGTTGAACTAAACCCTGGTCCCAACACTCGTTCCAGTGATACCCAATCTTACACTGAAATGCTTGAAGCACTAAACGAGATTCAATCCGGACAAGTTTCACTTCTTACAGAAATGAAATCTATTCGTCTTAAACATTTCCAGAATGACGAAACATTTCCGGAAATCAAAAACGGACTGGCCAAAATTGAAGCTGACTGTTCATCAATGATAGCAGTTTAAAGAACAGATGAACCACTTACAAGAACTCTCCGAACAAAATGCTATGCAAATTGCCAGCATTGAAACATGACTGAATGATTCGGACGACAGATCACGCAGATAAAACCTTTCGTTTTTTGGCCTTAAAGATGTCGAACGCGAAACATAAGCGCCATCGAAAGACCTCGTAATCCAGCATTGTAGTACGCTATTAGATACTATCCTCATTCCTCTTGATATTGAAAGAGCTCACAGGCTGGGAAAGTTCAGGGCGGACCGTGACCGACCAATCATCGTTAAATTCGTTCACTTTAAGGTAAAAGAAAAGGCACTGTCATGTGCCAAGAAACTAAAAGATACAGGTTACAGTATTTCAGAAGATTACTGTCCGCACACGCTTACCACTAGAAAGCACCTCCTTGAATTCCGTAAAGCACAAAACGGAAAATATAAACTTAGACACAACAAGCCAATAATCGGAAACGAAACCTACATATTTCACCACAGCATTCAGCAGGATATCCCCCACCCTTTAAACTTGTAGAACGAAATCATTCGCGTCCTAACCTTTCCAACATCTCTCTTTTTTTTTATATACTAATATTCGAAGCCTTTTGCCAAAGCTTGATGCTCTCCGTAATGTAATTCACACAACAGAATCTAACCTGGTCGTTCTTACCGAAACGTGGCTCAATTCATCAATTGGGGACTCCGAAGTACTTTCGATTTCTTCAGATTTCAATGTTTTCTGGCGTGATCGAAATAATGGTGGTGTATGAGAAGAGAGGAGTCGCTGGAGAAAGATTTGATGTTGGGAAAGGTTGAGGGTCACCGGAGAAGGGGTAGGCAGCGAACGCGTTGGTTAGGTGGCATCCTCGAGGCACTGCAGATTATGTTATATGATGTTAGGAAGATAGTGAGAGACCGGAAGGCGTGGCGTGACATGGTCCATAGGGTCACGAAGAGTCGGACACGACTGAACGACTAAACTGAAACTGAAACTGATAGCCGCCCGCCGCAGCCTTCAGTGCACTGAGTTTATGACATCCTCACCCTTAGAAATTGCATATGTTATTAGCAACGCCTCTTGTCCACCAATAATAATTGGCGCCTGTTATTGCCCTCCTGATGCTGATATTTCTTTCGTTGCCGAGTTCCACGAGGTCCTTCTATCAGTACCCAGCGCCTTCCGTCTATTGCCTATCCTGCTTTTCGGATACTTCAAATTCCCTGCGATAACTTGGTCAAATCTAGTCTCAGTGCTATCACAAAACCACAGCGAAAGTGACTTCGTAAGCACTTGCCTATCGTTTGGACTAACGCAAACAGTCGCAAAGCCGACGTGTCGCGGTAGCAATTCATCAAACACACTCGATCTGGGTTTAGCTTCCGAGCCCCATATGCTCTCTCCGCTCACATATTTGCAGGTCTTAGTGACTATTCAATTTTGCACGGTTCCTTTCATTGTCATCTGCCGCATACACCTAAAATAACGAAAACAATAACAGTATACGACAGAGGGAATTATTCCAAAATTAACGCAATACTCGAAGAATTTTGCATCTGGCTTCTTCACAATTTTTCAAAACGTTCCGTGGAAACTAACTGGTTACTTTTTTAAGAACGAAATGCAGGAGTTGGTACTAACGCACATACCAGCTACTACTTAAGAAAAAAACAGACATCACCATGGTTGAACATCACGTTGAAACGTCTTAACAGCAAAAAGAAAAGGCTATTCTGCTCAGCTAAAAAAACTAACAATCAATGTTCATGGCAAAAATATTACGCAGCGGAAAAGCAGTTTGAATCACTTGGTAGCAAAACTAAGAGCTCGTTTTATTCATCGGTCATGCAAACAATGATAAAAAATAACCCCAAAAAGTTTTGGAGTACGATTTTCCCCAAACACTCGCAACAGTTACAACTATGCGATCAGCAGAACCGTCCAATCCCTGACAATAAAATAGCTGAACAGCTTAACCACACATTCACATCTGTATTTACTCAAGAACCCGCCAACACTTTACCAGATTTCCCTAGCTACGATCACGCAGTCATGCCTGATATTATTTTCAATCCTTCCGGTATCGCGAAAATTATAGACTCGCTAAAACTTGAATCTTCATCAGGTGTCGATGGTATCAACTCAAAAGTACTAAAACACACCAAAAATGTTGTCAGCGTCATTTTATGTCATATTTTTCAGCAATCGTTGTCATTAGGAGTGGTGCCGGAAGACTAGAAGATAGGCAAGGTTGTTCCAGTTTCGAAAAAAAGGTCCTCCATCTTCATGTTCTAGTTATCATCCTATTTCACTAACAAGCGTTTCTTCAAAACTAATGGAGCATGTGCTTTACTCTCACATGGTAAAATTTCTAATTTCTATAGCCTTTTTTCATCCTAATCAACATGGTTTCCGTAAAGGACTGTCATGTGACACTCAACTAGCTTTATTCATCAATGACATAATTTCTAACCTGGCTTTAAATATACCTGTAGATGTTCTTTTTTTAGATTTCGAAAACGCATTCGACAAAGTTCCCCATTAGCAACTTTTCCTTAAACTTTCACGATTACGCATTAACTCTCTTGTATTGAAATGGATACGTAATTTTCTGACTAACCGGAAGCAATTTCTGTGCTCTAATAAACTCTCATCGACTTGCTCCCCAGCCTTTTCCGGCGTTCCCCAAGGCACTGTACTTGGACCCTTGCTCTTCCTAATCTACATTAATGATCTGCCTAGTAACATTGTTTCTAACATCCGCCTATTTACGGAAGATGACGATTGCGTCATCTACCGTCCCATTCATAACCGTTCCGATTCTCGCATTCTTCAAAATGACCTTAAACGCGTTAAAGCCTGGTGCGACAAATGGTTAATGTCTTTAAACACTAATAAAACATCATTACTCTCTTTTCATCGACGACAGCACTATCAACCCTCCAGGTATGTCATCTGTGGCTCCGAAATTTCATCTGTTCAATCATACAAATACCTTGGCATCACAATTTCTAACACACTTAATTGGTCTGCACATGTAACGAACATTGCTAACGAAGCCAATCGCACTCTTGGTTACCTCCGTCGAAACTTGAGCCTCGCCCCTGCATCGATTAAAGCACTAACTTACCCCACGTTCGTTCGATCTAAGCTAGAATACGCATGCTCAATCTAGGACCCTCATCAAACTAACATTTGTATCATCCTCGAATCAGTTCAAAATCAGGCAGCAAGATTTATTTTTTCAGACTATTCTTATCACTCCAGCGTAACTGCTCCTAAATCTAAGGCTCACCTTACTAATCTCAATTTGAGACGTTGCATCTTTAGTCTTTGCCTTTTTCATAAATTTTATCACACACCACATTATATTTCAGTGATATTACCAGCTCATCGCTTCTCAAACCGCGCCAGCCATCTCAAAGTTGTCTACCCTCCCCCAGCGCAGACTACAGCTCATCTTCGCTCGTTCTTCGTCAAAAGTGCTCGGGACTGGAACAACCTGCCAGTAGACTTCGTGCACCACTCCAATCCATCTCAATTCAAGGCAGCCATCGAATTTATGTCCAAATGAAATAGCAGCCCATCTCTCATGTAATACACCATCCTGGCCCATCCCTCATGTAATACCCCATTCCTGGGGCATTTGAGGTATTGATAATAAATAAAAATAAAACAAACTTTAATTAGCGTCAGGTCTTCGGCTGCAGCTCACGGAACCCTCCAACTCCATATAGATTAAATCTTTCTCAATAAAACGCATGCTTCACATACAAGACTGACCACTCACTTCTTTACACATTGGCAACTTGGTTAACCAAGCTTTCTTCAGATAATTTTTGGGGTAGGAGTGGGGGTATGCGCCGGGTTCCGTCGCATATACAGACCAGTAAGAAATCATATCATTAGCTTACAGCAACGACGCAAGATCCAAGTGTGTGATGTTGGCACACATCAAAAAGCAAAACTACAGAGAAAACCACGACTTTTAGCTTGTAAAATGCACAAATTCAATTCAGCGCCTACTTCAGCAGCAGTAAGCGGAGCCACGTCATCCCACTGGCTCCCCCAGGTCGACACTGTGCCGCCCACCCCAGTGGTGGACTTCGCGCCCAAAATAAAAGAGTCATGAACAGCATCAACTTTTAATTATAGGCTACCATACACAACGGTTTATCTGCGAGCACCTTAGCTATGCTGCATGGTTGTGAGCGACGCTTAAGAGCAATAGCGAAGCAAAAAAGATTTTCGGTTCGCTCTCAAAGCTGCGTTTAGGCTTGACTTGTTTCTAGTATAGCCTTAGATTCTCTGTATCACGTTAGAGCCCGGACAACTTCAAAAGGCCGACAACAGTTGTTCTTCAGGCAGTGGATGAGAGGTGATTGCCATGAGAATAACTGTGGCAATTATAAGTGACCAGCGCCTCTGCAGTAGCAGGTATGGGGTAAAATTGAAGATATTTAACTTAACGAGAAGTTCTAAGCGCACATGTCACATGTAAAATCTTTCCGCTGCGTTCCCGCATTAGGAAATATATTTTGAAGTGTATCCCTTGCAAGGCGTGGAGAGGATTTAGAGGCGGTTCTCGTTATCGACATAGAGGTACCTTGAAAGTTCGTCATGTGTGCTCGAACTCCGACAGCGTGATTCATAGACGAAACCATGTATAATACGAACTTTTAAATTTCAGATCGTAAGCTATACTACTCGAGATAAAACTTCGGATTTCACCTTCGTTTGTAACAATGACCTTCACTTAACCTTTACCCTCCACATCCCTTCCTTTCTTTTACTGCATAGTTCAGGCATAAATCGGTAATTGCTTCAGATACTGCGCTTTTACTTTTCGAAAGCAATTTACAAATTAAGTGCCGGTGCCCATCGAATAGTGAGACAGATACTACGCCTGTGAAAAGTGAGACGGATACTGCAGAGTGGCAGGAAAATAGCAGAATCAACAATTCAGAGTACGCACCTTTCACAGGCGCAACGTAGTGTTTAGAATGTTTCAAACACAACACTTCAATTGTTTCATGTTGTTTAATGATCCGCAAACTGCGCGAAAGCATTTCTACGAGATGCAAATGAACAGCCATTGGACAAACCTGTTGGATCATGGCCGCGCTCACTTGTTGGCCACTTGCATATTTCTTTAAATTGGTGCCGTAGTGTTGCACCCCCATATTCCGGAAAGTTATCTAAGCTAAGATCAAGTGCTTAAAGCATGATTTTGTCATTGTGCACAAAAAGTGTATTGAAAAACATATTCTATAAGGAACGCAAAATTCTCACTGGAGTGCCTAAAAAATACTATACGTTTTATAATGTCCCATGCTGGCTGCGTCATTACTTGGTGTATATTTTGTGAACAACAAATTGAACACAATCATGGCTTGCTCTTTCAGCATGCTTTTAAGAGAGAATGTGTCCCAAGTAATGCAAGGTAAAATGAAATCAGAAATGAACATTTTTTTGCATAGGTCAAGCATATCTAAAAAAAAAAAGAAACAGTTTTGAACTACCCACATTTTTTTCCCATCATGGGTCAAAAGCAATGCTGCCAGAGAAATGGTAGGTGCGGTGATCTGTTCTTTCGTTTTGTGTAATGTCGTAATCAAAAATTACGGTGCTGACGTGCTCTTTAATGCAGGTTTTGCGCACGTGGCTCTTGGCCAATGAGGAAAGACTGAGCACTCCACAATCAGCTTACCACACTCATATGGTGAAAGTTTTCTGAAAGTGGCAGGGAAAGTGGAGCGCCTACTGCTGCCTCCTCTTGATACACGCAGTGCAAAAAATAGCATAGAGTTCCATTGTCGATGCTCTACTTTGTTCTTTCTGATTACACACTGACCGTTCAATTCTGTTGCTGCTGAAAAGTTGACTTTTTTTTTTTTTTTTCAAAGCAGCCTCTTATTTTCTGGTGACAAAAGAGACCTGCTGCACTCAACTCTTACAGTTGCTCAAAAGAAATGTCTTCTTAACGAAACACAGCGCGGGTTACAGCGCTAAAGTGTTTTTCATCGATAGAAAGGAGACATTACGTCCACAGGCACTTAATCAGCAACATTTTAAATACCTAGGGATGGGAAAGGTAGGGACTTCGACAGAGGACTCAATGACTACTTAACACCCAATAGGAGCTAACACAAGGGCTAAACCTAAAGCTGATTAAACAACTTTCTGAACTTCCCCACTGTCTGAAACAATATGCCATATGGCATGTGCCACGCTGTGTATTATTCTTTGGGGAAGCTTAATGAGAGAGGCTGGCAGTAGCGAAGGAAGCTAAATTTACGCCGGCGGAAGTCCATCTGCATTTCAAATTTTGTCCGTTTTCCCAAGACGCCGCGGATTCAAGCTTTAAGAGTGAGCAAAAAGGCCCGAAGCGATCAGGAGTCGGACACCAAAGAGCTGTAACTTTATTTATTCTCTAAGAAGTCGAGATAAGGTGCAGTTTCAGCGCGAGAGAGCTTCTAGAACAAACAATCGGCTCTGTTAAGGGACGGTGTGCTCGGATAACTAAATATTTCGGCTTGTATTGAAATGCTTTATATGATGGCATTGCGGCAGCTGCAGAAGTTTCTTTTTTTACTTTTATTTGTAGCGCTTGCAAGGATCGGTATGAAACTGATGCTAGAAAGAAGAAGTCGGAGCACGTTGCCAAAAAAAAAGAACTGCACTTAAGTGGAAATAGAGAAAGGTTTGGCTTTTCAGCCACCACCTCGGATGATTTACTATAATATCAGTAATTATTGTTCTCTTCAATGCACCATCCTCTATTCAGTGCATTAAATAGCGTTTTTGCAATGCTTGCTTCTGTTGGCAAAAGTCATAGTTCGTGCTTATGCTTCCTTTTATTACTGTTATCTGAGTGAATGCAGAGGAGGTCCCAGCGGCTCGACTTCCACTCCATGATTTATCGGGCAATTTCTTCCGCTGCGTCACACTGTTGAAAGCTCGAACACTTCTGTGAGACTGTACCGTATTTAGGGAAGAAGGACCTGCCAACGAGTTGCGCGTTCACATTAACAATTCGGCTTTAAAAACGACTGGTTCACATAGCGCTTGCAAAACGTATTACCGAGCGAGTTATTTTCATTATTCTGAACAAAAAACAACCCGTCAGCCTGCATGGTCCTATATGTACAAATGTTTGTAACGATAGCGTTCAAGTCATAAAAGGCAATTCACAGTGAGCAAAAGATCCTAACTGCAAACTCTTAAGAAGCTTTGTCGCGAATATTTGTTTCGTATTGCTTACTGGGCCTGTAATACTTGCCGTTGTTTATATTTAAAATGACTATTCAATACTTTCACTGCGCCCACCCTGTATGAAACGTTAAGGCCTGCATTACATCACATCATATTTATTTATTTATTTATTTATTTATTTATTTATTTATTTATTTATTTATTTATTTATTTATTTATTTATTTATTTATTTATTTATTTATTTATTTATTTATTTATTTATTTATTTATTTATTTCAGAGTTCCTGTCAGCCTTGAAGAAGGCTGACAGGAACAGGAGTGGGACAAACAGTATAAGGTAAAAAGAAATGAGCCAATGCTGATGCATCTATCGGTTATCGAACGTTAACACTAGAAATCTACTTTTTGTTATGGTTGCTGCATAATGTGATTTATAATTGCTGTAACGAGTTGTGTATTAAGCTGAACCGACAGTGAGGGGTGCCGCTGAAGGGACCCCTCTTTTCCGAACGGAGCCCACGCATCGCGCGTCTTGAACCATTTTTAAGAGGCTTCTAATCGAAGGCAGCGCAACAAGCTGGAGGCGCGTTTAGAGGAAGCCGCGAAAGAGGCCGCGTTTATTGGAGAAGGTCAGGAATAACTCTCTTTGCTGTAGCATAATTGGCGAAAATTAGGTTTTTGCGCGTTTAATTCCCATGTTATTTCCAGAGCGACGAATACCATCCGGTCGCTTCTCGAAGCTCGAGAATGATACAAAACATTCATAGAAGCCCATTGTCCCCCATATATGACGCTAGCGCCAATTCATTTATTAGCGCCAGGAGGAAATCCTATTGAAACGTTGTAAAACCTTCGTCTTCTAGCGGGATTCGAACCGCCATCGGTGAAAATGATGTTGGCCGAGTGTCGGTGGCCGAGTTGTCTAAACCGCCCTATGCCGGCGATTTAGACAACTCGACTTGCTTGCTTGCTTTTGAAACGTTTTATTTCCTTTAATGAGAGAATGCGAGCCAGCGAAAATGGTCAATGCCGGCCTCAGTTGGCCAGCAGACCCAGTCTGGTCTCCGGGCCGCCGCAAGTGCCAGCCGCCTCGCGAGCACCGCGGTGCAGGGCCTTTTGGGCTCCGACTGACGAGCGCTCGAAGAGGAAGGCCTGCCAAGCCTCTTCAGTGGGAATGGCATGGGCCACCGCCCTTCGTATTACGCTCCATGCGTGAACAGGAATTGATGCCTTGATAAACATCAGTTCAGTAGCCAGCTACGATGAAGTAGTGTAGATCGAAACTAACCGCAGTTTCTTTCCCCTGGCTCGGCTCCGAGCGTGTCGCTCACCCCTTTGTGTTACTGACTCAATTGTTCCTTTGTATTGGTTACATTCCTCAGTTCAATATATTTACCGGTCTGATCGCTAGTAAACGAAGTTACTTAGCAATCCTTCCTGTCCCCTTCTTCGACGAGACGGAGCTATAATTCCGCAGCTTGGACTAAACCATCGTTACAAGGCACGCTTTTTTTACCGGTGGTGGACTACTCCCTCCGTTACATTATACAACCGGAAGAGATACAGTACGCGCAACATCTGCTGGAATAGAAGGAGCGTAATCTAGTATTCCACACTAATCCGGCATAAAAACTTCCTATCCGGATCATAACGTCCATATTCACCCTCGCTATATCCATTATACTCCCTAGTCATATCAAAAATGAAGCTTTAGCTTTAGAGATCAATGTGCACAGCGCAAAAAAAAAAACGATTTTTTTTAAACCATCCGGAACGTGCAGCGACAAAAATTTCGGCTAAAATGGCCGTTTCTAGATAGTAAGGGCACGCCCCAGAGATCGATGCTGTCTCCCATACTCTGCAACGTGACTGTGAGGGCAATTGGCAAAGTTCGAGTTATTCAAATTTGGTTTATATGCGGATGATATCAGCCCTTCGGCCAACAGGTGAAGTGATTGGGCCGTCGGTCGAAAACTTGCTCCAGGCCGCCATCGACATCATAGTCGATTAAGCGACCGAGACAGGCCTTGCATGCTGGCCGCAGAAATCAGAATTCTTAATCACAATCCGAAGCACGTAAGATGCAAGGCGCCGTCAGAGATCAAAATTAAAGTGGTGGGTAAGGAGGTACCAACAGTCGAGCAAATCAAAATCCTGGGTCTGATTTTGCAGTAACACGGACATAATGGCGAGACTGTCAAGAGGCTGGAGAATCACGCAATGCAGACCCTTAGCCTAATTACACGGGTGGCCAGCACGGGCCGAGGTTTAAAGGAAACAAAATTGATTAAACTGGTACAGGCGTATATCTTCAGCCAGGTGAGCTATGCAATGCCGTATCGAGATTTAAAAGTGATGGAAAGAGAAAAGATTGACTCTCTAATGAAAAAATTCCTAAAAAGAGCGCTGCGACTGCCCACGTGCACATTCACAGAGAGACGGACGGCTCTAGGCGTACACAACACATGGGAAGAGCTGGCGCAAGCATGCGAACTTCTCAAATTGAGAGACTAACATCGCGAGGACAGGAAGAGTCATTCTGACTAAAGTTTTTATATATCCCGATAGTGGTACCACCCCAAATGTGAAGGTAGATAGGGAAAGTCAGATAAAATCCGATGATTTCTCTTCCCCTGCCAAAATACATGCACCCGAAATAAAGCAAAGACAGGAGAGAAAAAGAAGCCGAAGCATTAAACATTAGATTCGGTGAAACGTCGGAAAATCAGGTGCCCTATGTAGATGCGGTGGGAGGTGGTGGCAACGGTCGTCAGCGGCCGGGGCAGTCCCGTAACAGCTGCCAAATTGCCAGGGCGGAGCATAGAAGTTGCCAGGAATATGCGATCGCGCTAGCTTGCGTCCGAATGGAAGCGCAGTTTGTCAACAGTGACACCAAAACTGCCACACAAATTTTAGTAAGTGAATAGCCTCGCCCTTAGCGGTCAGAATTCTAGGCCAGAGAAAGTTGATATAAAAATTGAGACTATTTGGACTTCGGCGCACGAAGCCGTCTCTGGCAACAAGACAGCCTACGAGCTTGCTCGAGATCTCTACCACCGAGCTGCTACAGGCCCCTCGATGACCGAGGGAGCGGAAAGCGCATGCTAAAATATGGGGAGATCATACAGCATAAAGGCTGGATCGTAGACTGGTACCCTCGTCAGAACCTAAATTAAATAACGGACAAGTGTTGAGGCGACTGCAAATCTCTACCCGGTTATCGCAAACCAAATGTTCTCCGAGGCCAGGAGCGATAAGTGTAATCTTTGTGGAGAGAGGGACCCTCGAACAAGTAATATGGGAATGTCCATACTCTCCCGGGGGAACGTACAATATAGGCAGTATAAACACCTGGGAGATCCTTCGGTCGCAACTCGGACCATGAGCTTCAGCTCCTGCTTGTCCAACTGGCTAAAGAGGCTGCTGGGGCCCAAGACCTCCCAGCTCTGCATCTAAGGTAGCGACACCCGCCTCCTGACCTTCGTGTCGTGGGGTTGGTAGATGCCCTTATTCGTCGGATATTAAGGTTTGTTCTATCTTAAAAATTGCCGGAATAATGGTTTGGGAGAGCAAGGTCGCCGGTCCGAATCACCCTCATCGACTATGTAGGCTCCTATTCAGCCGTTGTGGGCTCAGTGACCAGCCGAATTGTTTGACCCCCCCCCCCCCGCCCAACCTCCTGTACCAAACAGGTGGACCACCATTTTATTCAAACGGCGGTACTAAGGCGTCAAACCTCGACGCCCGCCAGACTGGCTTTATATAGGAAAACTAAAGTATAGATCCGAATTGCGGCGCTCGATCTCCGCCGCTACACGTCCTATGTTGCTATGTGCTGGGTTGTAGTCACGTGTCATGGCACCAGCTTCGTCACGTGGTATGCTACGACCTTGGTCGCGTAGTGTATATATGTTGTTGCGATCCGACGGCCCCGCTGTGTTGCCGTTTTTTAAACTAAAGCTCGCATCAGACGGTAAAACAGCGCAAAAAGCATACACAGGACACAGAAAGGTGAGACGAACACAGGCGCCCGAGGTCCTGGCTCGAGGGCGATCCGATCCTGAGCTTCTGAGCTTGGTCCGGCAGGTTTCAGGACTCGCTGCTGAGGCTGAACTGGAACGTTGCGTTTCCGAAGATGTGGACGTCCTGAACCGTTGCAAGTCAGCTAGCAAGCGACTACCTCTCGGCAAGACTGCGGCCACCTAAAGGACAATCAGCTTTGTCGTCTTCCTGCGGACAAGGAAGGAGGCTTTGCTGTGTTACCGAAGGACGAATACGTGACCAAAGCTGTTGAAGCCATCGGTTCATCCTTCGATGAGTGCAGCAACGTGTCCTTAAACAATGTTAAAGAACAGGGCCAAAAAACTTTGTCAAAGCCTGAACCTGCAGAAGTTATGTAGTACCTTTATTTGTCTCACCTTTCTGCGTCCTTTGTGTGGGTTTTGCGCTGTTTTACTTTGTGATGATCAACCAACTAGCCCGAAATGTGTTATTCATAGCTCACATGACTAACTGAGGAAAGCATCGCATTTAGAAACGTAACTAGCAAAGATAACGCTCTGAAATACATACTAGTAAAATGCGTCACAAGAAGCGAATCATATAATCTGGTTTGTATTTACAGCTTAAACACAATGTCTGGCTTCATCCCGGTGGCGCAGTGGTTAAGATGCTCGACTACTGTACCGGAGTCTCCGGGTTCGTACTCCGTCGGCGGCGGCTGCGTTTCGTTGGAGGCGAAACGGAGAGACATCCATACGCTGTTCGATAATAATTGGTTTACATGAAAGGATAGACGGCATATCTGTCCCAATATTTCGGTGGACACCAGCACCGGTCTGTAAGGGAAGGAAGCTGCGAGTGAAAGCGGAAAGATAAAAATATATGACGTAGTAGAGGGCTACAGATAATATCGACCACCTGGGAATCTGTAACGTGTACTGAATCACACAGCACACGGATGTCTTTCCGCTTCGCTTCCATCGAAGCGCAGCCACCGTCGGCCGGGATCGAAGGCGGTACTCCGGCACTGTAGTAGGGCATCTTAACCACTGCATCATGGCGGCGGGGATGCAGTGCAATATCAATGCATGTAAAGAACCCAAGATGGTCGAAATTTCCGAAGCCCTCCAATATGGCGTCTCTCAAAGCCTGATTCGTTTTGGGACGATAAACCCCATAAAACAAACCAAAACAAAACTTATACTGAATTGTGTGTATACAGCCTCCCACATATTTAACGCGAATGAGGGAAAGCATGGCTTGGACTGCCGCCCACCCTGCTGAGCGATAGTCATCGGATGCGAGACTCTTGGTACGTTTACGGCGGCTCGCAATAGCTGGTGCGCAGCTTGCTTTGATTGTTTTTTCGACTTTACCCGATCGCCGCATGAACGCGTAGACAGCGCGTACGCTACCTTGGTGTTTATGCGTGTTTTGCTGGCGTATGCGACCTTACACGTTCGGGCGACGCGTTGCTGCTCTCTTCCCGAGTGAACTCGAAATAGTGCGCTACGTCCCCTCAAACCTGGCGTTCCCGCGCACCTGGCGGGAAGTACTGGGCATAATTTTATAGAACAGTTTTATTTGTTATCAAACATTAGCAGCTGCACCAGCTAGCTTTTGCCTTGCTACGTCTTTTTTTTTTTTCTTCCTTGATTACAACACAATACGTCCAACTTCATCTGGAATACCTTTGGAAGCGCTTGACACTGATTATAATAGTTATTTTGTTAGATCCGCCGCATTCGGATGAAATTTTGAGGCACGCGAGCTGCGGAAGCTCAGCGCACAAATTCTAGTCTCCGCGCCAAGAAAGCTGCAACGGGTTGTGTGGGGGTGTGAGACGCCGCTATCGCTTCATGGCGTTGGCGGCAGTCCAGGCCACTCTTTCTATCATTCGTGTCGTCTGTTGGTGACAATGCGCACTTCATGACTACAGCGAATGCGACGACCTGGCATAGATATAGAAAGCGACAAAAAAAAATTGAGGAAGAAAAGCAGTCATTTCAAACCACCGCACGCATATCGCTGCGAGAAAACATTAGTATTTTGGACTAAAAGACTAAGAACGTTGTTTCAAATTTTAATAGTCAGACATTCAGCAGTTTCAGCAGGAAGTGCGTTGCAACCGCTTACTGCTTTGCGGAAAAGGACCTCTTAAAGGCATCGGTTTTGGAGGTACATCTTGCAAACTTTTTTTACCGACTTTGGTGTGTAGTCTCTGAAGTAACTTGTTCGACATAAAGATTCCAGTATATGTCAAGCTTGCTGTGGTAAACAAGATGTATGCGCGGGAGTCGTTCACGAAAGCGTCGTAACCATCGCAACTGCAAAACACCTTAGCCTATTTTCACAAGTGCTGTTGCTGAGCTCACGCAGAAGGACACACACATGCCTGAATTCGTTCACCAACTATCCCAGTTAAGAGCATTGGCTTTTGCCGAGATTCGCCAGCTATATTAGCAATATACAAATCTAGCTGATTTTTTTTCTCAATATTTTCGAGTTACTTTTCTTACTATATTTATTTATTATTTATTTAAAAAAAATCCCATAGATCCCATAGCTCCGACTCATATTCAAGAATTGCCCTTATAAAACTTTTGTAGGCTAAGAGCTCTATATCTTGAGTGCACTGTTGCAAGGTTCGTTGCAGATAATGATGCTTTCAAATGTCTTTTTTTTTTTTCAACGTAATTCAATAGCCCACCAGTGACGAAGGACGAGGTCAAGAAAGCACTAGAAACTATGAAAAGGGGGAAATCAACTGGAGAGGATCAGATAACTACAGATTTGCTGAAGGACGGGGGGGATATCGTGCTAGAAAAACTGGCCACCCTGTATACGCAGTGCCTGGTGTCATCGACGGTACCGGAAGCATGGAAGAATGCAAACATCATCCTCATTCACAAGAAAGGGGACTCTAAGGACCTTAAAAATTACAGACCAATCAGCTTACTGTCTGTTACGTATAAGGTATTTACTAAGGTAATCGCTAATAGAATCAGGACAACCTTAGACTGCAATCAATCAAAGGATCAAGCAGGGTTTCGGAAACGGTACTCTACTATCGATCATATCCATACCATCAATCAGGTGATAGAAAAATGCGCAGAATACAACCAGCCCTTATACATAGCATTCATCGATTACGAAAAAGCATTTGACTCAGTTGAAACCTCGGCGGTGATGCAGGCATTGCAAAATCAGGGGGTAGACGAGCCGTACGTGAAAGTGCTGGAAGATATATATAGTGGCTGCACAGCAACCATAGTTCTGCATAAAGAAAGTAACAAAATTCCCATAAAGAAAGGTGTTAGGCAAGGAGACACAATCTCCCCAGTACTATTCACAGCTTGTTTAGAGGAAGTATTCAGAGACTTGGAATGGGAGCAGTTAGGGATAAGGCTAGATGGAGAATACCTCAGTAATCTGCGATTTGCTGATGACATTGCCTTGCTAAGCAACTCGGGAGATGAACTGCAAATAATGATTGATGACCTAGACAGGAAAAGTAGAAAGGTAGGCTTGAAAATCAATATGCAGAAGACTAAGGTAATGTTCAACAGCCTCGGGAAGGAACAGGAGTTTACATTAGGTAGCGAAATACTGGAAGTAGTAGGCGAATATATCTACTTAGGACAGGTAGTAACCTTAGATCCGGACCATGAAAAGGAAATAACAAGAAGAATAAGATTGGGATGGAGCGCATTTCGCAAGCACTCGCAGATTATGACTAGCAGCTTACCGGTATCGCTCAAGAGGAAAGTATACAACAGTTGCATCTTGCCTGTACTCACCTATGCGGCTGAAACGTGGAGGCTAACCAAGAGAGTTCTACTTAAGTTGAGGACAACCCAGAGGGCTATGGAACGAAAAATGGTAGGGGTAACATTAAGAGATAGAAAGCGTGCAGAGTGGGTCAGAGAAATAACTCAAGTTAACGACATTCTAGTGGAAATTAAGAAGAAGAAATGGACATGGGCAGGACATGTAGTGCGAAGAGAGGATAACCGATGGTCGCTGAGGGTAACAAACTGGATTCGAAGGGAAGGAAAGCGTAGCAGGGGGCGGCCGAAAGTTAGGTGGGCGGATGAGATTAAGAAGTTCGCAGGGGTCAAGTGGATGCAGCTAGCACAGAACCGGGTTAAGTGGAGAGATATGGGAGAGGCCTTCGCCCTGCAGTGGGTATAATCAGGCTGATGATGATGATGATGATGATGAATTCAATAGCAGGTTTCAGCAACGCCTGTTTTAAAGCCAGCCTACAGCGGCGTCGGCGAGCGTTCTACCAGCCGTAGAGCAATACTGTGTGCTCTCTGGACCTTGCCGAGGCTCCCCCTTCTTCCCAAAGCCACAGCAAATGAGGCGCTGGGCAAGGAAGAAAGGGGGGGGGGGGGGGGGGGATTGCCTAGAAAGAGAGAGATGAAAGCACGCGAGTCTCCTGCAGGTAGAGGGGTTTGGAGGAGGGGGGGGGGGGGGGGGGAGGGGAGGGTATTTAAAACGCAGGTGCGAAGATATTCCGACGCCGTCTTTTCCAGGAACGTTGCTTGTGTATGACGAAAGCTATTGTCGTTTAACCAAGACTGAAACACCCGAAGTTATCACCCGGTTGTTTCGCTATCACTGGCGCTTGCACTAGCTCCCAATACCAGGCACAAAGGGCGCTACACATCCGCTCCCCTTCAGCGTAAGGTTATTCTGTACCTTCCCAGAGTTCTGGCCAGGTGCGGCATGTTGCTCTACCAAGCATCCAAGTTATGAGAGAGACACAGTCCTTGCATTCAAGACGATGTTTAGTGCAGCGTTAGAGTGAGTTCAGGCTCAGCTCGCTTATTGCTGACTGTCGATCTTACTTTATTCTACAGCCAAAAAGTGTACCAGTAAATTAACAATCTTTTTAACATTGCAACGGCTACAAAACGACCTGCCTCAATTCGGTAGAGCAAAATAAGCGCCATGTGCATTAAACGGATATGTTCAAGACACTTAAGTTTAAAGGATTAGAGAAACCGTGCCATAAAATAAAATTTATTTGGTGCAAGAGCGTCTTCACAATCAAGAGCGTGCGTTTAGGGAAAGTAAACACTGCAAAGATGACAAGAGTAGGCGAACCAATGGATTTTATGCAGCAGTATTAAGTAAACGATGTAGAGTTATTGGATTCTTCCCAATCTGTCGATGCTTTTAAACTATGGGACAATAAGGTCGATAGCTGCGCTGACAAAACAAATAAGCTCTGACAGCCTTTAAATAACTTAATGCTGCGAAGGACAACTTGTGCTGCTTTGAGCGACGAAACACAACTCCCAATTCGACTTCGAATGTGCCAGCGCTGCTCCTGCGCCACTGCGCCCGCCATGGAACAGAAACGGATGTGGGTAAGATCTCTGAAATAAATGTTTACTCTAAAGGATAACACTTTTTTCGAGGCTTTTGGTGTACAGCGATGAAGTCCAGGACGAAAGGGTGGAGCCGGAACCTCACCTTCGGCTAAAGATGTGCTCTGGAGACAATGACTTCCCTTGGGAACGCTTCGGAATTCCATCTTATTTCAGCGGTCTTGACACCCAGCTATATTAATAGCAGTGATGAGTTATTTGAGTTGTCTACGTTTTCCGTTTGCAGAGGCGTAATTGCAGCGGGGAATATTTGCTAAAGGTGTTATAAATCTTGTCGTGTCGTTCGGTGCTTCGAGAGAGAATGCTCTATTACTCGCGGTAAAACCCCAGCGTTAGACCCCGCTTTGCGCGCTTGACCTCCAAACCCGAGCAAGGTCAAAGGAAGCGCACACTTTCAAAGGCTAATATATGAATATGCGTCATATGATGTGCATGACAATGACGTTTGGCCATGTTGACTTTTGGTTTTAATTATAACACTTTGACATTTAACCTTCCCAGAGACGGTTGTAGGTTTGAGTCCCTCGCTCGCGTCACTGAAATAGCAGCTGAAATTAAAGTGAGGAAAGAAAAAAGAAATAAAAATAACGTTGCCCAGCCCGCACATAGCAACTCTGACGTGAGCCGTTATGGAGCCACCGAAGTGGTGACTGGGACCACTGTGACTGGGACAACAGCATGCACAACAGTTATTGCTGCCAGGAGTTTTCGCCCCTTATCGCCTCTGGCGTGCCATTTGCTCTTAATACATCACTAACAGTCTTCCAGTGGATCTTGATTTCTCCTATTTCTTATTAGAATTGTGATGCTACGTTTGTTTGTGTGGCATCGCAAGTGCCAAGTGGTGTCATACATTTCATTGTCTCATTGGCATTCATATGCTAGTCTTCTAGTTAAGCGAAGGAGATTCGAAATGACTCATGTGCCGCCAACTATATATGCCCTAACCACCTCACTACTCCAAGTGACCTATTGTCGCGGCATGATCGAGATTTTTCCTTCAAACACAGAGACGGTCCCAAGCATGCATCTTGAATCTTTTTTTTTTCAATATCCTTTATTTGTAGAAGCATAATTTCCGCCAAACATTTTATGACCTCGTTCCTCAAATATATTTCCCTCATGAGAACTCTAGGAAGAAAGTCGTAAACAGGAAGCCAAAAAGGTAGTCTTCAACATTTTGCTTAAATAACACCAATGCACGGTGGCTTTAATTGTGCAAATGATCCGGCCTTGAATCCAAGAACCATCGTTATTTTCTTGTCGCCTTTGGAAGAATTTTCAAAACATAGAGGTCGGCGCCTAAGCTTATTTCTAAACAACGGGGTTTTGCAAACGACGTTGCGGCGACCTGCTGTAGGTCTTCTGATTTCGAGACGCTATATTGTGTGCCGGATCGCTGGATGCTCGTGTTTTCGCCCACGTCTTTATAATCGTACAAAGGGGCTCACGCGTGATTGCTAAGGTTAGCGGCTGACTTATTTCGCCAGAAATTCCCGCATGTGGGCGGAGGCTGTGTGAACCTTGTACCACACGTGAGCGTCCCGTGAGTTCGTCTTGAAACATGTAAATCGACAACCTCCTGCCTGGAGCGTGCTTCCGACGAGTCGGCGCCGTGATGGCTAGCGCCGTGCCGTCCGTTTTTACCTTATTTTGTATGTGGTGTTATTGTTTTAAATGGGCCTAATGCGCAGCGAATACAGCGTCTGTGTTTTGGTGCGAGAGATTGCGATCCCGTGACGGGACTCCGACCAGCAGTGCTCGGTGAGTCGCCAACAAGAGCGGACGTCTGAGGCAATGTGCGAATAGTGCGCAGTGCGGCGTCAACTAGAGCGGACGCACGACGAAGAAAACGTGTGAAAGTGTGAGACAAATAGATAATTTGTAAACCAGTTATCGTTTTGAATATAACTTTTATACGTTGGATATATTTAATGTGCGTTGAGGGTTTCCTTGTCCATATTTTCCTCTTTCTTTTTTCAACAATAAAGACGTGTGAATATCATATTTTGAGAGGCGGCGAAACAATTTGAGATTTTACACAGTGAACAGAAGTAGGTTCTATGTGTTAATATTTAGTGTTCATCTTGGATAGCGTTTAAGGCACAATCCCATCTAGAGTACATATGCACAATGATGCTACTTTGTATTATTTTGCCCTCTTAGGAAATTTCAGAGCGGCAAGGGTATGTTCTTTGTAAAAATATTTGCGGGCTATAGTTTTCTCGTTGTCATTTTTCTTTAATCGCAGGGTTTTCCAAACTGTGCCAGGAAACAAGGGTGAGAGACAGATTTTTCGTTGTGATAAATTAAATGTTTGGTTACGGCGCGGAGCATCATTCAACGTCAATACGCATGGCGCACATCCGGTAGGAGGGTAGTCAATCATACATGTGCTCTTTGCATTTAGTGTCATTAACGATACCGCACCGGAGACATCTGGTAATTAGGGACAGAAAAAGGAAAGCGAGCAAGGAAGAAAAGCCTTCCATGATAACAGCTTCCCCGATGCGACATCTATGGTGCTGTTTCGTAGCGCTAATGAAACGTGTGGTGGGGTAGAGATAACACATACTGATGGCAGGTAATGCTGCTCAAACGTGCGGGAAAAGCCATCATGTAAACGTTCACGAAGTATATATTTCATGTTATTTATTGGAGAACATTTATCTCGCGAGCTGTTTACTACTACCCGGCCCTCGCTTCGAGATTCAGGGCAACAACGCATTTCTTCCTGGGTCCGCATTCCTTATTGGAAGTTTTCTTCTTTACTTGGACTTAGCGACTTAGCCTACCTAAAACTGGCACTAAGCTGAACAACGTTCTGGCATCTGCTAACAAATCGCCAGTGATGTGTACTGCCCAATTTTTTCATGACAGAAACTGGCCGCTTTAATGACGCTAAACACTGCCGACTAAGTTGAGCTGAGAGATGGTGTAAAAATATATGCTATGGTCAACGTTCACTTTTCAACTGTCTATAGCTCAGAGATCTAGGCTTGAGCTTATTTTCACGTAATGAGTTGTTGAAGCTCTAGACACGGTAAGTAACTGAAGGAACACTAAAAATGATACGCCTTCAAGTTGCGACTGAAGTCAGTTACTGTCGATGTGATCTTGTTTTATATATCGCAAATGGTTCAAAGGAATTAAAATCCGTGCTTCCATACAGAATGTAAATAATGATAATACTAACATCACCCATGTGTTAGTGGACATAATGACTCGATATGTTTACAACATTTCTGAATTCCATGAGAAGAAAGATGCGGCATCTCTTGATTACTATGGTTTCAATGTTGATTTCAGGCAGTAGGTAACTCCTTGTGATGTGCTTGTTGTCTCACAAAGCTAAGCAGGGCACCTGGGAAAGCAAAGCGAAACGGCTCTCATTGCTGTTGGGACGCGAACCATGTAAATTTTACACCCGCATGTCATTCGGGAAAGAAAAAAGCAAAGTCGTCATTTTGCAATGAAGTGTAACGTCCCATCGTAATTTACGTCGACGCAAGCATCCAAGCCTGTGAATTGACAACTGCAGTTTACTGCCCTAGCAAGTATTCAGTGAACAAGACACCAACGTTTCAATCACCGGAACCACTATCTTCCTATTGTGCGGAACTGCTTGCTGTGCAAGAGGCGCTTCGGTCCATGACCGCAACTCACATGCTTATCACGGCCAGTATTGTCATACGTACTGATTCCGTCCAGGTGACAAAGCTACTTAGACGCGTCAGTAGCCAGCACAGAAATCTTTCAAAACATACACAGTCCATAGCTGCACGCACACCGCAGCCAATTCGTACTGAATGGATCCGCGTGACCTTTTAAGTACTCAAAGCCATGCGGATGCTGCCCGCCTTTCCACATCAACCTCGTCATCGCCAAAACCGAGAAAATTGTATAATGCTACCCTACCTTTAACAAGAAAGGAGCATCTCCGACGCCATACACGTGGGTGCATACCTCCGTGTACGGTAAGCCTCCCCCGCCGTCTAACCCGAGCAAAGGAGGTGGCGCTTCGGAGGATTCGAGTTGTGGGGGCTGTAACACCTGCAGCGACTCAAAAGTGGCCTCAGTTTCGAGATTTGTATCCACACCCTAGGTGCCCCGTCTCCAAGTTCAGAGATACAGAAGTCGATATTCACCCCCTGTTGTGGTAATGTCCAGCGCTGAAGCCGACGCGAATAAGGTACCTGGTGGCAGCTAGCCTCTTCCCCCATAATGCACCATCGTATGCCAACTTTTTTTTTTTTCATTTATCTGGTCATACCCTTCATTCTTCATTACATTCTTTTTATGCCCCGAGACAATAAACATCGCGAAACAAAATATCTGCTTGATTTAGGCACAACGCGCTAACCAACCAGGAAGAGATAGTAAGGCAAATGAACCACGCAGAGGAGCTAGTCGTGATAAAATTCTTGACTTGTATTCGATGAGAGAGTAATTAAAATAATACATCTTGCTTCTACGCGTAGATGAGGCTAAAGGAGCTGGCGGCTTTAGAGCGAGGCACAGATTTTAATAGCATTCAATGGGTCTTCGCCTTTGTCGTGCTTTTTGCTTTGCAACCTGTTCACCATAGCGAAGGTATCAAAACTGAATGAGAACCATTAATCTCTCACAGAATGTTAATCGGAGTTCAGGCCAAAATATCGTTCCAAAGTGCCTCTATTTCTATGTCATTCATCTGAAAAGGGCTAAGTAAAGAACGTTTTCTTTTCTGCACTTCGCCACCAACCACCCATGGCAGGTGACAGGTAGTAGCTTATTTATGTCACATTCAGTTTCAATTCTCAATGACATTGACTACATTGTTTGCAACAGGTGGCAGCTGGAAGCTTATTCTATCACGCCACATTTTGAGGGGAGGCAGTAAAGATCGCCTATACAAGTGCGCCTATGAACGGCCACTCTTTTTGACAGTTTTTGTGCCGTCTCTACCACTGAAACTTTTTGTCCATCTAGACCAGACTTCCTAATGCTCACGGAATTTCATTATTACTGCGTTTGATAAAAAATAAACGTGATCACGGCGCTTTCGTTGTCTGTTATGAATAGTCGCTTTTCTTATTTTGGATTGATTCTCTAAACAGCGGTGGCCCCTGCAGCGGTGGCGTAGCGGTAGAGCATCCGCCTCGCATGCAAGAGGACTGGGGTTCAAATCCCGGTGCCGCGCAATTCTCCACCGGATGAACAAAAAAAAAAAAAAATCCGAGTGTCGATGGAATTGCATAAACAGGTTTGGAGTGCGACCTGATGTCGGTGAACACCTCCGGCAACGCACTCCCTCACCAGAACAGGAGTTGGCCACCCTGGTGCAGTAATTGGCCACAACCTCCTATGATAAGCTCCATAAAACCCCGGCCCTCAGTCACCAGCGGCTGCGGAACAACTGACCACGGCGGCGGTCAGACCTGTGACGCAGCAGGGGGTGCTAAGAAAGCCTGGCTCCGCTGGACAGGCCGCCATTGGAAACTGACCCTGGCAACGTTTAATGCTAGAACCCTAGCTAGTGAAGCTAGTTTAGCAGTGCTGTTAGAGGAACTAGAGGGCATGAAATGGGATGTCATAGGGCTTAGTGAGGTTAGGAGGCCGAATGAGGCATATACTGTACTGAAGGATGGGCATGTACTGTGTTATCGAGGTTTACCAGAGAGGCGACAACTAGGAGTAGGTTTCCTTGTCAATAAGTATATAGCGGGTAATATAGATGAATTCTATAGTATTAATGAGAGGGTTGCAGGCATCGTAATTAGGCTTAATAAGCGGTATAAACTGAAGGTTGTACAGGCCTATGCACCTACAAGTAGTTATGATGACCAGGCAGTTGAAAGCTTCTATGAAGATGTAGAATCGGCAATGCGAAAAGTAAAGACGCAGTATACTGTACTAATGGGCGACTTCAATGCCAAGGTAGGAAAAAAACAGGCAGGAGACAAGGCAGTAGGTGACTATGGCGTTGGTTCTAGGAATAGCAGGGGGGAGTTACTAGTTGAGTTTGCAGAGCGCAGTAACTTACGAATCATGAATACCTTCTTCAGCAAACGGAAGAACCGGAAATGGACATGGAAAAGTCCTAACGGAGAGACTAAAAATGAAATCGACTTCATAATGTGTTCAACCCCCGCCATTGTGAAGGATGTAGAGGTAATCGGGAAAGTGCGATGCAGTGACCACAGGATGGTGAGGTCCCGAATTAGCCTAAATCTGAAGAAGGAACGCAACAGATTAGTAAGAAAGAAACACATCAACGAATTAGCGGTGAGGGGGAGGGCAGAAGAGTTCAGGATCTCGCTACAGAATAGGTATTCAGCTCTAACTGAGGATGGCGACATTACCCTAGAGGCAAGGAACAATAATTTCAGAGATATCATTACTGAGTGCGCGGTAGAAGTAGGCGGTAGGATAGTTAGAGAGGATACCGGCAAGCTGTCTAAGGATACGAAAGATTTGATTAAGAAACGCCAGAGTATGAAAGCTTCCAATCCAACAGACCAGATCGAATTGGCCGAGATATCAAAGCTAATCAATAAGCGCAAGGTGGCCGATATAAGGAAGTATAACATGGAGAAAATTGAGCATGCTGTAAAGAACGGGGGAAACCTTAAAGCGGTAAAGAAGAAATTGGGCATAGGCAAAAACCAGATGTATGCGATAAGGGACAAGGCGGGCAACGTTATCACTAATATGGACAAGATAGTCAAAGTAGCCGAGGAGTTCTATACAGATCTCTACAGCAGCCAAAGTAGTCAGGACCGTAATGAGATTGGCGGTAGGGAAAAACAGTCAGACGTTCCACCAGTGACGAAAGACGAGGTCAAGAAAGCATTAGAAACTATGAAAAGGGGGAAATCAGCTGGAGAGGATCAGATAACTACAGATTTGCTGAAGGACGGGGGGGATATCGTGCTAGAAAAACTGGCCACCCTGTATACGCAGTGCCTGGTGTCATCGACGGTACCGGAACCATGGAAGAATGCAAACATTATCCTCATTCACAAGAAAGGGGACTCTAAGGACCTTAAAAATTACAGACCAATCAGCTTACTCTCTGTTACGTATAAGGTATTTACTAAGGTAATCGCTAATAGAATCAGAACAACCTTAGACTGCAATCAATCAAAGGGTCAAGCAGGGTTTCGGAAACGGTACTCTACTATCGATCATATCCATACCATCAACCAGGTGATAGAAAAATGCTCGGAATATAACCAGCCCTTATACATAGCATTCATTGATTACGAAAAAGCATTTGACTCAGTGGAAACCTCGGCGGTGATGCAGGCATTGCGAAATCAGGGGGTAGACGAGCCGTACGTGAAAGTGCTGGAAGATATATATAGTGGCTGCACAGCAACCATAGTTCTGCATAAAGAAAGTAACAAAATTCCCATAAAGAAAGGTGTTAGGCAAGGAGACACAATCTCCCCAGTACTATTCACAGCTTGTTTAGAGGAAGTATTCAGAGACTTGGAATGGGAGCAGTTAGGGATAAGGGTAGATGGAGAATACCTCAGTAATCTGCGATTTGCTGATGACATTGCCTTGCTAAGCAACTCGGGGGATGAACTGCAAATAATGATTGATGACCTAGACAGAAAAAGTAGAAAGGTAGGCTTTAAAATCAATATGCAGAAGACTAAGGTAATGTTCAACAGCCTCGGGAAGGAACAGCAGTTTACATTAGGTAGCGAAATACTGGAAGTAGTAGGCGAATATGTCTACCTAGGACAGGTAGTAACCGCAGATCCGGACCATGAAAAGGAAATAACAAGAAGAATAAGATTGGGATGGAGCGCATTTGGCAAGCACTCCCAGATTATGACTACCACCGTACCGGTATCGCTCAAGAGGAAAGTATACAACAGTTGCATCTTGCCTGTACTCACCTATGGAGCTGAAAACGTGGAGGCTAACCAAGAGAGTTCTACTTAAGTTGAGGACAACCCAGAGGGCTATGGAACGAAAAATGGTAGGGGTAACATTAAGAGATCGAAAGCGTGCAGAGTGGGTCAGAGAAATAACTCAAGTTACCGACATTCTAGTGGAAATTAAGAAGAAGAAATGGACATGGGCAGGACATGTAGGGCGAAGAGAGGATAACCGATGGTCGCTGAGGGTAACAAACTGGATTCCAAGGGAAGGAAAGCGTAGCAGGGGGCGGCAGAAAGTTAGGTGGGCGGATGAGATTAAGAAGTTCGCAGGGGTCAAGTGGATGCAGCTAGCACAGAACCGGGTTAAGTGGAGAAATATGGGAGAGGCCTTCGCCCTGCAGTGGATATAATCAGGCTGATGATGATGATGATGATCTCTAAACACTTTACTTTCAATATATCAGGGCGCTTTAGGGAAGCCATCAAGTAATATTAAAGAACAGTGGGTCTAAGGCAGCAAAATATATATATATATATATATATATATATATATATATATATATATATATATATATATATATATATATTTATATATATATATATATATATATATATATATATATATATATATATATATATATATATATATATATATATATATTTATATGTATGTTTGCAGAAACAAACTCTCTACCACGGCGGACACATTATGATGCAAAACATCTCCAACTATTCAGGCAATTAATAAAGACTCAGTAATTACGTTTTAACTATCGAAGTTGCGTGGGCAGTCCCACTGGGAACCTCGAAGCCGTGAACAAGACGATATCACATCAGCTTTCTTTAACGCTGAAAAAGTCATTTTCTGAAGCATTTCAGCGCGAAGAAATCTGAGGCTTTTCTATATAAAACCGAAATTGAGCGCAATATACGCGCAGCTTGATTTTTCCCTTGTATCCTTATTCAAGTGACAAGCCCATGATTTCCAGCTGTGTGGTGGTTGTATTTAAGAGCGAAGGTTCGAAATAAAGAGCATAACACATCACCTTAGAACAGGCAGTTCGGATTTGGCGGCATTACCACTGCATCACGTCATCACCGTACGTCACTTATGCGCTGAAATTCTTGCGATAAGAACAAAAAAATAAGATTTGCTCTCACTGAAGGTGTTTAGGCTCTTCGCTTCAAAATGAGAAATGGCATCCCTTTGTCCTTGGCTTCGAACTCCCCATTGGGACTAATCATTATACTACGATAAATAATAGCGTATTTATTGCGGTTTACTTAACTAGATAGACGATTAGAGGACTTCTGCAGCATTTTGTCTCCATCACGGCAGCCAGTTCGCTCCTGCAAATATTTTTTTCTATATTGAACCTAGTATGTTTTAAAATTAGAGTTACATAGACACCCTCTATGGCTTGTTACTTAGTCACCGGGTGTTGTATTTACAACTTAGTGCACGTGAAAGGGGAGTTCAGATCTCACCCGCCTTTCCTTTCTTCATAGTCATCCGTACAGTGTTTTATTTCTACTGTAGTGAAACCACCCTACACTACACTCACTCTCACACTACCTACGAATTTTGCATCGTGATAACTAATTCTGTCCCTAAAACAATTTCTTACGTTTCGGAATCGTTGACTGAAACAGTGACTATTACAGACGGTGACCAATAGAGGTTAGAATGCTTTGATATATCTTGAAACAGAAAAAAGAAAAGACCTTGGCGAAAGCTGCGCAGAAGGAAAAAAATATGTAATGATGAGTTGTGAGCTCGGACTTTGGATAATGTGGACTGAACTCTCTACAGCTGCTTAAGCAGCATTTTTAAATATACGTATACACTGAAGATATGCAATGAATGCTAATAATTCAAGCGTTTCAACAAATTCTTTATTACGGTCAAACAATTAAAAGCATTGCCTATATCCCTTAGTTGTAAGTCTATCGAGATACACTTAAACGATCTAGACAAGGCTCATTTGATCTAAATAGGGATATTACCATCATAATTTCTTACAAACGGCGCCTTCATGGCACATTTGCTTATGAGGCTCAATAAACGCAATGAGAGATCCTTATAGCAAACTAAGTTGTAGACGCGCGGTGTGCGGCGAAAGAGTAAGGTAAAACGGGATGAATGCACCACAGCTTGGTTTCTGGTTGCACTTGAAAATCGTCGACAGTAAAGAACGACTGGTGCTGTTTGTACTCGCTGCTTTTGCATGTGGCCTTTTGGCACCCCTTGTTCGAACATATCTGTTCAGTAAGCGGTTTCCATCGATGCAACATGTTAAATGGGAAACAGAGAAAGTATTCAATCTTATCATCGGAAAAAAGACCAGCGTTCTAATGAAGACTGGAAGTTATGCGGATTAATTCCTGACAGAATAATATTGGCGTTGACTAAAAGAGGCGTTTTAACTAGTAACAAGACGAGAAGTATTGCCAATATTGGTTGAGAGAGTATGTTTCAATTCTGTGTACACTGAGTACAATTTCATTGCATGGCTACCAAAGCACTAACAGAGTGTAAATGAAACCCAGCAAACAGAAAAAGTTCCAAGCCGTGTTTGCTCACTAAAGATTTTGAGCAAACGTAGGCAAGAGAGATCCAAATGTCAAAGTGTTTATAAGGTGTAAACACACTGCGCTGCATCGAGATCGGTTTCTAATTTAGATTTGACCGTTCGACACCGCAAAGTAGGGCTGGTAACAGCTACAAAAATATTTTTGTTTTTTACGGCCGAACATTACATGTCTAAAATATCAAAGAAAAAAGGACGAACGGAAGTGCACAAAGGCCGCAGGGAAACCTTCTGTGATTTTCGGGTTTAAAACGCCAGGCATTAGGGACACGTTTCATTGGCCGTCTCTTTGGTAACACTGCCGAGCTTGCTGACGGAGTGGCCTGAAGAACACTGGGCTTCCTGTTGTCTTTACATCTGCATGGCGACTGTTCATGGTCCCTGCCTTCTGATTTGAATGCTTTTGCAACACACGATAACCTGCAAAGCCTGTCAGAAAAGCAGGCAGAATTGCAAGTAACGTAAAGACACATCCAAGAATAAATGGGTCGGAAAAGAACCGCCTTTCGTGGGACAAGCGCCTGTGTTGACAAATACTTCACATTCCTCTCGTCACGGAATTCGGCGTGAAGTTATGCACCCAATAAAAAAAGCCAGGTCTTTTTGTAGGCTCCCTAGTATTTTTTCTTTACCCTCTTTTCTCCGCCCAGGTTTTTTGCATATATGTTAATTTCAGGCCGTGAGAACCAAACGCCACTTTCTAGAGGCACTGAATGGTATATTTGTATCCTATGGGCCTAGAAACAGCTGAAATGCGTAGCACTCTCGTATTTTGTGTAATGGGGTTCGTTTGAAGGCATCAGGTAATGTCGTTACTGTGGCATGTTAAACACAAAAAAACTTCGTTGCGTTTCTTCTGGTCAAGATAGTGGCAAGAGAATTGAAAGACATTACGTTTTCTCTTGGTCACTTTGTTTCATGTTGACAATCTGAAATCTCGTTGAAGACCTTTGTTGCGACCCTTGGGACGTTTCCGCGCGTTTCAAAAGAATATGCGAGCGTGAGGGGTCCGTGCTGTACGCGGTGGCTGGAGAAGTGTAGTTGTACTATGTCCGATCAAAAACTCTCTGACAGCAAGCGACAGTTGCGATGGGTTGTGGTGCATAACCTATGCCTTGCCATAGAATATTTTTCGGGCGATATTTGCGCACAGGTGCACATTCACAAATGTTCGGTGACAATTTCATGAACTTAAATATTGAAATCATTACCTCATCTGCAATCATGCGGACACCTAAACGCCAATCTGTGTTGATTAATGCACGCACACAAGCAACATTTGCCACCGTGACAACTTTCGTCGGGTGCATGGATAGTTGATTGTCGTGGACATCTTCACGGCTGTCTGTAAATGCTTTGTGCCAATGATTTACTTCATTGTCATATTCTTGCTTGTCCATTTCAAGCGTATCGGCAGGACTTGTCTTGTTACTTTCAGCAGACACCCCTTATATCTCAAGCTTCTATTAATGCGTAAGCTTTGTATGCCTATGTCGAGAATTTCGTGTCGCCAGAATTTCTCATCACGATTGCGTTTGAAACGAAACAAGTTATAAGGAAATGAGTTATTGGATTAGATACGGGATGCAAAAATCTCGCTGGGGAAAATACTTTGCACGTGTGGGTTACTTAGGCAAGTAATTAGAGCCAATTAACGCAGACGTCGAAAAGGTCGCGAGGTGTAATGGCGGCGTCCAAATGGGGTCATCTGGTGCTCGAATTCCGGCGACATATACCTAACTTCCGGAGGTGGGAAATTTCAAATGTTTAAAGGTAAACGAAAGGAAAAGGGCGTGATTTGCGTGCACAAGTGTGGGAATGGTTACAAAGTGTTTTAAGAGAAGTAATGAACCAATTTTAGTCTGAAAAGATTTCGAGAGCACTGCAGAATATGCAGTGGAAAATGCGAAAGCCTGAGCGTTGCTGCGGCACACTGTACATCGCGCGCCCCTTGTCAAATACAACCAGCGTTCCGTTGAACCCATAAAAGTTCACCGGTGTTCTATAATTGGTTTACAGGAAAGGAAAGGCGCAGTATCTATGCCTTGCGGAATCTAGCTGACACCTCTCGCGGTCAACAAAGCAAGGGTCAGGCTTATGCAATTCTCCACTACTGATTCTGCAGTGTTCTCGAAAATTGTATTAAAAGCTGGCTGCAACGTTCTTTTTTTTTTTTTTTTTTTTTGTTCTTTCCGGGTTGCAGACGTGTCAGGCAGAGCGGGATGGAATCAGCGTGGCAGATCAGGGCTTGATAGTGTTCGATTGTGTGACTTAGCAGTATCAACATCTCAGCCTCTGGCAAATAGTGTGCCCTATTTTCTCTGTCAAAGGCTCGAAGATAGGGAAATGCTGCTGTCTTGCTTTTTCTTTCATTCGGCTTCCTAGCAAATCTCCTCCCGTTTTCACGAGACGGCAGACCAGGCTGTTTCCACTTTTTTATCGATAGAGTGAGCACCTGGAAGGTCAGTTATCCCTTGCAGTAATTGTTCGAGAAGCGTTCTGACGCCGCAACTCTGGGAGACCATGCTGCGCTGTTCGGACCCTGAGCTCCAGCTAGCCGCCATCCAGCTGGCCTGGGACGCTGCCAGCCAACAATTTCTGCCGGCCTGCGTCTGAGGCGGGGCACCCGCCATCCATCCCAAGCGACGGAGGGCCGGAGCCTCTTCATCCGCTGGAATAAATAAAAGTTCTGCTCTCTCTCTCTCGAGGAGCGTATCGCCTCACACGCCTCACACACAGTACGTTTGAAGAGGGGTTTACTGTCGTTTAAATGTGCAGCAATTGCCGGCGATAAAAACACAATGACATCCGTAGGCTGTAAATGATGAGGAAGCCTTGCCATAACGGCGTTTTGATAAGGGAGGCAGAAAGCAGTGCTGTTCCAGCGCGAGAAGTTATAGCTAACAGGTTCATACGCCTCAGCCTTTCATAACAGCACTAACAGGGCAGGACGAAAGTGAAGTAATGGTCGTTTTTAAGGCCGAAGCCTTTCTTCTTAGCTCATTAGCCGCAAAAATGTTTGCGGGAATTGTCCGCAGTTGTCCGCAGGAAACGTTCGCACAAACAGACATTAAAGAAAAAAAGATGTGTCCACCGGAAATTGAACCACTATCCGTCCAATCCCCAGTCAGCGTGGAGACCACTAGTCCACGTCGGCTCGTGAGAAACAGGTCGTAACTCTCCTCGTCTAGCGTGAGGATGATAGAGGCAATGGCAATGACGCTGTAGGTAGTCACAATGATAATGATAATAGTAGCGATGACAACGACACCGTAGTTTCTAATAATAATAATGATCATCGTAGCGATGACAATGAAGGTGCATTTAGCTTATGATAATAATAATGATATTGGCAACAGTGATGCTAATAGCGGTGATAATGACGGTGCAGTTAATGATATTGATAGGAATAATAGTAACAATAAAAATGATGGTGTTTAACTATAATGATTATAATTGCAGTAGTGATGATGATAGTACCAATCATAATTAGCAGTTAATGAAAACAGTCCAGTAAAGTGGCTTTCACCATTGCCGCTTTTAAGCAGATTTAAACGCTGTCTGCAACACTATTTATTGCCCGGCTTTCGTGAGAAACCAATCCTAATTATCCTTGCCAGTGTGAGGAAGACAGTAGCGATGACAATGACGACGCAGTTTATGATAATGATAATGATGATAGTCGAGATGATAATAAAGCTGCAGTTAGTGATAATGATGATGACGGAAGCAGCGATGTCAATGCCAGTGCATCTAGTTGATAATTATGAGTGTAGCGCTACTGATGATGATAGTATGGGTGACAATGAAGATGCAGTTAGTGAAAACAGTTCTGTAAAGTTCCTTTCGCCATTTCCGCTCTTAAGGAGATTCAAGCACAGTCCTGTATTTGTTTTCTCCGCAGTGTCTGTTGCTATCTTCTGTTCTCGTTTTGTTCCTTCTCTCACTCAGGAAAGCTAAAAATTAAATTAAGAGGAGCAAAACGACATTTGATATATTTGGCGGCTTAGAGTGATTTTTCTCAGCAGCTTTCAATTTAACCCAGTGAATTGTACACAAGCGTCTATCTTTTTGACCTAGAAGGGTAAACAACCAGCAGCTGAGTGCTAACGTTTTTTCTCAGATGTCTTGCGACGGCAACCGGAGTGAAATAATTTATGCGAAATATAGGTTTGTTAAGCTGCTTAAGCAGAATGTTCAAGATACATGCCTTTCAAAAGTGTGGTGACCACTGAAGCAAACAACCGCACTCAAGATGTAGAAATTGGTGAGCGACGTTGGCGTGCCTACAATCATGTGTGGAAAGCACTCATGGCGGCATCGCTGCACACTCTTCTTTGCTTCAGTCACCGTTTCAGCCCAGTGAAGAAGGCGAACTGGCATGCTTGAGAAGGAAACGTTGGGCAGAGGCAGTGTATGTTGCTTCCACTCACGTAGGTGCTGCGCTGAAGCACTGTAAGGCACTGTCGTTCATTTCGTTTAAAAAAAGAACTACCCCCCTTTCGTGGAAGTAGTCGTTTCTTTTAATACTATGAGGTTGGAGCAAGGTCTACTGTACGGCACGTAAACCCTACCGGAAACTCACGCTACTTTATGAAAGCATGCCGTTTAAGCAGTTGTCAGATAATGCAAGCTTTAGCATTAGAGAAATCTCTAGCTTCGCACCCGAATTTGCTAAAAAAAAAAACAACAAAACAACGTCTTCATTATCTTATCCCTCTGATCCTCCTCCTCTTAAGTTCCCCTCAAGATGTTATGAGAAGCCAGTTATCTGGCCTTTTATTTGGCAGAAAGTTAAGCAGGCGGATGTTGTCAAAAAGTTTGCGAGGATCACATGGATGCAACTAGCACCACACTGGATCATTTGAAGGAATGTCGGTGAAGCCTTCGCCCTGTAGTGGGTTGTCCGGCTGATTATAATGATGGTGGTGGATGCAGCAGTGGCACTGCAGTGGTTCGGACCCTCGCCTTTTTTGCGAGAAGTGTTGGTTCGATCATCAGTGCTCTGCGTACCTACGAGGGCAAGTTGTAATCCAGGCCTGTGCGTTTTCCGCTTTGAAATAAAAAGTTTGGGTAGATGCTTTGTTCTCTTCACTTCGTCGATACGTGCCCCTCATTTTTTGTCACAGAGAGTACTTTTCGCCGAGGGCAAAAAGAAGGAGGATTGAAACTGTTTTTGAAGCAGTCACAAAGCAGAACGGGAACTACTTTCTTCGAATAAGAGATACTTTTATTGGCTAAAAAGCTATAGCGCCGATGCTAAAATTGTAAACTGAGCACATTGCCGCTTGTGGAGATAATAATTGGGTTTGGTAGTTTGCTGCCGGCTACTAAAAGCTAGTCTTGCAAAAACTGTTTATGAAAAGGGTCCTCCTTTCTTAAACAGATGATATATTATAAGCAGTTTAGAGAGGGCGCTGCGAGCTATCCTGTTGTAGCGCTAGTTTGAGATCAAAAACACCATAAAAGCATGTGGTGTGATGCCCTCTAGGTGGCGAATATAAAAGTAGTGTTCAAGTAAATGTTCGATAACTGTTTTTAATAAACCGCCTCACGTAATAACTAAACCAGAATCCTGTCATGTGAGCTTTGAAATGAAATATAAAGAAAACAGAGCGAAGCCACCGTTTTCGCGGTTGTGCAAGCAGTGACGGCTGACCGCCATTAATCATGGTATATCTGAAAACGAAAACGGTGGCTCCCTCGTAGGCGCTAATGATGCTTCATTTCGCTGAAGGCTTTGCGCGTAGCCCTTGCTAACTTCATAATGTTCATCTACTGCATATCTCTGTCTTGAAATGTTGGTAGCGAGGCCAAAAAGAAAGCATCGAGGAATATATGAAAATTCGGGAGGATTTTATATGCGTAATGCCTGATTATAGGCAATACGTTCATATGCAAGAAACAAAGTTACAGTGCAACAGAAAGGTTTATGGAATGCCCGATTGACGCTTTTCGATGACTAAAAATGCGACACGAAAAAAACTAGTAGCCTTCGATACTCAGTTCTCATAGAATATTTATTATTGCATTGATTCATATCTATTCTGAGTTGTGAGAGAAAAATATAATAGGCATGACGTCCTGAAGATGACTGAGATGAAAAGAAAGTCCAATCGCTAATAATACACAATGCGAATAAATTTTCGTGATGTTCACGAAGAAGCGCACGCAGCAAAGGAAATATAGGTGGAGGGCAATAAACTCCTGATAATGCTTACCGATGACATGAGGTGTAGCTGTGAAACAATTATTCTTACCTAGATGTAAGCGGAATATATAGAAACTTAGTCACGACGACATGTTATTTGGGGAGCTCAAAATAAAATAGCCGCATTTTATTTACCAAGATACTTTGCTGGGCGAGTTGGTACATATTCATTATTAATTAAAAAAAGCGCGAACACGAAGACAAAGGAGAAGATAAAAAGAAAGCCACAGCGATTGTACTGTGGCTTTCTTTTATCTTCTCCTTTGTCTTCGTGTTCGCGCTGTTTAAAATAATAAGGAATCGCATTTTATTGTTACTGCGTAAACCGATGCTCGTAAACTAACAAAATAATATACGAACAGCATGACCGATATGGATACAGTGTCATGTTGTTGACGGCAGCCCAGTCCACTATACTAAGGACGTTACACGGTTCGTGGCGACGTAACATGTATACGTACACTAACGTGTTTAGCGATTAGTAGTCGCTGCAGTGCAAAAAACTAATGCCCCGAGTTTTTGTGCTACAGATGACACCTGGCCCTTACTCTGGTGGCTCGTTAGCAATAATTAATAAATGAAAAGAGCACAAAAATCTAAGAAATGTGGCGACGACAAAGTAGCACTGTCAAAAAAAAAATGACATTTTATTCATGGCTTTAACGTTCATAACTGTGATATATTGTACCCAGCGAGTACACTTTCATGTCCCCAGAAACCAAGAAAGTTGTAAGCGTAGCGTCGCCTCCAGTGCGCCGCTTTTTGGGAACAGATAAGATTTTTCGGAAAAAATATACTTTCCTTTAGGTTTTAATTTTCTTGCTAGCTAACATACCCTTCGGAGAAAGCGTTGTAACTGGTCAAATTTGAAAACATAAGTGTTCATGCTAGCACAAAAGGACGGTAATGGCCAAACTTGTTTTACGTACGACAACTTGAAATCCTAATTATGCCCTTGGACACGTGCCAAACTCAACGAGGCATATACACGCTAACGAATCATGCCTGTTCTAAAATAAAAAAAAGGCATACAAGGAAAAAATAAAGCATGCAAATCTTCACTCGTACGTTTATAATCACTGTCATGATGTGGCATGGTAAGACAAAGTGATTTTAAAAATGTAAGCGTTGAGAAAACATGGGCATGAAACATGCATGAAAGCTCTGGATTTGTAATTCCAAAATTGTGAGTGCAAAGTAGGGCAAGCTACAATTTTTTTAATGTTCTTTCAGGCTCCATTCCTTCCCCTTCTATTTTAATACGCGTCCATGTGTCGTGTCTACATGCTGTTTTCCATTTGTCACCTTCACGTGAAATTTGCGTTCACTGTTCAGACGGTCCTTAAATGCATAGTAGATTTTTGAAGCATAAAATGATTGAACGAGTTGGGAAAAGACAACTTTGTTTAGAGCAAATGATCCGCAGAGAAAAACACACACAGACAAAAAAAAAACATTCTGATAAAGGAAAATAGTCACGGGCACTAGGCAGATGTAAACGTCCCCGACAAGCATCAGACTAATATCTTCTGTGTTGTCCTTTCAGGCTACTCTAACTGGCGGTAGGACCAGCCATCGTATGCTGGAAATAATGTTTTTCACAATTTTAAAAGGTATTCCCTGTGTACTTCTATTTCAGCATCTTTGTTCAAGAACCAAGTGTTAGAAACTGAATTGATGGCATTTGCATCGGTGTTTTAACTAGAATCGTGGAAGCTAGTTTTGTATTTGATGCATTAGATACGAAAAAATGTTGGAGTCATGAGCTTGTTCCGCTTATGTCTAAGCAGAACAAGATAAGAAACTTGTGGATTTGTCGAGCGTTTCAACTACTCTACTTTTCAGCAGGCGCCTAATGTTTTATTTCTTCTAAAATTACAAACTATCGCTAGCTGACTTTTACAGAGAGAAACATTGGGCGTGTCAAGCATTTTAACTCTTTTCATAATGCCTTTGTAGAACCTTCGGGTAGCTTTAATACAAATGTTTGAACCCTATTCGAAGGGCAGCTTTGAGGCGCAAGTGAAAATTTTGGGAAAAAACGCAAGCTGCGCTCCTAAGTAAATGACGAAAGAGGTTCGTCGAATTTGCCGAAAACGAAAGCCGTAGATTCCAACCCCTACTTATATGGCCATGAAAGAAAGAACTACGTACTAGATTGTTCTACCAACGGACTATCATGTAGATCCATTATGCTGAAATTCGCCTTCCTTTGAGTTTTGTTTTCGATCATTAGTGATTTCATTGTTGTCAGTTTGATATTTTCAACTTATATTTTATATAGGTGTGATCATTAGACATTTATTTCCGCAATACAAGAAAGAAGGGGTGTAGAAACGTCGTCGAAGCAGGTCAGACTGCATCTCTGGTGCAAAACGTCACTGATTTCGGTGCGCGGATTCACGTACTAGCCGGTCTTGCTGGAGCTGTTTGTCCCACTATACTCTCCGCCGCTCAGGGCTGCCTCTTATTAACCTTATGATCGGTTTGTTACTGCTAAGTGCTTGAGTTAATCTTACGGTTTAATCTTACTGAAGAAAAAACAGAATCAGATAGGTGTGTGTATCCGTCTCCAATCGATTGCTTCGAAGCTGTAGAGGCTTTTATGTGGAAGTTGGAATTTTATGTACTTCAGTCTGATGTGTTCCAGTGGGTCAACGAAAATGGCCGGCGTAGGTTGAACGGTAGGGATGTCGAGAGCTCTGGTTGCATCATTGGCTACCTTGCTGTTGACGTGAGAGCCTTTCTTGGCTCATGCGCGCCATGTACAGAAAGTGTGACCAGAAAACATTCTTAGCACGGCAACGTAAAGAAAAAATCTCCACCGGTGAATAGAACCATTATCCCTCTGATCCCCAGCTGAGCACACACACCGCACTACTTGCACGCCGGGCTCGTGAGAAACATTCTGCTTTTCTAGAGAGCCTGCCGTCTCCGCAGCATCGTAGGGGTGCCTCTGTACGTGCACTGACGGAGGATACGAGAGGGATATGCTGGCGGCTCTTAAGTCAGTGGAGAGATTTAGAACAAGAGGACTCTGTCAGTTAGAGGAATAGGGTAACACAGCGGTGAGAGAGTTCGCATTGTGGTCCCACAATTGCGCTATCCCCCTAAACAGTACGGCTTCCTTATTCTAAAGCTCCCTAGTCTCTCCCTGAACGCGGCAGCTCGCGCACGCGCGACGACGACAGCGGCCTCACCCCCGTCTCCAGAAGAAAGCATGGTTAGCCGCAGCTGTGCGTCGATGTATGTATGTATGTATGTATGTATGTATGTATGTATGTATGTATGTATGTATGTATGTATGTATGTATGTATGTATGTATGTATGTATGTATGTATGTATGTATGTATGTATGTATGTATGTATGTATGTATGTATGTATGTATGTATGTATGTATGTATGTATGTATGTATGTATGTATGTATGTATGTATGTATGTATGTATGTATGTATGTATGTATGTATGTATGTATGTATGTATGTATGTATGTATGTATGTATGTATGTATGTATGTATGTATGTATGTATGTATGTATGTATGTATGTATGTATGTATGTATGTATGTATGTATTCTTTGTCAGAGTGCAGAGCCCAGAGGGTCTGCTTCTCAACCGCTTCGTGCGGCTTGTAATGCATGTCCAGTGTTCCAATCTCTCGATGTTAAGATTTTTTGTCTTACCTTCTCCAATGGGAAGGACCTCTACTAGCGTTAGATTAGCGCCGCTATTTGGCTCAAAAGTAGACCCCCCGGGCTCTACACTTTTGACAAAGGCTGTATGTATGTACTGCCTGACTGACTTCCTTGTCGAAGGAAGGCGAGTTGAATCAAAACACGCTTCACTCTGAAGAGCCATTATACTCCGTTTCATACACCAACTTCAACACTGCCAAAGCTAGAGCTCTTGTTTGCGCTCCCCGAATCCGCGTTGAAAAATAGTGTCTGCTCTTGACAAGAGGAAATATCAGTTGCTTTGTCTGCAAGCTTAACACATCTTACGTTTACCATCAACTTCATAAAAAGCACCTTTTTTGGGGGGAGAAAAGATCGGATTCAGTGAATTTGTATGTTTTGTTTGTCGTTTTTGTTTGTGTCACGTTTTCGCTGCCCCGTAAACCTGCCAGCGGTGCCCTCCGCGCTGCACAACGCAGCGATCTCGACTGCCTCTTCGGAGCGGATTTTTTTAATAAGATCCGCACTGCGAAGATGTCCAGGCACGCGAAGCAATTTATTACAAACGTGTATGCTCGGAATGGAGCCTGTTTCCGAAGAAACCAATATGCCACGAAACGAGCGCTTAGTGATATGCCTCCATCTCTTTTTCTTGCGGACTACTTGCGCAGCTTTCGCAGAGTTTCACCTGATGTACACAACGGAGTATAGGCACAGGTCTTCCGTATTTATGCTTATTCCAAGTACTTTATTTATATTTGTGGCGATTTAAATATACATAACTAAGCTTCCACGTTTGCAGAATTTAACCCCCCCCCCCCCTTTCCTCAAGCATACTTACTGACTGAAATGATTTAGACAAGCAAATTGGCTTTTCTCCTTTAGTCGTAAGGAGTTACATTTTGAGTCCAGGCTCTCACTTTTATTACTCGCATTCTATTTCCTTTGAGTGGCATTTATCAGAATAAAAAATATATATGGCAATGATAAGGATGATCTCTAGAGTGATAACGAATATGTTAATCCGGGAATTCCTTATCAGGGATGCGAGGGCTTCAAATACCTGATACGCTTGGAACAAGTAAGATATGTATTGATGCGATCATTATCTCCTAAACAAAAGGCTAGTGTAAGTGAAGGTCTGACATCAGATTCCTATGGCGCGAGGCCAGTTTTGAGCATCAATGTCGTTGCACAGGGTGTATTTGACTTAGAAAAATTTTGGTTACAGACAAATGGCTCAAGTTTTCTACCAGCCCTGAAAAGCCTAACACGATATCAGGCGAAAGCTTCCACCCATATAGAAACCGGCGAGTACCCGGTGGCACAGTGGATTAAACTACACACCTTTCGCATACGTGGCAAAATCTGAACCCACTTGGGAATCACTGCAGTCCAAGTGCAATTCAATATAACCTAAATGTATGCAAATATTAATATGTAATTAATAGGCACGTTATTATTTAAAAACATTATACACTTCCAGGAACGAAATCGCCATTAATCGAAGGCAATCTTGCCAGAACATTCCGTTAGCGCTAAAGGACTGAATTTCAATTGCGGAAAGGAGTAGGTGGAATGCGAAATGCCGACGGAATGCAACTGTGCGTTAAAACCACCCCGCAGTCCCAGACTCGTCGACTGACCTTTAACATGGCAGGAAAACGTTGCGATGAAAGTATGATTGCTACAAAAGCGTGCCAGTTTCCTCAGTTGTGTGCGGCCAAAGGGTTTCGAACGCTTTCTTTACTGCTTTGACAAAAAAACAAATCTGCTACATTAAAACGATCGTTCACAAAACTTCTCTATTTCTTTCATTCGGCGTTTCAGTGCGTTAGGGAAAGGAATTTTGTGCGTACTTTAAAGCTATAGATCAATTCCAATGGGATTCTGAATGACTAACGTCACCACTTTCATTTTACATGCTGGAACATTTGCTTCATCCACAGAGATGAGACATGTGAAACATGCACTGTTGAACTTCTTTTTTGCGAATTGTGCAGGGTGTAGGAGGATTCTTGCCTTTTGATCATCTATGTCGAATTACGGGTCATTGCCTCAACGCTCTGAAAGCACCAAATGGAGTAGCAAAGACCAGTAGTTTGGGCCGTCATCGTCTCCTCCTATAGCTTATCATCTGCCTAGCCTCAATTTTATTATAATGATCCCCATCGATACTATCGTCGGTGGCCCACTCCTCCCTACTCCTTCTTCATATTGCCCTGATTTACGAAACAGAATTGCCGCCGTTTTGGGCAGGAGCAGCTTAGCTACATTTATTTCGTCCTCCGTAGCCCCAACGACACCTGATATTTCCTTGTACGGCATTCAGAGTGCAAGAGCTCTATCTCGAGCCTCGTTTCCTTAAATTTTTTAATGGGCTTTACTGGATTTTTACTGCACGGTATAGCGTGGTGCATCGGCAAGGGTATTCGGCGAAACACGTTTTCAAAGTTGAATTCTTGAAAAATATGTTAAGCGGCCGGTATTGTTTTCCTCTAATGATATTAGACAATCCAGTTTTAAATGGGCGAATATTAAAGCAATCATTGTTACTCCAGATCACTTCCGCCGGCGTCATTTCCCACATTTCTTTTTATGCGAAGCATATTGCTAGAGGTAAACCACAGCCCTTCGTGACGGTTACACGCCGTGCAAAGAATGTGGAATGCTGCGTCACACCACGTGATACGCTGACGTCACGACAAAGGAGAGACGGGGGACCGGCTTGCGCCGTCGGCTGCGGTTGCACGCCGTGCAGACCACGTGGTATGGTGACGTCACACCACGTGATACGCTGACGTCACGACAGAGGAGAGACGGGGGTCCAGCTCGCGCCGTCGGCTGCGGTTGCACGCCGTGCGGACCACGTGGTATGGTGACGTCACACCACGTGATACGCTGACGTCACGACAGAGGAGAGACGGGGGTCCAGCTCGCGCCGTCGGCTGCGGTTGCACGCCGTGCGGACCACGTGGTATGGTGACGTCACACCACGTGATACGCTTACGTCACGACAGAGGAGAGACGGGGACCGGCTCGCGCCGTCGGCTGCGGTTGCACGCTTGTGCATTCCAAGTTTAAACCATGTAAAAGTACGTGTAACCAAGGAAAGAAACGTTTAGCCAAGTGTAACCATGGAAAGCCGAGTTTAGCAATCAATATGCTTCGCATCTGACCAGGCTTGACCAAGCTAAGCCTCAGCCATTTTTTGCACTGGTTTTCACGGAGTTGTTAGTTATTTCACTGCTTTACGCACTGCAAAGAAATCAGGCACTCGGTGAAAATATTAGCTACACGTTGTAAAGTTATTTCGCTTCATTTACGATAAATAAGCAGCCAAACATGCTCGAAAAGGAGGAGGAAACTCCAAATGGGTGACTCCTCAAGCCTGCGACAACGTTATATATACGGGAAATGTAGACGTCAAGAAGACGTCGTTACTTGTGATCAACCACGCGAGATCAGCGCAATTTCCCGAGCTGATGCACTGGCTGCTCGCGCCACAAGCTGCCCATTTTTTTCGCTCTCATGACTGTGCAAAGGTTGTACTGCGAAACATGGCGTTAGACCTGTGCTTGCGCTTCTTTGCTGTGCGTGTGTTTGGGGGGGGGGGGGAGGAGGGGGCTTTTATTTCTGTAATGCTTGGTACTCTTTGAGTTTTACGTAGTAAATTAGGTACACTGTATTAAGGTAGTTTACAGACTTGAGAACTGGGCGTACGCGTGATGGTAATTGTTCGCTCAAATGGGGATTTGAGCTTGTGTTTTGTTGCGAAAGAAACATTACGCCAGGTTGCAGCTTGTCGCGTATGCCGTAGCCGCGGCCACGAATGACCTTGCACAGCCGCGCCTGGCAACCGCTTAGCCGAGCTCAGCCAAATGGTGCCGCAGTCGGCGCCGCGCTGCTGCCGCTCGCTCCCGCCAGATGTGTGCTCCGCGGGAAGAGGAGCACACATCGAGGTCTCGCTAAAGTGAGACCTCGGATGGCCGCAGCTACGCCGTGAAAAGACGTAGCTACGGTCTTCTTATCTAAAAACGGCCTGCCATGACATTTGAATTCACGTTACCTCTATGCTACGGGCAGGAGCTGCCAACTCGGGTCACTCCTTACATATGGGAGGGTGGTGTCAGAATCAGCCTGCCAGAGCCATTTGCATTCTCGTCACCCCTATGACACGCAGGCGCGTTCACACAGCTTGGTTAAAGCGGGACGATATATGTGTGCTCGTAGCTTACGCTCTCGCGTCATGCCCTTAAAGGATGAGCTGAACTGTTCCCAATTATGTAACACCTTACACTTGTAGGGCGTGATAGGGGGGGAATGTAGCAGGCAAAAGAAGCTACCGCCGTTGCTTTCGCAATTCAACTAGGGTTAACCAGAGCTAAACTACAACTAATTTTTGTAGCAGCATTCCTCAAATGTTTTAAGAAGTTCCCTTTTTTTTTTATTATTGAGTGACTAACCACTTAGTGGATGTTTTCGACACAGTTTCCATAAACGGCAAAAACGGCTGCCTGCAATTCGAGCATACCCATCACTGATATGACAAAAATTAGTTTTATGACTGGCTCACATGTATATTGCATAACAAAGTTATTGCGAAGAGTTAAAAAGGGCTAATGTGCTCTTATTGGCTAAGCCATTCTCCATGAAATAAATTTCCTCTACAGAGTTTTCATAAGCGGCTGCCTGCAGTGCTGCCCAAATGTCAATTTCACCGCACACATTATTTCAATCACAAGCTCACTTGAGGTTATAGCACTGATCTTCACACTGATTTCTATAACATTATATGCTAATGCATATAAGGTGCTTCATGAGGCTGTATTGTCGAGGATGAAGCTCGAAAATAGAAACTTTCCGCACCGTTGCCTTCGGTTAGTCATAATTGTTTTCAGCTACTTATATTTTGGCTTCTTTTTTTCAAGGAAGCTATCAATATAATATGCAATAGGTGACATTAATAATAAGGTGTTCATGCAAGCCAAAATCAGTGAAGCCTTGGAGCCTTGTTTTGAATTAGAGCCTACATAAAATGGTTAATATAATCGCAATATATTGCACACTGCGAATTAAGTAGTTACTCAGGCTAGAATTCTCGAAGTGTCTTTTTCTTTTTTCGGCTGGTAAAAGTCAAAAGTGATGACACCGATAGATTATACTGCACGAATTTAATAATTAATACCTCACAGGGGCAAAAATATATTCCTAATTAAATGTATAAATTTCCGGAAAAGCTAGCAAAGCAGACGCGACTCAATGGCAAACTTTGATAATCGGAACAAGTTAGAGAAAAAAAACTAGTAATTCTGCATGACTCACAGATGTTATATTGCGCCTTTCAGTGTATCGGTTAGTAAACGGAAAAGCCTAGACCGATGTCCAAATAATCAAAATTTCACAAAGATAGGGCATCGTTTTACAGTGATAAAAGAGAAAACAATGAGAGAAAAAAAAAGTATGCTAGTCGTCTGCTCAAGTGCAGCGTTAGCGAAAACTCCAGTATGTATACGTCGAAACTGCAAAACGAATTTAAAAAAGCCTAAGCCTTATCGGAAAGGCCTATTCCTGCGTTTTGCAGTACAGTAAGAAAGCCAACTTGTCGCTTGCATATAGGCGCAAACATTTGTTAAAGAGTTCATAAATCCATGCCAACTTTCATAGCAAACATAAAACACTATGTAGAGATACTGTTCTGAAGACCTTTTTTTCTGTTCCCGTGCGCAAGCAACATGTTCAGCCTTCGTTCTTGGTGCAGTCACGTGAGAGGTTGCTGTAAACTGAAGCCCGGAACAGTGATTTAATTTCTTTCAGAGAAATAGTCTGCCAGCGCCAGAGTAAGTCTGAAAGATGCGCTCACTTTAAGCCTAACCGGCAGCGCTCTACAGCAAGAGTTGTTTCAAGCATTAATGTGGCCAATCTTTGTTTGCCTCAGAAGTGGTGCCGACTCTACTTGTAAAGACATAACTCCTCTGTCTCAACCAACATTTGTCTTCGGAGCAGCAAAAACTCGCATGCTCCTCCATTCATTTCCTCGAGCTCTCGTTGGGCCTATTTAATCACTTCTTTTTTATTATTATTATTATTTACGCATTTTCTGCAAAATAGTGAAATTTGTTTTTCTTAGTTAGAACTGCCATAAAAAACAATGGGCTGTACTTTTCAACATATTCACAAGAAAACTATGGGGTACTTTAAGAAATATTTATGAACATCCTGATAAAAGTGGCCTAAGCTTCAAAACCGCGCCGCAATTTGCTCGCAGAAAAAAGAAACATTCTAGTTCTCACAAGTAAGTCACGCTGCTACTGAAAAGCAGTGGGGCGCTTTTTTTAAATCAAAATAAAACCAAAAGGCTGCCAAGAAATGAAGTGCGGGTTTAAGCATAGTCATCTTCATGTTTACCAATCTATAAAGAAATTCGTTCAAGAACTTTATTTGTGAAAACGATTAGTATTTCTGGGTATAGATTACAACCAGTTCTTTATGGTGCGATATATATATACAAGAACAAGGACTTACCTTCCCCTAAAGACGGTTGGCGGGCAGCGTGCGGAAAGCTTTCAACATATGTTCAATATGGCGCTCGTCTGCAGCCCCCCTTCCATCCGTCATAAGTGCAGCGGACAAATCATAGCCATGTTTTCTGAAGAGGCGAACTGTTAAAGCTGTTCGGGGTTATATTTTTATGCTACGGCATGCCACATGGCTGCGACAAATTTAGCACGAGTTGAAATGCACGGGCTGTGTGCACGAGGTGGTCATGTGATCTTGAGTTACTACGCCCTATCCGATGAGAAATAAAGTAACATGTCGCACGACTCGTAAATCACGGGTCAGAGGCTTACACCAAACCCAGAGAATGTAGGTAAAACAGATGGCTCTGCATAATTTCGAGAGACTCTGAAGCTAAGAAAGGTGCGCTGTTCTTTAAACATACAAGATTTGTTATAAAAGCACCCCGCTCTGGTGATGCAATGGTTAGAGCGCTCGACTACTGTGGCCAAGAATACGGGTTCAAATCCCGTCCGCGACGGCCGTTTTTCGGTGGAAGCAAAAAGCGAGGCGCCCATTGCTGTACGATGTCAGTGCACGTTAAAGAACCCCAGGTGGTCGAAATTTCCGGAGCCCTCCATTACGGCGTCTCTCATAGCCTGGGTCGCTTTGGGACGTTAAATTCCACAAGCCAAAAATATTTTAAGTGCATTAGGAACATTCTCGCAGTGTTTATTTAGTTTGGTTTATTTCTGGTGGAACCCTATGTTTCTTTTCTTCCGCCAAAGTTACGGAAGTCAGCGGCAGTCGTAGTCCTCTCCATGTAGCCAAGCCGTTTCGATGCAATAGTTTCCTTTGAATAGGCTATTCTGGAAGAGAGCATTTTGCGTTATGAAAATGTACCTGCGTCAAAGCGAGCTGTGCGAAGCTTCATCCTCTGTATTCAATCAAAGACGGGACATAAAATATTCTTCTTAGGCTTGACCAGCGGAGCTTGATGCAGAGGTGTTATTTGAAAGAGAAAATTAAAGAGATACGGGCTGTTAGAGCTTAGCAATAGCTACACCTATGAACCAGACCACTTTATGTAGGAATATATGGCTAGTTTAATTATCGCGTTTAACGTCCCAAATGCAATAAGGCTATAATGAACGCCATATTGAATGTTTCCGGAAATTGTTTTCTAACTGCTCTTTATTAGCATGCACTGAGATTGTACAGTACGCGGGCGCGTTTTTCGCTTCTATGGAAAAGCGGCAGCCGCGGGGGTGATCGAACCCGCATCCTTGGCATCAGCTGTCAAGCGCCCTAACCGCTCAGCCTCTGCAGCGAGGCATGCCGACACACAAAAAATACGCCAACGTAAACTGGAGGGTTTTTTAGGGGAAGATAACAGTTGAAAAAAACGTGACATATACTGGGCGTCCTCACGCAACGTAAACTAGGTATTAAAAGATATGCCGTACTCGGGCCCAGTAATATCAATTGAGGCCGGTTAGACTCGCTTCTCCTTGTATGCTGTATTTGTTCGGTCACCAAAGTTTGTAAATGAGCAGAGAGTAGTCAATTAAAACTGATTGCTAGGCTAGTTGGTGCATAGTCGTATAAAGCAAAGGTTAATAGCGCAAAACGACACTCACAAATAGGCACACAGAACCGGCGCTATTAACCTTTTGTTTATGAGCAGAGAGTAATTAGCGAGCTTGAGGAGCAGAATGGCCATGCTAGAGAAATAAATCCTCCCCCCCCCCCCCCCCCCCAAAAAAAAAAAAAACCATTTATTGACACCATCTGGAATGAGTGAAGAGAATGTCATACCGCGATAGGGTACGTCGTGAATTTCTAAAGCGGATTTCGAAAAACTAAAAGAACAAAATTTCGACTTTTCTTTACGTTTCTAAGTTCCCATAATAAGAGGAATGGCAGTTTGCGGAATAGACACAAAAATATTCACACATACACACAAAATGTGGACTCTATTGGACGATGCACATATTTCATGAATGAAAATCTGCAGTCACGGGGGCAGGCCGGCTTTCATTCCAGATCGGTGATGGTAATACAGCTTCCACGTTTGACAAACAAAAAAAAAGTAAAACTAACCGGACTTCCACGAACAGCACACATTCTCTGAACTCAGGTCATTACTTCGATAACGTTGAGAAATGAATTTCTATCGGTTAAAGGCTCTTGTTTTATCCAGTTCTGATGTAAACTCAAAAATAAGCAAGCCAAAGCCATAACTGCAACCGCATGAGTCCCGCTCACTCATAAAGCGGTCGGCGCTGTTTAGTCGAGAAAGTGCTATGGTGATGAATGCTCACCTGTACCTCCACTTTATGCATCGATTTTTTCAGCAAGAGCTAAGTTGAGTGATCGAAATTCCAAACGCAGCGTTTGTTTCGAAGTAGATTTGCACATGTGTTAACTCTCATAGTTCTTCTCACGGACAAACGCTGATCCCGCTGAAGTTTTGGGTAAAGAACTGGGGTCTATTTGATATGGTAGGAGGACGGCCCAGTACGGCTTGTAAAAGCTGAAGGTTTTCTCACATCATTCGACGTAATTTTGCAGGAGTGCGCAAACTGGATCGAATATTGCATTCGGATTTGAAATAGATTTACTTGGAGCACTTTCAAAAAACAATTAAAGAATTATTCCAGAGTGGTTATGCTTCGAAAGAAAGCAAGGCATATGCCATTATAAACCTCACCATCGTCAGCCTGACTGTACTGAGTACAGGGTAAATACATTTCTACTACTCTGCAACTAACCTTGTCCTGTGGCATTCACTCAACACAGATTTCCGAACCTCATCTACCTGCCTAGCTTTCGGGGCTTTCTGCTACGTTTACCTTCCCTTGGAATCCATTCTGTTACTCTTATCAGTATCAGCATACCGCCGCATTACATCTCCTGTCCATATTCATTTTTATTTCAATTGGATTGAACGTAATTAACTTAAATTGTCTAATGACGAATGCTGCGTGCTTCCAATATACCCCCTTAAAGTGAACTATACTGGACGCTTTTGGTTTTCGACATATCTCTGTACGTTCTCACGCTGAATGCATAATTTGTTACAATGAAAACATCGCGTACCATTTCTAGCATTCGCAGTGTTCTTAAGGCACCGAATGGAAATTGAATAGACGAACGAGGAAAGTATAAATAAGCGGAGAAGTTGAATTTGAAAAAACTTTGCCTTACGCATGGCCTAACGAAGGCTAGCGATGCTCGCGGTGTTGAATAAAATATGTTGAAAACTCATCCTACTAGCGCTCACCAGCGCGGCGGAAGCTAGAAGCGTGAGGAGAAACAATCTAATAGAACAAATGGCTGCGGTATAAACTAGGCACGGTAAAATTCTAAATAACAAGCTAAAAAATGAGTACAGATCAGATCGCAGCTCAAATGCAGGTTGTTAATATGTTCGCCTTAAATTCGAGCGAAGGTAGAATTGAGTGGGACACGCAGCGCATAGTAGAGAAATTTTATGGCATTTTAAAGTTGCAGAGCTGATGCCAACGAAAATGGCAGCAGGGAGTAGCAGAGAGCTTTGGCAGAAAACTGGAATGCCTGTCTGCGGGTGCCGATAAAAGTAGCCGATGCTGGTATGGCCGAAGGCCGAAGAAGGTACTAATATTAATCATCTTCACAGAATAAGAATGCTGCATCTGATGAAGGCCAGGATACATTATTCGTAATGGAGGGACATTCCGGCCCATGATATATTTTCATGCTTATATACACAATGGTTACGAACATCGAAACAGGAATACGAACTTCTACGCTCCTTTATTTGTGTCTAATATGGAGGCGTTGTTGTTTAAAATGAGGAAATAATCTCGATTATTAGGCCTCGAGAAATGTTCCTCGGGCACTATCGTGGGCGTCTATTATATGGATTAAATAGCTGCCACTAAGGTAGTGCTCAATTGCCGTGTGAACAGGGTTCGCTGTGCGATAAATAATGAAATATTGAAGTTAGGCGTTGTGTTTTCCTTCTTAGGGAAAGCAACCGGACATTAGGACAAAAATATCTCGGTTAAGAGATAAATGGATACTTCTGTCACTCGATATTATAACAGGGCCAAAAATATCTGCTCATTCCTTTGTGTATTTCGAGCATGCTCAAGCTCTGACTGGGTCTTCTTTGCGTTTTATTTTCGCTATTTGAAAACTGCAGTGTAGCACTAAGATGCTTATCTGAGCAAGCGAGTTGCTTAATGCTATGCAAATGCTAGGCATCCCCTGAGATGGGGCATACGATTCTTCCTTTCTCAAAAGGCCTGTTCGTCCAACTAAGCTCCGCATCGCACAACATAATACTTTGTTTGACGAGCTAGCATTTAGTACAAGTTTGTTGGAAGATCTTAGTTTAGCCCAGATGGATGTAGTTAATAGCAGTTTTTTTTTTATCCCTAAAGCCAGCAAATCGAGGAAGATACACGATGGTCAAGGATCACTGGAAAGACGCGGATACCCGAGAGAGACGAGAAGACCCGCGGCGCTTGAGAACCGAGACGATCGAGCTGGGTAGTCGGCGAAACCTGCTCTGCTTTGTGCGCACAAGTGATACAAAGCTTTCCTGCTCCACAGAGATATTGAAATGGCATCGTTTCGTTTGAGCCGGGCCTTAAAATAGCAAGTATGCGCTCTTTCTGCCGAGGTGTACTTAAGAGCTGAAAGCAGTTATCTTTATTAACCCCATTTAGAGCTGGTTGATCTTTGAGGAAGGCATGGTTGCAGACGTTTTAATTATTGCGCAAGTCTAATTGGTTATTCGCCCTTTAATAATGCTCTGTCTAGGACTCTGCGCCTTTTTTACAGGATCAGCTTTCATTCAACCGCTTCACTCTATAAAAGAAGAACGAAAGACACTCAAGTAGGAGTGGGAAGTACTGAGCTAAAGGCGTGCGTGCGTGCGTGCGTGTGTGTGTGTGTGTGTGTGTGTGTGTGTGTGCGCGTGCGTGTGTGCGTGTGTGTGTGTGTGCATGTGCGTGTGCGTGTGCGTGCGCGTGCGCGTGCGCGTGCGTGCGTGTGCGTGTGCGCGTGTGCGCGTGTGCGCGTGTGCGTGTGCGTGTGCGTGTGTGTGTGCGTGCGTGCGTGCGTGCGTGCGTGTGTGTGTGTGTGTGTGTGTGTGTGTGTGTGTGTGTGTGTGTGTGTGTGTGTGTGTGTGTGTGTGTGTGTGTGTGTGTGTGTGTGTGTGTGTGTGTGTGTGTGTGTGTGTGTGTGTGTGTGTGTGTGTGTGTGTGTGTGTGTGTGTGTGTGTGTGTGTGTGTGTGTGTGTGTGTGTGTGTGTGTGTGTGTGTGTGTGTGTGTGTGTGTGTGTGTGTGTGTGTGTGTGTGTGTGTGTGTGTGTGTGTGTGTGTGTGTGTGTGTGTGTGTGTGTGTGTGTGTGTGTGTGTGTGTGTGTGTGTGTGTGTGTGTGTGTGTGTGTGTGTGTGTGTGTGTGTGTGTGTGTGTGTGTGTGTGTGTGTGTGTGTGCGTGCGCGCGCGCGCGCGCGCGCGCCTCTTCTTGTTTGGTCATCTATTCAGCTGCGTGTTTCATCTTCGATGCACTATTATTGAAAGGTATCATTTACATCTAGATATCCTCTACAGATCCATTTATACCCAAAGCAAGCCACCAACGTGAAGCGAACTGGACGTTTAAAAATCGCTCATATCAACTCCAAACCACACTAGATCCCTGACTTCCTGGGTCACCAGTAGAACAAAGAGCAAATGACTGATAAATTATTGTTATGCATGTTATCTGACACTACCTTAATCCGCAGGAATCTTCATTCAGAACGCTTATGATACTTTATTGAGTGTGTCTTACATTGTTCTTACTATCAGTTGCTTTTTACGTCTCGATATTGTAGTGCCCCCACGAATGCGGTCTCCCTCTTCTAGAATCCAACTTATGGCTACAAATATCCTAATTGTTCTCAGTAAGTAAACGCGGCTATGTCTGACCATCCATGTGTGTTTACGAAAGTTGCGCTTGTCGAAAGAACGCACATATATAGCTTCCGAATTTAAAGCGGCAAACCATGAAAGCTCCCGTTTTGCCAGCACAGAACAGATTGTTTTTATTCAATTTTTTATGCGAACGTGAATGCAAAACCAGAAGAAAGCAAAGCAAAAGTCTACATAAATGTATTAGGAGAGCGCTTTATATTTATTCTCTAAAGCTATATATATATATATATATATATATATATATATATATATATATATATATATATATATATATATATATATATGTGTGTGTGTGTGTTTTTTCAAATCTACGTACCGGCTAAGGCAGTGCTATTCCCAAAAGCGCAGCTTCTCTGGGCCCAGATAAAAAAAAAAAAAAAAAAAGGAAAATGCCTACAACGTCTCTGTGTTCACGTTGCCGCCCTTTAATTAAACAGACTGTCCCGAGGCACTGGAGTGACAGCGAAAGATAAAGTATAAAAATAAGAATAGAGTGCATCCATTAGTGTTCTGTCCCAGCGTTATATCACGTTCACTTCAAGCCTCCAATTTTTTAGTTGTGACCCGCAAGAAATAAGGCTCGTGTTATCATATTTTGTTCCTTAATTTTCCATTCCTGTCAGCATCTAAATCCATCTCCGCCGCTGAGTAAGCTGGACGAGCTGAAATTACTGGTCAGTGTTACTTATAATTTCTTCAAAGTTTGCCGCATATTTATTTTCTGTGATGTGAAGCTCGGTAGAGCTTTCTACTCTGCAGTTTGGAGGCAACGTTGCTTCATATCTTTTTCAAGCAATTCGCGTATACTACCTAGATTCCTGCAATTTGCTTTGAAATTAGCTATGGCGTGTGAAAAATTTCGCAGACCTTACCAATTCTAGGACTGGAGCAGATTTGATGAACTAAACTTTACGCAATCCCTGTCCTACCCATTCTTTCTCCCAGTGAAGAGAAATTCTTCCTGCCTGACAAAATTAACTTCAATGAAAAAGAGACACGGCTAGAATGTTAGCGTGTGCAACATCAATTTCAGCTAGGGCTGCCTGAAAAGGCTTGACACTAATATTTTCAAACATCGGCTGCCTGTCTCCATATTGCTGGAATGCACCACCGAATCTGTGTCTACGTCGTTCCATCGTGGTTGTGGCTTGGTTACCGCTGCTTCCACCTTGCTTCCTCTTCTGCTAAGCGGACGACTTGCTATTCGAGCTTATGCCGCTTTGCTTCAACGCCGGTTGTACAAACACTTCAATGCTGTCTTTGTAGTCTCTTCCAGAGACTAAGCATTCATGGACTATGCTTGCGTCTGTGATCTCATGGCCCTCACAAAGCTTTTCCCTTCGCAGTGCTCGGTATTTGCATAAAATATCTTAACTATACAGTCAAGTAAATGGTTACAATCTGAAGCGGTTTACTATTTCAAGCGCGTTACGTTATTCCTTGCATCGAAAAATAAGCTGTGTAGTGGCCAAGGGAAAGCCAAAATGGATCACGCTCTCGAGTTTTCCTGGCGTTCAAAAATGGGAATGAAAGCCTTTTGCCTCCCACCAACTTGTCCATTCTCGCATTTCTTCACCGCCTTGAGCTCTTTTACGGCTACGCCAACGATGAGCCAAACAATGTATCGGGAAAAGGGACATAAGTGGCACTTAGGAGAGTTCTATTCACTTTTTATCTTTAGTAAAATTATTTTCTGTGTTTTTCTGGCTATGCTGACGGTTTTCTGGCGTCACACTACATAATATTCTGCGGCATAATAAATTTATAAATATTTGCGTTTGTTTATTCTAATTTGTGAAGTCTTTGCTGGAGCTGACGGATTTGCACTGTTATAATATGAATGGCAATCAAGCCATATCTATGGAATCCGATCCGCAAGAGTTTCGTTGGAGCCCACATTGCCCTTGAGAAATGTACCGGTAAAGGTCACACGATATTTTGTTTGTTGCTTTTTTAGCTTATTGATGCCCTATTATAGAATGGCGAGGCATAAATTTGGCGGTTCTAACCGCTCCGACTGACAAGTAAACTGCATTTGGAATAGACAAGAATGCGCCCCACCACAGTTTGATTAATAAACGCTTCCTTCGCAACGCAGATTATGCGATTTTGGCATTTGTCACCAGTGGAAGTCATAAATTTATTGCACCAAAGCTGAGGGATTATAGAGACTTTGCAAGTGTATGCAGTTTTTTTTTTTTAATTTTCTTGGCAGGTCACAACAATGTAACCAGCCGTTCCAAAGGGTTGCCAACACGAACATCATCATCGTCATCTTGGATGAAGCAGTAACCACGATCCGCTAAGACATTTTCACGAGGCAGACCTATCTGTGTCGTAACAGCTTGAAGTGTGGACGCTTAGATATGAACGCTAGTCTACAGTAGAATGTTATATCAATTTTGATAATGTGCAAATGTCATCGCGGTCACTGGTGATGTTTTCCAGAGTCGGAATACATAAGAAAGGGAGAATTCAGTTAAAAAAATATTCTGTGCAAATTTCTACAGCGCTTCTAACAAAACTGTTGAAGAATCGAGAAATTAAGACAACAAGCTTCCCGCTGCACTAGAAAAACAGGATGCTGAAAGCTCATTTTTCGGTCTCTCAAACTGAACAATGCATGACCAGTATAGGATTTTTTTTTTTCTAGAACGTATCCAGGGATCCATCTGAAGCTTTTCGCTCTTTAAAATATTTTCTTTTGTCGTTCATGATGCCCACCGCAACCTTGAATTATGTCGCCATACAAGTTTGGGACATTGTTTTTTTTTTTCTTATTGTTGTTATTGTACGTATGACCTGCGGAACAAGAATCCATTTACACCGTCGCACCCATCAACACGGCAAGAGACGGGAAGAGCCCTCCTCTGGACAGAAAGCTCGCATCACAAACTTGTTATTAATGCCAATGCCGCTGAGGATTGCCGAAAGGGAGGAAGCAATGTCAGCATGCAATGAAGGGCTCACAGACGTAAACTAAACCGCTACCATACGAGGACCGACGCACTCAACGCAACGTCCCACCCCATGCGCCTTCAACTTTTTCCTTGTCTTTCTTGCGGTTGTTTATTTCTACCTGCGCTCTTCATTCAAGCCTCCTCATCGTTTCTGTCCTTCTCCTCAATTTCAATACGTAAATTGGTTTTAGTCACTTCTCCAAGGAGTACCAGCTTCGGCTTGAATTGCGAGGGTGTGCGACAGGACGAGACCTAAACAAAGTACACATCTTGTCGGTCCAATGTTTCCTGCTGGTGTCAGTGCGTTATCTCCCAGCTTCTAATGCATCGCTGTCTTTTATTTCGCTGAGTCAATACCCTTAGATATGTTTGCCCTACTTATACACTGCACCTATTTTGGGTTGACAGATATTAATTTTTTTTATATTGGCTCATCGGTCTTACTGGAGCTTTTGCCTTTATCTGTCTATAGCCGGAGTACCTTCAGGTTTTGTTGTCTGGAATTCCTTGACACATTTCTCTAGTCTCACAGCAATGGTCGCGGGTGGTGTTTGGGCGGGTAATTAGAGGAAAAAAAGATTCCAAAATGGTTCCAGACTTGCCAAAACTGAAAACTGTGCAGGCTACAAAAGTTCAGTCAGAAATTCACGTGGCACCTAAGTCAGCGAAGAAAAAATCGCGGAACCCTTAGGCTTTGCCTTTTTGAAAATATAAGGCAATATTGTTAGTGTCTCGTCTCTCCGGCGCTCCTTTCGGGTCCTCGTTCGGGTATGCCCATTTCTCACTGGTATGTACAAGCGCCGCGCTTCCCAAGATAACCGCGATATTTTCTAGTGCTGGCTAGAACATCACGCCGCTAGCGCCGTATATTGCTAAAAGGGCACGAAATGATGCTTCCAAGTTTAGCAATGATAATAAAAGTTGCTGATGTAAGTCTCCCAACAACTTGTGATTTAGTGCATGCTTGCAGAATTGCGCTGACTCTATTATTTATAGCGTCTACATTGTAAAATTGATGTGGCAAGGATCCATCAAGGCCGCACACACTTCGACGGCGAGATAGAATTCATATCAAACTTCGCTCCAAGCATTATCAATCGCAGCAGATATGTCGAGCATTATTCCAGCGGCTCAAGACCCCAAGAGTCAAAGAACGTCGTGCAGGCTGCTATCTCGATGTTGCGTCTGTGGACTATATTTCGTAGCCTCTGGAGCCAGTCAGCAACGTCTCCAAAGACCTTCCCTCCATTCTCCCCGCTGCCAGTAATGTGGTTCTCCAGACGTAAAGGATGGAAGCCTTCACTACTTTGAAGACGTCAAAGCGCCTCTGTTATGGCCCGCAGATGACCAATCGCCTATCAGTGGCGAACCAGGCGATGTACAAGAGGCAGAGTTAGAGAGTAACTTTGAGGATTAATAAGTTGAGAATAGCGAAAGCCTACCCTTTCTCTCCTATCATTTGCCTCTCATAGTTTTCCTCTTATTAGTGTTCGTCGCAGTGCTACATATAATAATAATTGGTTTACACGAAAGGAAAGACGCGGTCACACTTTCTCCGGCCAGTGTGACGGTACACCATCGCTCCTCCGCATGAGGTTCCTTGGCACAAGTGTGAGATTGCAGATGGCAGGAACACTAGACAAGGAAAACACGTCGCGCACATATCTCGAGCACAACTCTCGCGCACTGGGTGACATTCCATGAGCCCAGAAAGGCTTTCAGCTTAAAAGGGATTCCTAAAAAATTGCAACGAAGGCCTAAAATTTGCAGGCCGTCACAAACAAGGTTCCGGCGTTTCAGTATGCTATCCTTAAAGGGTCCACGAAGTCCTTTTTACTAATTTTAGAAAACGTAGGCGAACTATGGATGTTCCCTCAGTCCTCTCTGCAACGCAAATATTTCCTAGGTAGCTTGAAAAACACTTTGAAACATATACTCACATATACACTTACAGATATATGTCACCACAAGCATCGGCACTGGGCGATGCTCGTGATGACATGCCTCCTTAGAAGACAACTCACACGCTCGTTTTACCTGTAGGTTGTAATTCTCCATCTACCTTGTGGCACCCCGAGAAGCGATGTACCACACCCGTGGGGAGTAAAAGAGATGCATGTTTGCAGATCCAAAGCCTGCATTCCAAACTTCCAGACCTATATCCCACGACGCTTCCCATCGTCTGGTTCTAAATATCACCAACATAGCGCATTGTGATGCATTCTTCCCCATTCCCCATGGAAATCCGCAGGCCAATGCTGAAGCTAAAAGCACCCTAAATGGTCACCCCCTAATAGCTATACTTTTTTCTTAGGTCAAATATCAGCTGTCTTCATTCGTATTGTATGAAGGAGTGCGACGGCAACATACTGAGCCTAGACAAATGGTCGCTACATTCGTCTCAAGTGAATAGATCCGACAAGGAATATTTCTGTTCTGAGTAGAATTGTGCACCATCATGCATGCGTGATCTGTAGACTGCATTTAAACGTGTCTTTGAGGAGGAAATACTTGCATTTATTTGGACAGGCAGACACCCCGGAACGTTCTACTTGTGCCACTACTGAGACTGTGGTTTGCAAAGTCTATGCCCGCTAAAAGCCAACGTAAGCCGCATGCTTGGCATGTCTCGGCAGGAGGCCTGTATGAGACGACTTACCGCTAGACGTGTGGACGGAGAATTGGAAACTCTAGAGACAATGGGGACATTTTGCTGCTTTCTTTTTTAGTTTATGGGTCTGGACTTGCGGTTGGTGTGAGTGACCATACTGGTATTTAATTTCTTACGTCTTTTCCTCGCTTATCGCGGACTTCAAAATGACGAGCTATTTGTTTTTAAACGCCTGTGAAAAGACAAGAGCGAAACAGCGTTTTCAAAGCCTAGCATAAGGTGCGACACTAAGCCTGACAGTATGTGTAATGACCATGAGCGATGACGATTGGTGAAAAGACAGCAGGTAGAAAGGCATTAGCCGCAGTTTCACTCCGCTTAAACCGAATAAGACGTGCGAAGACGCTCTTTAGAAGGACGTTTCTAGGTAGTTTAGCGCAGTTCCGGTAGGAGGCTTAGTGTACAAAACCTGACATAGAGTTTTGCAATGTGATAGTAATCTTTATTGCACGATGCACAAATAGAGCTTCATATGTCCTCGTCTCGAATTCCAGTCGCAAAACTAGTCTTGAACTTGACGAACAGATGGAACCAAAATAGGAAGCGCAATCTCATGAAACTACACTCAACTTGCATAAGAACGGCTGCGTCAAAATACTGGTATGTCACAAAACAAAGCCAACAACATTGTTAAGGCAAAAGCAAAGTCTTACATGACAAAGTTTGAGATTTCGTGTTATCAGAACTGGACGCAAAACTTTTCGGCGCGTTTGCATCGTTCAATGAAGAAAGAGGACACAATGAATGATTATATGGAGTTAGGAAAATTTCGCTAAATACTACATTTGGTCGATGTGGAGTGACTAAAGATTTAGTTAGAAGGAAAAAAAAATCAAACGTCAAAAGAGCCACGGACGTCGACATAGCTCGGAGGCGTGCAAAACCGGTAGTGATGTTAGAATAAAGCGAAAGTCGTCAAAGGTGTGGCAAAAGAAGTACAAGCAGGACGAGTAAAGATTTGGAAGGGATTAAAAAGTGATTAACGTGAATTAATAAGAAAAGGAACTAAAATTAAGACAAAATTTGCCGAAAAATGTCAAATAGGATGCGCTCGTGGTGACATTATGGCAATGCGGTTGTCTGCAAAAGAAGGGACCTTTCGTTCACGGTTGTAGTAGAAACACATCGGTGTTGTCAAGTAACAGAATGCCCTCCACACTCAGCGGTGCAAGCCGGCAATGAAACATCGAGATAATTCTCGAAAAAAACCTAGTATGGTCAGGAAAAATGCGGACGCAGTCGCATGTCGTCTTGATCGTTTGAAATATGTCGCAGCATATTTCGCGCCCGGGTTCGATCCCGACCGCTGGTGCTGCGTTTCGATAGAGAAGGAACGAAGGAGCTTCCGTGTGCTGTGCAATGTCAGTTGTGTTGATGTTGAAAGAAGGAAAAGAAAATGCAAGAGCCTGCTACTGGCTCTGTAGCTGAGCCACCTCCGCCGCCTCGGGCGGTCAGAAGAGAGAAAGTAGAGAGAGAAAAGGAAAAGAAGAGGTAGAGAAAGACACGCGCCGCAACAGCCGTTTTCCACCAGCAAGGCGGTGGCGGGTGCAATGACGGCCTACAACAGATACAGTTCCGGTGGCAAGCTATCCCCCGCTGCAAGCGACGGTAGACCTACCAGTCCCAGCCCCGTAGGGCCAGGAGCAACCACCCTCCTTCCTACGCAATGTCAGTGCTGTTGTTGTTGCGACTCAAGAAAGAAGGAAAAGAAAATGCACGGGCCTGCTACTGGCACTGTAGCTGAGCCGCCTCCGCTGCCTGGTGCGAACCGAAGAAAAATAGAGAAGAAAAAAAATAAACGAATTAATGAATGAAGCCTTTATTTTAATGAAGGGATGGCTCTCGGCCGCTGTTTGGGTAGTTAGGGAGTTAGGAGGAATGGGAGTGTAGCTTCGTCTTCCCGGTTCTTCAAGCTGTTGTTCGTTGCTTGCCATGCTGCCGATCTGCGCGCTCTAAGTCGACCTCTCTCACACTACTCTAAACAGGCCACTCTCACTGCCGTATGTAGCAATGGAGTGTTGTATTGCGGTACTTGATAGAATCTGATCTGCTAGGATGGGCGTATCGTAATGTGGAATATGCGTAATTTTGTTTCTTCCTCGTGAAAATGATGGACATTGTCATATAAGATGTTTTAGGTCTGCTGTACACTGCTCCTGACAGTGGGTGCATATGTTGTGATTGAGTGTTTTGTATCTTCCGAGAAACCACTTGTCAGGTATACGTGGTGTGTAAGCTGCGTTTGTTATCACAAATTTGTTAAGAAATATCTCTCGTGGTCGAGTGAGTCCTTTCGTGTTGTAAAACACAGGCGTTGGTGTTGCTTCATATAAACTAAGCTTGCTGTCGTGTTTTATTTTGGTGCGTACATAGCGCATCATCGATCTGTCAGGGAAGCCTTTAGTGAGCATTGATTTTTTTTTTTAAGGATTTAGGTATATCGGGTTAGGCATGGAGTTGGGGTGTGGGTGGCTGTGTCTCAGTGTCCATATTATTCGAATTTCTTTTCCAACTTTCGCAATTCGCTTCAGCCTCTTTATGATGTTCTTGGCCACTGCATCGTCTGTAGTTGCTTCCGTCAACTCTGCAATCACTGCGTATGAATCGGTTAAAATTCGATATTCATTGAATTGACCTTTTCTGGCAGCAGCTATTGTAATGGTGTTTATGGCTCTCTATATGGTGAGCAACTTGGCGTGAAAAATCACCTGGAGGAACAATTTTGCACGCCAATTTTGCACGCGGATACTGGACGCGGGTTATGCTGGCCAAAGGTCGTGGCGGCAATCTTAGCGTCCGAGGGATCCCAACCCAGCCAACACGCACAGCCCCCTCGCCACAGCAGTTAGGAAGAGAGAGGGGAGGAAGGAGGCTGCCACGTGATCTGGAGAGGAGAGGCCACGCTTCTCTCTCGCCGCCGCGGCGTAGCCAGGAGGAGAAGTGCCAGAGAGAGCCGGTGATATATGCCTTTCCACACCCCTTCTACCTCAATCGAGGCGTCCGCTTGGGCGTGCAAGGGTGCGTCGCTTCGACCCTTTACAAAAATGTGGGATTCTCTACGGGGCTGCGGCTCTACTCTCAAAGCAAACAACGCTCCGCAAGCTCAGACCACAGTGGTGGCCCCAATGAACAGCACGAACACCGAGGACCAAAGCGTTAACCGTTTATTGGTCTTTTTCGTCCACGTGCGCGATCATGCAACGGCTACGGTTCCCCTGATCAGTCCGCCTGGCATCATGGACGCGTCCGCTTTTTTCGCCCGTCTGGTCCGCACTGCTTTCGGTGCACACAAAACACGCGCACTCCCTCACTCACTCCCGTCTGCCCGAAACCACACCCAGCCAACACACACAGCGCGCGCCCCCTCGCCACAGCAGTCAAGAAGGAGGGGGAAGGAGGCTGCCACGTGATCTGGAGAGGAGAGGCCGTTCGCCTCTCCCTCGCCGCCGGGGCGTAGCCTGGGCGGGGGGGGGGGAGGGGGGAAGTGCCACAGAGAGCCGGTGTTGTATGCCTTCCCACAACCTCATAGTGAATTATTCAGTAAATCAACATGAAACTAATGTAAAAGCAGTCCTTCTGGTATGCGAGGAAATTAGTCTTTGTTATTCTGAGTGTGTTTAATGTTCGCTCGGTATCATTTTGAAGTACTGAGAGAGCTTCTACAGAGCACATGTCTTCGAACGAATAATTCGCGTCTTGGGAACACCCCTAAATTATCCCTAGAAGTTTCAAGGATTGTTTCTTAAGCTATTTTAACACTCTATGCCTCGCTAAACTGTATCTTTGAGAGCTCGTTGATTTATTTATTTCTGGAAGGCAGGAGGCACAAAGAGCTCTGAGAGTACCTTGGGAAGTATTGTAATTATCTAAGGGCTCTGCGAAGACGGGCAGCCGACGATGTACTAATGGTTGAACATGCGTTCTTACTTTATTTAGTGTTCACAGAGGCTAAAGAAAAACCACGCAAGTAGCAGAATAGTGCGTAACCAAACTTCTTGCATGTTTAGCTGAAGTGCAAGCTATAGATTCCTTACCAGAAGTAGTAACGTGAGCAATCAGACATGAAACTCGATATTTACGAATAAATATGTATGGCAGCACAACGAATCACTGCTTCTAGAAGCAACAAAGTAAGGATAAAGTGGCCTTGACCTCAAGGTTATTGGTTCAAATGAGAATCAGCTACTTAATTCGTGGCTGTGAGTCTAAGTGAAGACTTCACACATATGTTCCGCCATAGGGAAGATAATTTGCTCCCTTTAGGGTATACAAGGGCCTGATTGCATCTGCGCAGCTTTCGATTTTTTCTCAACAAACAACAAAAAGAAAAGCGAGTCCTTGCTCTGATTTTACGGGGCTTTGTTTTCCTGACAGCTTTTATTACAGCAGCCCTCAAACGTGTCCGCTTCGGTGCTGTACCAGAAGTTTTGTGCGACTCCCGTTTGGAACCAAGATGTTCGTCGTAATTAGTTTGATTGTTTCTTCGTAGCGTTTTACTGTTTTCCTAATCAGCAAAAGTTGGTTAAGCGTTCGTTAATCAACAAACGGCATGCATTTCGTGCGTTATGAAATGTCCGGTGCCTGCCTTGATACATGAGCTTATATTTTAAACAGCCAAATGGTTTTGCCTGCTGTTGCTCTCCGTCAACTAGCTGGGGAGACGTTTTCCCAATTTCGGCCATAATTCGAAAGTTTGATTTCGAGTCTTTGAAGTTTTTGCCTCTGCACACGTGCATGGGACGTGACAAACGTGATTTTCCCTTTCCCATCTTTATTTTAATTTGACCCAGTAAAGCCTACATTGCATGTACGATAATAATGCGAGACAAAGCGGGACGCTTAGCACTGTAAGGGGAGAAAAGAGCTCAATAAACCTGAGGCGAAAAAGCTTAGACTATTGCGATCTCATAACTTCAAAATGGTTAGCATAATCTGCATAATCCTAATATATCGCGGTTTATCCTGACAATTGAGCAACACGCCCTTTGTATGCTGAAATGGCGGCTTTACCTTTAACTGTCATGAAGCAGATTAATGTTGCTATTCCACTTCGTCCACAGAAAGAAAGAATCCTTCACATGCCAGCTGGTAATATTCTTGTTCGTTAAACTTATGTCTCTGCACTTATTCAGAGAAAGCGCCGGGCAACGATTAGTCTTGAATTTAAAGTGAACCTGTTTTTCAGTACAACAATAATGTTCTGAGAGTAAGCAGAACGGCAAAGCAGGGAAGAAAAAGGAGAGGGCAAATTAAATTGTCGAACAAAAATAAAAACAAAAAAATCTGGTCGTTGATCGCTGCAAAATATGCAGGTTTTTGTCATCTACACTTATAGACTCCAGTTTTTCCTGCCAATGGACAAAAGATCTTCTGTATGCTGTTCAAATGGAGGCTTTACAAGCTCTGAAACAGCTTAATGTTTATATTTTGATTCTTCCGGGGGAGAAGGGGGAGCAAGGAGTCGCAGTATTCGTGTACATGAAGTTTTTGTCTGTGCACAAATCCACAAAGATGCCAACCCTCCATTTGACTCCCTCCCTTTTTTTAAAAGTCAGCCTGTAAAGCGTGCTTTGTCTGTTCGACAGTAGTGTAGTGAGACAAAGCAGAACGCAACACATTATAGGGGCAAGAACGAGCATTAAAATTGTTTCAACTCTGGCGTTCCCATCGCTTCAAAAAAATGTGGGTTCATATCCCTTACCTTTGTTATATCACTGTTTATTTTGACGATGGAGCAACACATGTTACACATGTTTCTGATATGGTGGCTTTACAGACTTCTCAAACAGCCTCATGTGTCTATTCCAGTTTGTCTAGAGGTAGAAAGAAGATCTCATCACACACCTGCTGGTAGTATTCATGTCCTTGAATCTTCTATACCTGCACACATCCACAAAAGGAGCCAAAAATCAATTAAATATTCCCCTCATCATTTAAAAATTACCATGATTGTCTGTATGACAATAATTTTGTGAGCCAGATCAGAACGCAACACTATCTAAATCGAGCTGTGTGCATTTAAAATGTCGAGTAAAGAATAAAACGAAAACGTCTGGCCTTCCGAGTGCTTCAAAAAATGAAGATTTACATTACCCACCCTTGTTACAACATTGGTTATGATGGTCTTGCGTTCGTCTTTGCGTCTGCTTGGCGCCTCTTGCGTAGGAGGATTTTGGAGAGGGAGTAAATCGCAGGTGTATGTGTTTGTGTGCGCAACCACTCGCCGCTTAGTGCGTGCTTTGTGTTTGTTTTACTTAACTTGCATAGGAGAGGGGTATATGTGGCACAGCGATTGGCCAGCCCATTTTTAAACACTTCATGTTATTGGCCACAGAGTGACTAGTCGTTATTTGGTCAACGAACTAAACTCGAATTTCGGTAACGCTAAGGAATGGAGCGTTGAGCTGTTGGGCTGAGAGGAGGGTTGGGCTCAGACGAGAGTCGAGGGCAGATGGGTTGTTTGAGGAGGGAGGCTAGGCTGACGGTGGTCTCAAAGGACTCCGGCCTAAAGTGTAGCAGAAGGCCAAGGCCTGATTCTGCTAGCCTCTGAACTCTGATCGTTCACCCATTTGCAGTTAGCCCTCCGTGTTTGATGTCGCATCTGACGACGTTATTGTATATAAGTTGTGTACAGTCTGAGAAGTGAAGTTCTCATCTCCGCACTGCAATGTTGTCGCTGAGCCACGGACGCAGCGGTCGTCACCAACACCACTCTGTACGAGCGAAGGCAGAAGAAGAAACAGCAAGAAATACCTGCTGTATAGGGAAGCTCATCCATTCCCACGCCTTCGCACGTTTTATAAAATAACTATGAGCACTCTGCCAACTGTAATAATCACCACGTTGCAATGAGAAACCGTAAAGTGAGAAATGCTTTAAATAATAGAATATGTACTTTAATCATGTGTTCTTCACATTCTTTTAATAGACGTGGGCCACTCCTTTGTTTTGGCATGTGCGTATACATCTGCAAGTGCAGCGGACGCAAGTACTCATTGTAATTTTGCATTAATATAGTCGTCTTTGTGTTGAAGCGCTGTCTTCAGCCTCTCCATCTCGGCTCTCAACAGACGTGCATAGCAGAGTCGGCACTAATCGCGGCCAAAGCACAAGCCTAATGGCGTCATTCGCGCATCCTTCGTAGGCGTAAAGTCCTTTTCGCTTCGGTAACGACATGTGCTGATCGTACTTTATGAACCACTTCTTCGCTCTCATACTAGAGCACAATATCCTTGCACGTATTATGTACGTCACGTACGCACAAGCTTGTATTCAATGTAAAAAATGGCGCTTTGCAAGGCTTGTTTTCTAGATGACTCTCTACCGTCATTGCTTTGAATTTTGGTATATGACGTAACCGAAGAGTTGAGCCACTGAGCAACAATGTTTCATGGGTTTACCTGATGTATAAGAAACGCCAAGGCCGTGATATTCCTTTACAGCAGCCGCTTTATATTAGAATCTTTGGTCTTCATTCCGAATTTTTGAGGCCGCCAATATCTCCCTTGAATTTGTAATGCTTTCTGGGTGAATTATCTCTTATTTTGTGAATTCGTAGTGTCAGATCATATTCTTCAGCTTGTCAGTGCCCTTTTTTTTTTTTTTTGTGGTACTGAAGGTCTCGAATTAAAAGCTGAGAAAGCAACGCTTCAACGAAACCTCTATAGCTTAGTTCAAGGCAGAACGCTACAAGATTTCCCACGTTATCTCTCGCACTGATACTGATTTGTACTGAGAGCGACCAACTCGGTAGACTGTGCATCATGGGCGCATGTCTATACGTTTCCCAAGCGCAGACGGCCGGAAACAGACCGCCGTGGCACCTTTTTCGCAAGCAGATGTAACTGCGTTGAAATTCGAGAAACATGCCATGCGTATCTTTTTGCCGCTAGTTCGGACGCTCATGGTGAAGAGGATTTAACGACAGGAGTTAGCTTGTAAATCCACTCTGAGAAGAACAGTGCTCGAGACTACAGGACCTTTAAACTTTAGCAGAATTTAAACGACACCATTGACCAGATGCCACTTTGAAAAGGTTTGTCAGCTTGATGGCCCTTCAGCAGAAGTTTATAAAACTCGTCATGAAGGTCTTGTGTACCACAGAGAAAAAGAGAATTTAAATTTTCCTTTTGCCCCTTTGTACTCGAGACCTTCATGACGAGTCTCCACATGGCAGTTTACGTTATTCACCAAATGTTGCATTCTATAAACTGTGATAATTACAAAATGTCGACATATTGTAGCGCTAAATAAATACTGTAGGGGCACAGAAGCATGAACAAGTAACCGTGAGGTTACGACGAACTACTCTAATAAAGATGGCTGCTTGCTCAATGAAAACAGACTCTATACTGGATGTTTCACTGATCAACAGTCCAACCGTTCAACAGAGCTAAGCTTGATTGTGATAAAAAAAATTAAGACTTGAAGCGGCATTCGTGTATAGAGGTAATGCGTACATTGTCTCTGATGTTGCTAAATATTTTTCACATTTGTTTTTCCATGAAACGTTCTTAAACACCGGCTAAGTTCTAGACAGTTGACAGAATTAATTCTGCCTAATATTTTAAACAGTAATATGCAGCTGTGCACGATAAAATTTTAGTAATATACAATGACTCACTCTGTAGCAAAATGCTGTCATTGATGAAAATTGCCAATGGGACGCAAGTTATCTAGAGGGGTTTTGAATCGCTCGTTAAAAAAAAAAATACTCGCTGCAGCATAGTGATCATTATGCTCGAATTATGCGGCAGTGTTAGATATTTTAATTCCCTCATTGTAAACCAGTAATAAATTAAGTTATCGGTTCGAATCTCCCCGCCAATGCGTGAATTTCTGCATGGCTGTTAGAGATGGCTTCCAAATGCCCTTTTTGTTTTCAATAAAGTGCTAACCGCCCAAGGCAACACGCCGCGCGAGAGCGTCGTGCGGTGTGGTGACGGCTGCCAAAGCATTGCCGCTAATCGCGTCACTCAGGTTCTGGGTTCTTCGAGAATTTATTCTATTGCTTAGAAGAAGCAGCTGCTGAGGCAGCCAATCACAAATCATTATTAGTAAAATCTTTTAGAACAAATGAGTTTGGGGCAAGCGTGCCCCTAGCATCCCACCCCCCCCCCCCCCCCCCCCCCCTGCATTCAAACGGTCATGATCCTGCAGTTCATGCTGTTGGCAGCCCAGTTTGTATATTAAAATCGTATATTCCAATAGCAGAAGGGTTTGAGGTACGCAACTTTCGCTCTTGCTATTTTTTGCGGGTGAAGTTTGTTTTTCTAGTCAGGTTTGAGTGAAGAACAGAAGAGCCAGCTCCCTTCATCTGATCCGTGCATATACTTTTATATGAGCGCATCGAGACAGTTAATTAAAACCTTGATAGGATAATAAAAGAAAAGAAAGGTCAATGTGGCTAGATATTTATAATTTTCTAAAGGAACGGGAGACAGAACTGAAGTCGCATCGCAGTTTAGTTGCGCACCACTGCGCTGCGTTCCTTAAAACCGCGAGGCGCTGCAAGTATTTTCTTTAGAGTTTTATCGCACTTGGTGCTCTTTAGGGTTGCAAAGGGAATACTCCCCTTGACCGAACGACGAGGTGGCGGTAACAGAGCAACGCTGAAAAAAACGCCGCTCTGCCGCCGAGTGCCATCGCTTCGTGCAGTGTGCACAAGCGTCGTCATCGCGCGACACATCGCCGAGGATTGTCGCCTCATGCAGCTACCGCCTAAAGGTGTCATGCGTTCGGCTTAACTACGTGTTCATCCCTTTGGACTCATTTGCGCATGCATGTTAGTCAACGAAGACAATGACATCCACAGCACAGCGCGATAGACTGGCTGTTTATTTTATGGAACTTTAGGCTGCTACGGTGGTGCAGCGGTCTAGCGCAGCGGTTAGTGAAGCTGATCTGTTAAAAACATGGTCGCTGTCATAAGTACCTGATATTTTAGAGTTTTACTCCTTATCTGCCGATCATATGACACTTGACCTAACATACAGGAAAGTACAATCCTTCAATCTGTGAAGCCGACAACGGCGGACGCATGATTTTATCTTCGACGATGCATCTAGCTGTATGTTGTCGAATAACCGGCTTCAATCCATTGGGCCTGCTGGCGCGGAATTGCTTCAGCTTATTTTTCATTGTGCCGTAGTACGAAACTTCGACATGACATGCTGCTGCGCAACTGCTGAAGCGTTTACATTTTCCGGCTCATTTCGTTCCGTGTTATGAGAGGAGAATAAGGAATAGCACAAGCCATCTCTTTCCGTGATCCCGGCTTCTTTGAGGGTGTGGAATAAAACTGGAATAACCCCCCCCCCCTCCCCCCTTAAACGGAAATTAATCGGAGCGGCATACCGACAGCTGAGGGCTAAAAAGTGCCCTCATAAGTTTGGTCATCTAGGTCAACACTTTAATCTTTGCGTGAATAACTTACGGCAGAATGGCAAAAGTATAGGAGAAGACAACGCTCTCTTTAGATAGTATTCTTTTAAGCGCGCGCAAAAGTACGGGATACGCCTTACTAGGCTCCTTCTGAGTTGCACTGCATGCGTTCCGACCTTCATTTCCAATTGTTTTATCAGCATAATATACGGAGCTTAAATATGACAGCCTTTGTGTAAGTGACTTTCAAAAGAATCGACTAATGGCCAGGTTGGTACATGATGAGAGTAGATACACGGCGCAAAATGAACAGGGCGAAACAAAGAAATAAACACGGACAAGGTGCTACTGCAACTGAAGTTCATTGCGCGAACTCGCCTCTTATAGCAAGGTGCGAGCTGAAAAGGGAACAAACGAAACAATTGGCATGACATGACTCTGAGGCGGCAAGTTTGCGAAATCCATGTGAACGCTTGGTCAGGAACAAAGTTTACTTTTGCCGGCAGTAAAATCAAACGCCTGCTGACACAATCTTCAATTTGTTTTTGTTTTTTAATTAGACACACTTCAATTATCTTTATGGTATCTTTATCTTTGTGCTTACTGATTACACGTGCGTCAGAAAACAGAAAGCACAACCTTTGCACAATCTTCAATGTGCAGCAAGGTGCTTTTTTATGGCAACTTTCCCCAAATCATTATGATGCTCAAGCAACCGTTCATTAAACCGCCTTCTAGCTTGTCCGACGTATTGCTTGCTGCAATGTAGTGGAATATTGTATACCACTCCCAACTCACAAGGTAAAAAAAGTTCACGGTGTTTTATGCGGCAGCCCTTCGGGGATATCTTTTCAGAGTTTACCTTTGCGCGTAATCTACCAAGCTTTATAGGTGCTGATAAGACAACTCTGACGCCAATCCTGCTTGCATTCTTTTTCTGGTTATGGATAGTACTATGCGTGTACGGAACGACGACGGTCTTTTTGTTTTCTCATTGATCGGTTCCACTATTATGGCGCTTCTTCTTTATCGTACTACCGGCCACAGATGCCAACAACTGTCGCTCGTAACCAGCAGGTAAAAGGCGCGAGACTTGTTTGTCAAACCTGTAGGCTAGAAGGTGATGGCATGATTCAAAGCGTTGCTTAGTGAAGGTGTTATCATTTTAATCCGAGGCAGCTTCTCCTGGGGTTATATGCAGAGTGCCTCGAGTTCATCACAAGCCAGCATTTTGCCCAAGTCGGCGCCGCGGCAGTCAGTGAATTTAGAAAACACTGAGAGCACGGAAGGAGCACATACTAAAATACCGAATTCTAGCCACGCATGTAAAAAGGGCTCACCGCGCGCCTTATCCTCATTTCAGAGAAAACAGATTGAACAATGCAACGCATTAGCGCTGGTTATTTCTATCAGCAGAACATCGAAAATCACAATATCATGGCTTGAACACTATCTGCGCTTATAAGCTCGCGCCGAAGCCCTCTTCTGCGCCTGTTTCTGGCGCTTTCGACCCACAATTGAGAGCAAATATATTAAAACCCCATATATCCTCCACCAAACCTTTCCCGTGTTTTGAATACGTCAGAAGCCAAAATATATTATTAAGAATACGTTTTATTTCACAAATAGCTTTAGTTTTGAATGCAACTTAGAAAGCTTTGCTGAAGAGCGGAGCGCGAGGCGAATGCCAAACATTTGGCTCTTTCTGCAGCGAGTGGCAACATTGAGGCCCAGATTAAAGACAGACAATGTTGATTGCTTAAATGCAGAACTGGCTAAAGCGGTATTCGATCGTATCGAACACACGGGGAACCTCGTCTCGTAAGATTCCTGTTGGCTACTTTCGCAGGGGTACTGATGTATTCTTATAGACGCAGCAAATGCTCTTTATTATGGTCTACTTCGCGATGCGATTATATTCTTTTACTTGGTGTACAAAACAAGGGATGATTTTGACACGATACATTTTTGATCGAAAAAGTGTACTTCGCGCAGAATTTATAGGGATCCTAAACATATTTCGCTTCCAGTTAAGCATCCATCTGCTACTCAAGTCAGATACAATAGTTCACGACACGCCTTAGAAGGGACGGCATTTGTGCTACCTCCAATGGTATTTCGTTAATTATAAAACTGTTTTTCACCGAGAAGCTAGGCAGACAATGCACCTTTCCTCTCCTTTAAACCGACCAACTTTCATATCGGAGAAGTCAGACTTTGCCACAGAACGACGGACGAAATCTTAATTTGTCGAAGAAATTTACGAACGCAGGAGGCTCCGGATCTCGTCAAGAATTCATTCCACTCGAATTTTGATGTTACTAATGTTTCGTAACACTCGCGGTCAGGCCCTTGCCAGTGTCGATGGTCTGCACGGCAGGGTCCTCCGAGCGCAGCAGGGTCTCCCAGTCCCTCGGGTATTGAGGATGTCTACGCTCCCAGCTGAGGGTCCACGAACATACGGACAAGATGTGGAAGGAGACAAAGAGTTCCGGGCATATAGGTACACGAAGTAGTGGGGAAGGAACCATGGAAGTGGAATAGGGTAATGGATGAAAGGAGAGTATGTGCGTCTGCAGTCTGCACAGCGATTCCAAAATCGGAGACCACCTAAACCCGGTTTCAAGAACCAGGGGCTTTTTAAAAAGTTGCCGTCTAGTTTCCCGGGATTCCCAGGCCCCATATCAGCTCCACATGGCGAGGTGGGAGTTCAACATATGAGCCATGGGAGCCGGAGTATACAAAATTCATAGGCATGTACTCAGTCTCGTGGCGAATTTAGAATCACAGTTTTCGAATATGCCAAAATACACTGGACTTCCGTCGGGATTGTGGCTATAGCAATGGCTGCGTCTTCTGCCACCCCCGGGTAGGTGTCTGAAGTAACAAGGCATTTGATAAGGGGAGGTGAGTAGGAAATCACCCCAGCTGTAAACTTTGCCAAAATCTCTGCCAGTATCGCAATAGTAAACCGCTAAGGAAAACCATGTCAAACCATGTTTTCGCACGTCGTAATCAGTTTCATCATCAGTCGGACTATACCCAGTGCAGGGCGAAGGCCTCTCCTATATTTCTCCACTTAACGCGGTCCTGTGCTAGCTGCATCCACTTGACCCCTACAAATTTCTTAATCACATCCACCCACCAAATTCTCTGCCACCCCCTGCTACGATTACCTTCCCTTGGAATCCAATTGGTTACTCTTAGAGACCATCCGTTATCCTCTCTTCGAGCTAGATGTCCTGACCATATCCATTTATTATTCCTAATTTCGACTAGAATGTCGGTAACTTGAGTTATTTCTCTGACCCACTATGCACGCTTCCTATCTCTTAACGTTACACTTATCATTTTCTGTTCCATGGCCCTCTGCGTTATACTTAACTCAAGTACAATCCTTTTCGTTAACCTCCATGTTTCAGCCCCATAGGTAAGTACCGGTAGGATGCAACTGTTATACATATTCTTCTTTAGTGATACCGGTAAGCTGCTAGTCATTTTGTTTGAGTACCTTCCAATTGCGCTCCATCTTAATCTTATTCTCCTGGTTATTTTCCTTTCGTCGTCCGGATCTGAGTTCACTACCTGCCCTAAGTAGACCAATTCGCTTGCCACTTCCAATGCTTCGCTACCTATTCTAAAATGCTGCTCCTTTCCCAGGCTGTTCAGCATTACCTTAGTTTTCTGCATAATATTTGGGCTTACCTTTCCGCTTCTCCTATCTAGATCATTTATCATTAATTGCAGTTGGTCCCCTGAGTTACTGAACAAGGAATTGTCATCAGCGAATCGCCGATGACTGAGATATTCTCCATCGACCCTGATGCCTAACTGCTTCCATTCCATGCCTTTGAAAACACTCTCTAAGCAAGCTGTATATAGCACTGAGGAGATCGTGTCTCCTTGCCTGGCACCTTTCTAACACCATAATAGGAAGCATGAGTACACGATGTAGATATATTTCTGCACAGCAAGGAAACATTAACAGTAAAACTGTTCCCTGCCCAAGCACCAAACCCGTTAACGGGTTCATGAGTGTGATAATGATCGCATGAAGATGCCAAAGGCTCACGAAAGAGAATGAATGCTTATCAGGCGCACGAATGAATCTACTATTAAACGAAAACGTTTGTTATTCCTGTTGGTCAGTACGTGGAAGAACGGGAATGGGGCGGTTGAAACCATAATCAAGGAGTGAAGAGAGTAGAAATCATCACGCTTTACAATTACGACTCTCCTCATGGACGAATAATCTGATCTGAGCTGCCTCGTTTTCTTGCTCGGCGGCCCTTCCGCCCCAAGGAATGCTTTAATTGCGAATGCATGGAAGCGGCTCCAACGCTATCAAGGAATTACGGGTTATTTAATTATGGAGCTCCGAAAATCTCTTTTGCGGGGCTTCACCAAACCGCGTGACGCGACCGCATTTCCACGGTTTTTGTCGCTCTTATGTTTGAAGTGGTGCGGCTAAACCATTCGGCGCCAAACTGTCCGTTTGTCGGACGATTTCCTGCTAAGCTGGTGAATATATTCCGCTACTGGTCTTTACTGTGTAATTCTCGTGTGGTTACTTCGTTTGATGTTCTAAAAATTATGGCTTGTATAGCATAATTTTGAAGGGAGTTATACGCGTTTTAAATGGCAGCAAAGCGAATAATGACAACGGATGTCTGACACTTCTGACATCATTGTTGTCGTTGTCGTGCCCTTGGATAGTGATTCAATGACGACAGGCTTAGGGAAATCCCTCACTTATTTGTCTTCCTCGCCCGAAAGCGTGTACAAACAAATCTTCCCTAGTATCAGCATACCACATTTGAAGCAGACAACAGACAGAAGTAGCAGGCTTAACTTTAGTTCATAAAATCAGTCGACAGCCAGGTCAGAGTCCAGATGGGGAAAAATATCACTGAATTGATTGGTGTGAAAGAATTTCCAGATTTATAAAGATCTCAGTGATGTCCCAAGGTGGCGTGACATGACAGAACTCACATTGGTAGGTGGGCATGTGAAGCCTGAGATCATGTTATATGAGCCACAGCGTATGCGGTAGGTTGAATCTACAACCTAGTTATAAGTACTAAAATACAAGTAATGAAACAGCGATAATGAGAACATCGGGCAGCAGTAATGAAAGCTTTGAAAGAAACATTGTTTCTAAAGCGTCGAATTCCACTCTTAAGTTGATTTAAACATCCGCGTGCAGATGTAGTAATCTGAGGTGGTGTCGAACTATCAATTCTGAATAGCGATTCTGAATGCCGCCATTAGTGAACTGCGAAGGGGGGGGGGGGGGGGGGATGTTGTGTATATAGCTGTGGTTGTGACTTCATTGTGGTAAGAGGTGAAAAGTATGGTCATATAGCGCAGGGACGAACTTAAAAAAAAATGGAAATATCCGCAGAATGCAAAGATGGCTTTAAAGGCGCTGTCGCATGTACCCTTACCTCAAAGCTTGACTGACCCCCAATTTTTGCTTACCTGAAATATTTTTACGCCTTTCATCAAAGAAACATTCTGGTTTAACCATGCAAGATATTCCCTCTCCGCCAGTAAAATCTACCCAGCATATTTTAAGGTGTAATTTAATATTCAAATAAATGTTAGGCCTGTACACAGAGGCATCGTACGTTTATAAGGAGGACTTTATTTTCGTACACACCCTAAAATTAAGAACAAAATCTGGGTAGAAACCTTAGTAGGATTCTAGTTGTTTGCAATAAACGGATAAAATTAAGCCTTGAATTTGATTCACGGTCAGTACTGTGGTTATGTTTACGTTCTTCAATCAACATGAGTGCCCTGGTAACTAAGATTCAAGAACTCTCGTTATTAATTTTTCTACGGCAGCTGGCCTTGTTTGCTGTGAGCGCCGAACCAATTTCAGACAAAAAATGCAGAATTGTGGCACTCATTGGCATCAGATGTCTCGGCCTTGACACGCCTAAAGCTAGACGTAGTGAATGTCGATTAAGGTACCTATATATCATGCACAATAATCAGATCTAAATGAACATTCATTCTTATTACCGCTACACCTTGCGCGCAAACACCCATTTTGATAACGGAAAAATTATTCAAAAGTATACCGTTCTGAATAAACGTTATTTTCATTATTTCCTAAAACCATACGCGAGTGGAATCAAATATCGAAACATGATGTCGATAGCTCCAGTGTTGATGCATTTATTGCAAATTTGAAGAAAATACCTAAATGATGTCCTTGTATTCCTGTGTCCGATTTCATTTTGGTTCAGTTCATGTTCTGATGTGATTCAGTTGATGTTTATTGTGTGGTGTAACTTTTATTGTGTAATTTTGTTTTTGTGACCACTCCTGCTTGGAGTCATGTAAAGACCCTGCAGTATTGCTACTAAATCAATCAATTGATTCTGGATGTGTGCCTGATGACTAGAAATTAGCCTATGTTCTACCAATACCTAAATCTGGCAATAATACACTTTTCAACAACTACCGGCCCATTTCGCTAACTTCAATCAGTTGTAAACTGCTCGAGCACATTCTTTACGCCCACATTATGGCCCATCTGAATCAAAATAATTTGCTGAAAAACAAGCAGCACGGATTCCGTCCGAAGCTTTCATGCCAGACACAACTAGTAACGGACATTCACACTTCATTGCATCTGATTCATTATGTGTATGGTATATTTGTCGATCTTTCAGAGGCTTTTGACCGTGTACTTCATAAACGATTATTAATGAAAATACGAAATCTGGAGTTAGATAATAAAACAATAAGATGGCTTGAAGCATTCCTCACCAATCGTCTTCAGGCGATTAAACTGAACGGTACTATTTCCAGTCCAACACCAGTCAGGTCTGGTGTTCCTCAAGGTTCGGTAATAGGCCTGCTTTTATTCTTAATATACATTAATGATATAACTAATAATATTACTTTTACAGTTTGGCTTTTTGCCGATGATTGTATAATCTACAGAGATATAAGCAGCCCTAACAAGATAATTACTTTGCAATTTGATCTAGACAAGCTAACTGCATGATGCTGCAAATGCCAGATGCAAATTAATGCAGAAGAGACTAAAGATATAAAGTTTTTCATATGTTCAAAGTCTTCTCCCAATATTTACACTATCAGCATCATTATCATCATCAGCCTGACTATACCCACTGCAGGGCGAAGTCTGTGCTAGCTGCATCCCTTTGACCCCTGCGAACTTCTTAATCTCCTTCGCCCACCTAACTTTCTGACGCCCCCTGCTACGCTTTCCTTCCCTTGGAATCCAGTTTGTTACTCTAAGCGACCATCGGTTATCCTCTCTTCGCACTACATGTCCGGCCCATGTCTATTTATTTTCCTTAATTTCCGTTAGAATGTCGGTAACTTAAGTTATTTCTCTGACTCCCTCTGCGCGCTTCCTATCTCTTAATGTTACCCCTACCATTTTTCGTTCCATAGCCCTCTGGGTTGTCCTCAGCTTAAGTAGAACCCTCTTTGTTAGCCTCCACGTTTCAGCCCCATAGGTGAGTACAGGTAAGATGCAACTGTTGTATACTTTCCTATAAATAGACTGGTTTAATAGACTCGGTCGCCTTGATTAAATATCTCGGTGTTTACCTAAATTCTACATTCAACATGGATTGACCACATAGAGCAAATTACGTCTAAAGCACAAAAGAAACTTGGTTTTCTGAATCGTCGCTTTTATCTTGCCGACAGGGACACTAGACTTTCAGGTTATAATTTCCTTGTACGTCCTTCTCTGGAATGTGCATCAATAATTTGGCACCCTTATCAAATCACAATAACTAATATTCTTGAATCCGTCCAAAATAAAGCTGCTCGATTCATCTTGTCATCTTATTCACGATATCAAAGCGTTTCATCTCTGAAAGAAACACTCAACATGCCATCCCTATCAGTGCGCAGAAAAATCATCCGCTTATTGTATTTTCAAGCACTTTATCATAATAGCGCTCCGTTCACCCGGATGCATATTTCTCCACCCCCTCATCACGTTGATCATGCCCGTAAAGTTAACCCCGTTTTTGCCCGGACGGAAAAGTACAAACATTCACCATTAATCTTATCAATCAAAGAATGGAATGAAATGCCACTCAGAATCGCCACGATAACAGAATCATCTTTATTTCTGTCAGCATTGAAAACTTACCTTGAATCATTACTCTTTCGGTAAATATATTGGACTACTACGCAGTCTCTTTTCCTACTGCTGTTTTCTTTCTTTTGCATGTATTTACACCGCGATTGCATTATTTGGTGTGTTGTTCATGAGTTCTACGTCACCATCTCCATTGCTCTTTTTGTTCTTTTTTTTTTTTGCTTGTGTGTTTGATTGATTGTTCCTTTAACAAAGAATTGTATACTAGCTTACGTTCCCGCTATGTATTGCCCCCAGCGGGCCTTTAGGATATCTGAATGAATAAATAAATAAGTAAATACATAAATAAATAAATAATAAATAAATAAATAAATAAATAAATAAATAAATAAATAAATAAATTAGACCAATTTTTTTTTCATTATTTTCATAAACGTTACTGACAACATGTAGCCGTTGCCTAAAATCTACTGAAGAACGCGTTGCAGTGACTTTGCTAGAAAACATTGTTTACTGGTCAACACAGGAGAAATCCCCGGAACGATATTTTGTTATGCATCTAAAGGTTGCCTCTTTTATGTCAATATATTTATAAAATCGCCTTATAACAGTTCAAAGCTGTTTTTTATTTATTAATAAAAAAACGTAGCCCATTCGTTTATATTGCAAGATTTATGTACTCGCTGCGAGTGGAAGAAAAACATAGAAGCAATGTTTTCCTGTGCATTGGAAGCTTTGACTGTTTAAGATGTACCAGACAGAATATGAGGATGTCCCAACAGCCACCACAAAATTTAAAGATTTCCCAAAACCTTGAATTTTAATATTTGATCAAACCTTTGCACACTAAGAAGGAGTCAATTAAATACGAAAACAGAATACATCATATTCCTAAGAATTTCTCATCGCTCAAACACCGTAAGGTTTCTTCAAATAGAATTAATCAGCCGATTTTAATATGTACCTGAGGTAAAAAGGATTTAATTAAAGAATAGTCACGTATATAGCAACAGTGGTCTGCAACCTACTAGCTCTAAAGAAATTAAAAAACTAACGTGGGTCCTAGGGCATAAAACGTGGACAAGATAAAGACAAGCTGAACTGAAATATGGCAGACTATACAATAATATCTACTTATAGAGCGGACACAGAGTATCTGTGGATAACGATGGTGGCAAGGCTGGCCGCCGATGAAGGCCGACCGCGCTTTCTCCGCCATCCGCAAAGATCCTCCGGAGCAACGTTACCAATATTTCCCTGTTAGGCCTCTTGTCCAAGTAGCGCCGGAGATGAGAGAAGAGCAACTGTGGAAACGAAGCGCTGCTGTCTCGACTAAGAAGGTCTTGCGGTAGCCGGCCAAATGGGCCAGCTCTCATCTGTCTTGCTTAGCGTCGCGTTTTGGGGTACCACGAAGGGTCCGCACGATATTCTTCACTTATGTCGTATACGACGCGTGACATAAATTACATTAGGTTGTGTGCATGCTTGTGTTAGCATCCAAATTGTTTGCGGCGTCCATCATCTAGCTAAACAGTTTACCGATGAACTTGGCAAATAGGTGGTGCCTCTTGTGTTTTCTCACAGCCACTCTAACAAATGTGTTGAGAAGAGCAGCTTGCACTTGTTGGTGTTTAAAATTCAGACGGGAATGCGAGAATAAAAGACGACACTACGAGCGCTGCTGAAACAGCGCTCATCGTGTTTTCTCGTGTTCTGCTCTACTTTGTGGTACGCTGTTGGTCCGAGACGAATACATTGTTGAGGGGAGTTCTAATCGCCAAAACACGCACACTTTTCGCAACCTATTCAAGAGGAAAGGTGAGTTTGATCTTTTCTGGCAATAATGAGGGCTGAAAATGATATCCGTGGTGTAAGAAAGAATTACAGTATTATTCGGCAAGTGCAGGCGCTCTATTTAGTCAAGCTAGGAATGGTTGTGACATAGATGGTGGGTCGTGAGACTGCTGCTGAGACAAGATATTTAAATACTTATTATGTTAAATTTCTTATCGAGAATAGAGAAAGCAGGACATGAACAGTTGCGCAAGGGTTGTAGTTGCTTTGAATTACGAGTTCAGAACACTCGTTGCAGTTTACACGTTAAGCCGAAACCTTAGTTTAAATACAATACACACTTTTTAAAGCAAATAGGTCCTTTTTTTCAGCACTTTTTTTACTCTTTCGCGACATTGCCGAGTAATATCACACATGTCGCTGCTTCTCTTTATTATGTGCTATTCCATTAAAAGGTTTATACTTTATTACAGCTTAATATATTTCAGAAAAAAATTTCAAACTTCATAGCTTCCCGGTACGTCATCCGGTCCCTTTCGCCTGCAGGAAGTCGAGGCCCATGATAAATTCCCCCCCCCCCCCTAACACACAATTACGATGAATTTCCTAGGTAGACGAAACGACGTATACCGATTCGGGCAGTGCACCTTTCGGCCGGGGTAATAAGGTGACCTCAAGCTTTGCGAATGCTAGGGCCCACCTATGGCGTCAAAATGTTACTCAGATCCTAGCCGAGGGCGTGGCTCATCACTAAATAGCCTGCACCAGTATCAAATTATTCCATCGCGTCAGTTCCATCAATTGTCCCACACAAATCAAAGATAGCGTGTCGGATGCTGTCGCTACCCCTCCCCTGTGAGAAATCAGCGTGTCGGCGTGTCGGCGGCAGAGAATATTCACTTTTCCCAACGTGAGTGGTCTTGCCTCCGGTGGCTGCTGTGATTAGTTTTCCCGGCGTGAACTGACAGAACGCCGCTCAGGGTAGCTGGTGGCTCGACGAAGGCTTGGGCAATGATAACATAGAGGAGACGAAGATCGAGAATCATATCTACTGTATACCTCAGGCCAACATATGGGCTTCGATCTCAAGCGGCCATTTGACGCTCCGCTGGCAAGAGTTGTAGGGCGCGAAACCGCGCAGACCCACTCTGCGGTACGGGCACACCCTGTGAATACGACCCGCCTCACTACAGTGGTAGCAGAGAGGCCGAAGGTTCGGTGCACGCCACACTTCACACCTCCGTGGCCTCTGATAGGCTAGCAGAGCAGGTACATGGGAGGACAATTTGGCTGCTGCACTGCTTGAGTCGCGGTGTTCACGTCGAAGCCTGGTAATGGTGCCTGAGAGAGGACAGATGCGTAGGTAGGTTTGACGTCAACCTGGCGAGGAACCTCAGAGAATCGTTGCTGCAACGCTTCCAAGCGCACCTCGTCCCGGACGACTTCAGACAGCGATGTAATAGAAGGCGCGCTGGAAGGCCGCTGTGGGGCTTGTAATTCCTGTCTGACGATTGACCTGATCAAGTCACGTAAAACGGTCACATCATCCCCTGGTGGCATGGAAAATACAGCGGCGGGCCCAAGCGCACTTACATCCCGATTGTACTGGCAGGCGCATGGGAGGAGCATTGTTTCCATGGTAGTCGTCTCGATGTGTAATTTTGCGAACGTCCTTGGTGGACTGCGCACAAGGCCCGTGAACAGTTCTTGCTTTACCCCACACATGAGGTGGCGAAGCTTTTTCTCCTCCGCCATGAAGGAGTCGGCCGGCTTGAGCAGACGTGTCATGTCCTTCATAAAACATGCGGACGCTTTCGTTCACCCGCTGGTTACGGGAGTGTAGAGCCGCTTCAGCTTTCTCCCGGCAGTCTGCGTTGTGAAATGTATAGCTATAATATTTCAACGAAACGCTTCTCATGTAGACAGGGTGTTCTCGTGGTTCTCGAATCAAGTCCTATCGGAGTCCTCGAGTCCAAAGTAGACGATATGGAGCTTATGGTCGTCGCTCCAGCCGCTGTAACAGGCGGGTGTTCAGCCAGTCTTCCTCATCTTCGTGCACATAGCCGTCGAAAGATAGCGGCGTGTGGTAGAGGATGGGCGCCGGGGATCGACTATCTATGGCCATTTCTGGTGGAACCGCTGATCGAGGCTGCGTCATCCTCATTGGGGTGGCAAGAGGCCCGAATTCAGGTGACTCACCGCGGAGAGGGCCTCTTGGGCGCTGATAGACCGGTGTGAGACCCGTGTTCTATCTCGTAGGCGTACGCAGTTCGGGAAGCGTACATACATGGCTCCACCAGATGTGTAACAGTTGTTACAAAAAAATACAGCACCGAAGAACTACTGCAGCGGCTTAACGAGGGCACCAAAAGCCGGTTTACATCTCTATGTCCTCTACCTCTACTGAATGTGGTGTCTTTTTTTTCTTTTTCACATAAAACATACCTGTCAATATATCCGGGGACGCGCTGGATGCGCGGGTTCGCCCAGATGGGTGCAACTAAAGCCTGTTTGGCAACGACGACAGCAGCCAGCGAGCTCGTCGGTTGTCACTCGCTCAATTTAAAGGTGGCATCGAGATGAAACCGCAAAATGTGAAGAGCACACGTTGTGGAAACAGTGGTTGGGATCATTGAAGATAGATCTCGGCGTTTCTTGCGCGTCAAGGAAAATGATAAACCGCGTCTCGGCGACACTGGGGTAAATAAACAGAGAGCATAAGACCTGTCTGTGAGGGGTACAAAACCTTATAAGGCTGCACGGCCGTGGCTGCTAGCAGCAACAAATAAAGATTACCAGGGTTACCGGCAATATATATAAATGTTGCAAAACTGTATTTCGCAGTGGAATTTAAACGCAAACTTTGCTTTGCAGCAGGGCACTCCCGAAACCCACCTAAGGTCTCGACAGAACTAAGGAGCGTAACTTAGACGGCTCCAAACCGGGTGTTTTAATATCCCGCCATACTAAAACACATGGACCCAATATTCACTGCTAGGTGCAAAATCTGCGGGCAGTCTGCTGACGTATACGCCATGGTGTAGGCCTGCCAGCAATATATATATATATATATATATATATATATATATATATATATATATATATATATATATATATATATATATATATATATATATATATATATATATATATATATATATATATATATATATATATATATATATATATATATATATATACATATATATATATATATATATATATATATATATAAGTTATAAAACAGCCAACTAGGGAGGAATGGAAGGCGGCCCTGTCCAGTTCGAACCTGTAGGCCCAGCGTGCCCATGGTCCAGAGAGCTCGGGCAGCGGCAGCGGCCAATGGCGTCCCGGAATAGGGTCTGCCACCTAGCGCCACAACAATACGCACCTCCCATTCCGAAATTATTTGAGTGTAAATGAATGTTTTCTCCTCCTCCTTGCTTCCTATGTTCGCGCATGTTTCTACTGCCACAGAAAGCTCAAAGAGCTGGCACCCGCCGTAACAAAATCATACATAAATGGGACTGTAGCGACCGCCGTCAAAATTTTGCGGTAAGGCCATTTCTTCGCGTTTAAACTTTAAAGATGGAAAGCAGAACTGGTCATGTCAGAAGCAGAGGTAACTCGCCTACGGAGTCAAGGAACACGTTTACAAGATTTTTTCTAAATGTTTATGCCCGTAATAAAAGCGAAATGTTTCACGCTGTGGAATGCACAGGATAAATTATTATCCGAAATTACGGTTGAACAAAACGCACTTCACTCTTCTGGATTATTTCAGCAAGACGAAGATGGAGTTTTTAACTAGTGACATTTTTGACCGTGAAATGAGCTTTGAAAGATAAGGCCGGGTAGCCTCTTCTCTATTACACCGCTTACAAAGGAAGATTTGCGCGGACGAATCCTCATTAGTCGGCGGCAAACGCTTAGCAGCATGGCAGAATGCACTGGGCGTGCTCCCCACAAAAAGCGCATGAAGAGCGGTGCACGACTTGCTTGAAAAATCGCCGCCCCTGCGAAGAAAAATGGGAGCATCGGGTGATAAATTATTTTAAAACGAGCGTCCTGCGCAGGTGTGGGCTCGCACGCGCTAGTATGGGTGTTTAGAGACAAGCCGTTCCTGTCAAGACTCGGAACTACGGTAGGGGCGTTTTCATTTAAATAAACGTTAGCTGTGCGAAACACCCCATAGAATTTACCCACTTGTATATGTGTGTTTTAGAGTAGTGCATAATCATTTTTACTTCTAACACTTCGGCGTTTTCCGTGTTACCTTCAATGATTAAATTAGAATGGTAAAGAGAACAAAACGAACATACTTATTGGTTGTCGCTAGGCAAAGGCAGGGCTTTAGTCAAAATATCACTTAATGGTGCAGTGTAATAAAAAGTAGTGTCTTTTTCGATCCACGTATAAATATGAGAGCACATTAAATTATCAGTAATTGTATCTACCAGCAGGATATATATATATATATATATATATATATATATATATATATATATATATATATATATATATATATATCATTTAAATAAAATTTGGAACAGCTTAAGTACCGCCTTTAAGGGTATGACTCGAGATCCTTAATGGTGGTAAAACAGCGCGTAATACGAGGGACAAAAAAGGAACATACAGACGAGACGTGCGCTGACTATCAACTGTTTATTGCTTGTTATTGCCACGTATATATGAGCAGAGGAACAGCCAACAAGAAAAGAAAACAAGCAAACACACTGATACAACTGAGCTCGTCGCTGGTTGCCATCGATAAAGATACGAGAGCTGTTTTTCTGATAGTGCCAGTGATGCTACGCTCACACACCTGTTGCCTACACGTGCAATATTCATAGCCTCGATTATTTCTCTAACCCGTGTGTCCTTGTGGCGGCTGATAACCCGACTCTGTTGAAGCAATGGCACGCTTGGCTTTGGACGGCCCTGATGACCAGGCTGGGACTCGCATTGGCGACAGTGCTGGCTTAGGTGTCCCTACTTGCTCTCATTAACACTGTAATTATGTTCTTTTAATCTAGTATTTACACATATGCCTGTCTGCCCAATATACTCTCGGCCACAAGACAATGGTATGCGGTAAACAACGCCGTCATCACAACTGACAAATCGTCTTTCATGGTCAATTTTGCAGAATTCTTTCTCTTAGTAAGTGCACGGATTTGTTTTTTTTTTTTTTTTTTTTTGCAGAGTACAGACAATTTCAGTGGAGCCGAAAACAGCACTTCAACGCCTGCTCGTTTTCAAATTTTCTTTAAGTTGTGGGAGGTCTGATGAATCTAAGGGATTACCGCTACTTTCCTGCAATCATGCTGTCCGCTCGTATCTTCCTGGTTGTCTGCCGTGTTTTTTCTTTTTTTCTTTTTTTGGAGCATGCCTTCGGCCACAGACACCACTAGAGCCCCAGGGTAGCCGGAATCAGACAGCCGTCTAATCTGTAATGCTACGCATTCTTGCATCATGTGCTTGCATGAACTTTTTAGCGCATTTATCAGACAGTACTTGATAATGCCTCGACAAAGTCTCGATAAAGAAGATTGGAAAACGAGCAGGCGTTGAAGTGCTGTTTTCGGCGCCACTCAAATTGTCTGTACTCTGCAAAAAAAAAAAAAAAAAAAAAAAAAAAAAAACAATCCATGCACTAAGAGAAAGAATTATGCAAAATTGACCATGAAAACGATTTGTCAGTTGTGATGAGGGCGTTGTTTACCGCATACAGTTGTCTTGTGGCCAAGAGTATATTGGGCAGACAGGCAGATGTGTAAATACTAGATTAAAAGAACTATAATGTTAATGAGAGCAAGCAGGAACCCCTAAGCCTGCACTGTCGCCAATGCGAGTCCCAGCCTGGTCATCAGGGCCGTCCAAAGCCAAGCGTGCCATTGCTTCAACACAGTCGGGTTATCAGCCGCCACAAGGACAAACAGGTTAGAGAAATAATCGAGGCTATGAATATTGCACGTGTAGGCAACAGGTGTTTGAGCGTGGCGTCACTGGCACTATCAAAAAAAGAGCTCTCGTATCTTTATCGATGGCGACCAGCGACGAGCTGAGTTGTATCAGTGTGTTTGCTTGTCTTCGTTTCTTGTTAGCTGTTCCTCTGTCCATATATACGTGGCAATGGCAAGCAATAAACAGTTGATAGCGCACGTCTCGTCTGTGTTCCTTTTTTGTCTTTCGTATTACGCGCTGTTTTACCATCATGAACCACCAACTCACCCAACAAGCATCACTTCTTGAATCCTTAATGGCTCCTGTCTGTGGCTCTTCTTGCAGTTCTTCGTTCGCAGACATGTAGTGTTAATTAGAAATAGCTTAACTTGTGCCCCTAATATCAAACAAATTCCTATTACCACACAATACTAAGCTAGCAGGTTATCTAGTTACCGGTCGTAAGCGACCCTAGGACACACAGTCTCCCTTTAATTAAGTTGTACGAACATGCCTGCATGTCCTTGCATAGCGGGCATGACTAGGTATCTAACAGCCCTGGAACGTCGTTTCCTATCTCAGCCTCGTATCTCAAATGAAAAGCCTTCGTCAGCATCTCCTCCCAATTGCACAACATTGGGTGGTATCGTTACGTAACACAACGACGTCGACGAATCCATTCTCGGCCGTGTCACTTTCAGACGACCACCTGTCCTTGCCACATCCCTGATCTTTCGCTCATGACGCCAGCAACTCCGATGTCGGAGTTTCCGCAGAACGGGAACCTTTAATGTTATAGCGTTTCAATATGTTTCAGTTTGCACAACTTATCACTGTAACTCTTGACTACGAACTAATTGGATAAATTGATTAATGTTAAAAAGGCTTTCTCAAGCAACTGGGAGATAATCAATAACAATGAATGTTGGATTATAGCTCATGGTTTATAAATGCAGAGAAACGTAATTTATCCAGAAAGTATGGGCTGTTAACCTGACGCCTAAAGTGATTTTTTCGTAGTTTTTTTCTAATTTACTGTATTGCCAATCATTCTCTGCCACAGAGTCTGGTTTAGTTGCATTTAAAATGTCATATCTGAATTTTATTCCGGTCACGCCGATTTTTGAAGCATGCGATTAGTCGTAGAGACCTGCTTTTAGCCATCACTGCCGTTTTGGTTTGTTAGCTTTACTCGGGACTCTAACATCTCGATACTCGTTGGAATTAATCCATGCCAAACGATTGGCACATGTCAATGGCCCTTCCCCGGTGCCGGTGCTTTGATTTCGACTTTTTTCTAGGCCTAAAAAAGCAAATCTTTGTGAAACCCTGAGAGTATATCGAAAGCAGCTTTACCAGAGGACGGTTTGTACTCGAGAAATGTGTGTCTACATGCATCTGGCTTTTAGTTATCGTTTTTTAGACCGCCATAGAAGCCTATCGTGCCGTAGCCACTCCTCTCCTGTATTGGAATCGATGGGAAAAGACTGAAGAAGTCAATAAGGACGCCGGCGGAAGAGGAGGGAGCAGCCATCGTTTGTTGATGCGCGTTTTTCGCCGCCGTTTACACGTCCACAGCTCGCTCTGTCATGCAGAAGTGGTCCGAGTTGCAGCCGACCAGGCGGAGCAGCTCCCGTCTGCCTGTGCGAGCCGGACCGAAGGAAGATGGAGCATCTCTCGCGACGCCAGGCACAGTGTGAGGAGGCGGGCCGGAGGCCCGTGTTGTCCAGGAAATTGGTGATGCACTGCGAGATCGCTGGTTGTTCACCGCCATCTCCTCCTAGTATGAGTGACAACGCCTGCCTCCCCGAAGGTCATAGAGTGAGAAATCAACTGCAGAAAGGTAAATAGAAAGGAGATTGAATGAAAGGAAACACATCTGCGTAAGATGGAGGTGCATTTTGCTCGAACCCGTGAGGCAGCGGGATAGTAGTTCGCTCAACACTTACTCCAGAAATGTGTCTTCGCTCTGTCGGACATCGAATGAATGAGAGTGAGAGAATTGTCTTCTTGGCTGTTTTTCTTTTTTTTGCATACATTTGCAAGGCTGGAAGAGTGATTATTAGATCTTGTTACTTTTAGCACAATCTATGGTGCACAATCTTAAAGTAATCGACATCGAATTTAATTGTGGTTTTATGTCTTTGGAACGATGCCCTACAAAAATAAAATATAGGCAGTTAGATGATTACGACAAATGAGCACTCACTACTCAGGATAAGTACCACGTGATATGGGGGAAGGAATATAAAGCTAAGAAATAAAACAATTAGAAAATATAGTAAGTTTAGTATTTTATCTAGCGCACCCGCCACCTAGACAAGAGCCAAATAGAGTAAACCTAAAAAGCAGCCAGTAGTAGTTAGTTAACCTTTTCTTGCGTTATTATAGCTTTAGTTTAAACCGCTGTACGGCGGCTGTGACGTAGCAGATAAAGTCACATGCGGCTTACAAAATATCAGCTTGATTGCTAGTTTTTCATTTTAATTCGCACCAAACGTTACGCGCGGCCTTCCAGAAAGAGACAAAACACTGAACTACGTTTCTTGCCTCACGTGACCGCAGTCTGTCTGTGATGTCACAGCCATCGGTGGGCGGTTGGAAATGAACGAAATCAATATAATGCTGCTTAGCTGCTGTAGGCGAGTTCCACTCTATATGATTTATGCGCAATAGTCCTTTGTGCAGTAACCTAAGGAATTATACCAGCACCCAATAGCTTGGCACCTGAACACGTTTAATGGCAGTGAACCATTCAATGTCACTTATCGGCTCAGATTTCTAGCATCATCAACAGCTTGACTACAATACTGTAATTCTTCTACATTTCCCTTCAAGTTAATCCCGTTCAGCGCTAGCTGCATCCAATTGATCCCAGCTCATCCACTCATTTTCATAAAACTTTTTTTAATCTATTCCTTTGCTTTCAGCAGGAACAGACGTTGCGGCTGAATGCTGTTCAAAACATTAATTGTTTGGCATTGCTGAGACGAAAGTTGAAAGACTACAACATTTGAGTAATGAAGGAAATAAACTTCTTCTTTATGGCTTAAAATAGCTGTTTATGTCGATTTAGAAAAAAGCCTAAACATTAACACGTAGTATATTACTGGAAAGCAGTCATTAGAAGCCACGTTTCTTTTACAAATTTAGAAGCTTTCCTGGTATACGGCGTGACACCGCTAGCGAAAATTAAAACAGGCATAAAAATAAGACTCACATGCAAAAGTATACATTAAGGCTCAAATCTGACTACTCGAGATCCGGAAAACCATACGATTGATTGATTGATTGATTGATTGATTGATTGATTGATTGATTGATTGATTGATTGATTGATTGATTGATTGATTGATTGATTGATTGATTGATTGATTGATTGATTGAAATAATTTTATTTTCCAACACAGTAGGACGGATATACCCACTCGGCTGAAACGCAGGCTCGGAGCTCTTAGGTGTCGGCGCGTGTTCAGCCGGTTGGACGAGAGCAAGCCGCGTTTTCGGGTACTAGATGAGCATTAGAGCCTCGCGGGAGACCCCTGTTCTTTCTTCCTGGTGTGTCTGCATTACGTTTAGGCATGTCCAGATTATGGGAACCATGTCTGCTGTGTTTTTGTAACTTTTGCATGTCTCTCTGTATATTTTTGAGCTGCTCATGAGTAGGGTGTTGGGATATGTTCTTGTCTGTGGGAGTCCCCAAGTATTATTTTGCCCTTTGTTTAGTCATATGTTCTTGCCTGTGGGAATCCCCAAGTATTATTTTGCCCTTTGTTTAGTCATATATTGGTCAGTGGGTATACCGCTCGTTAGTCTCTGATGTTATGCGACGTTTTTTATCTAAGTAGTCGGTCCCGACCGTAATCACGGTAGGGGCCAGGGTCCACCCGGCAAGTTAGACACTGGGCGAGCTCGCGAACCACTTCATTTCCCTGTAGCCAGAACCGGGCTGGTGCCCATGCTATTTGAATGCCTCTTTTCGCGTAGCCTTACATGCCACCTGCCAACGCCCACTCGCTAGACCAGGCTCGTGAATTCCACTCGCAACGCGCATCGCCAGAGCCTGCCATCATGTTCCGCTTTCCACCTTACGCTTCCACCTTCTCATTCAACGCAGTCATCCCACATGCCTCTCCAGGCGCCACAGCAGCATCATTCACAATGCGTGCAATAGCGTACCATCTTTGCAATGGGGTGGCTGCCGGGCCACCAAATATCGGCTACTCATGAGCTTCGCCACAGACCTCCCCTCCCCCCCCCCCCCCCCCCGCTTGTTTGGGAAGCAACGACATGATGCGAAGTGAAAATAGAAGTCACTTCGTTCTTGAATAAAAAGCTTTTAGGCGGACGACGTGGACAACACCAAACCCTTGCAGCGACCGGGATCTCGTTCTTTGCGAGGATCAACGTCATACTCGTAATCATCGACGCATCGCAGAATCCGTAGAGAGCACCATAACTGTGCAAGTGTTTTTCGCTGAGTCCACTTCGCCGAATTCAGTGTGAAACCCGGACAAGATCTGCAGCACATTCTACCTTCCGTCACCGCAGGTGATAGTGTCATGCATCCCATCTTGCTTGTGTTGGAGTCGCACCGTTGCGAGTGAACGGGGCGTTGCTTAAAAAGGCGCCGTCGTCATTTGAGCTGTTGTATACATGGGATAGCACGCAATCGCGATGAGACTTATTGCCACTTCCCGTCTGTAGAGAATGCTGAACGAAGTTATGCTGGTTGTTGCCTGGACGGCTGCATTGTACGCGAATGTGCGTAAGGTAAGAGTTCCACTCAAGCTTCATGATGCATGTTTTGGGGATACACATGAATCCCCGTCTCCCATTATAACGGTCGCGCTTATTTATCACGCGACTTTATGCGCACACTGGTAGGGAGGATGGGCGAGGAAGGCACCCCCCCCCGCGCACTGCCTCTACGTCTCAACCCGGAGACCTTCCCTGCTCGGTCTGAGACGAAGAGTGCGCCGGTCGCAACTCTCTCGGGTCTTTTGGGCGGTTGATCGTGCACGGGCGCGGTTGGATTTTCTACCGGAGAGACCGTCGCCGTCCTTTTTGTCGCCCTATCATCGTGCGCACTGAAATGTGGATTTAATGGTTGTTTGGAACGTCTAGCGCTGGCAGTAATTCGGGCACAGCAGGATCGAATTCCCAGCCGCAGGGCACAGCTTCAGCGCGAGAGAGATGGGCGCCGGAGACAAGAGATGGTGATGGCGATGCCGCAGCGTTGTCTGTTCTTTGTCTTCTTTACAGCACTTACTGCTGCGGGCCGTGAGCTGGAAGCCACACCAGGTGAGCAGAACATTCCTCTCACCTCCTTGCGTGTGCTTCCCCTTTTCAGTGCCTTTTGATTTCACCCCCGTACGCGAGCGGGACGTTCGCTCGCTACGGGGGCTGTTTTGCCGTGCTCTCTATCATAATAAAGCCTGTTCGAATACGTCACTCAGTATTTGTACCTTTAGCCCGAACCCGTCGCAGTGGCCACTTCTCGCATCACGGGTTGCGGGTCACGGCTTTGTTTGTTACGGCTGGCACGCTGGGGCTAGAAGGTGACAGCTGCGTCTAGCCCCTTCGGCGCATTATTTCAAGGGTAAACCTCCATAATCTTCCCGTACATCGACAGCTTGTCTACAAGGGTCTTCTTTGTACGTTTTTTCATGTCATTATTTAGAGCTGTAGTCATGCACAGATGTATGAGACACGCTCTTCCCCAGTAGACCTGGAGGCTGAGCAGAGGGCAAGGAGTTCTGAACAGCGATGTAAAGCACCGCATCAACAACGTTAGGGGACATATCCTGCAGTTACACGAATCTTTTGGGCCTCGTCAAGGCTTTAGGGTTTAGTTCAGAAGACCTTTTTCTTCTTTTTGGGAAAACATAAATATGTATGTATGAATGTAGGCGGTTCAGAATAATCTGTATAAGCGCGGAAGACAGCAAGCTGACATTGCCGAGGAACAATTGCGTCTTTTACCTGGGATGCCTTTGATCAGAAGCGGAAACATGCGGATGGCTCTCGCAGAGAACGCTGCCGAAATATGAACACGACAAGCTTCAGAAAGTATGAAGCAGAGATTCTTTCGAATGGAAGCAATTCGTTGGAGCAAGGTAGGTCGACGGAAACAGAAAACAGAACAGCCGCAATAGTACCTGGCTTCGACGCAGCATCTTCCATTAGCCACATTCAACAAAGGTTGTTTTCTCTGCTCTTCACGGCAAAATAGGAATTCAGAGGAGAAAAGTGCTACTGCACCTAAAGTGCATTTACCGAGGGGGCTAGTTTAGTAAACCCTGCTTGCGGGCTAGTTCCCTATTGCGCATGTGATCAACTACGCAGCGCCAGCAGTTCAGAGAAGCCCATAATTTGCTCATAATTTTGTATTTCATCCTGTTTCCACTCCTAATTACAATTCACTAATTTTTCACTTATTTTTGATTCTGTCGTTTCGCGTGTGATGTCACGAGCGTACGGACCAATCTAGGTTCTCTCATGTCAACGCCAACTACAAAGCCGAGTTCAAATGCTGAACTGGGCGCTTAACTATATTGAGCTACAGGTTAACACTATTGCACTAATTAAATTTGTTATCCATTTGGGCACTTTCGTTTTCAAGCAAGACAAGTAGCTTGTTACTCAGTTAATGAGCGTAAATTTACACACTCTCCGCAAGCAGTCATTTAATGTTTTTTTTTTTTTTTTTTTGATGTTCTCTTAAAGTTTACGGCGTGCGCAGGCGAGTTATGGTTCGCATTGCATGCGCTTCCTAAAACACTTTCATGGAGGAGTCACCCCATTCATTGATGCAGTGGTACCCAGAAGCTGGGGGACGAATTTATTGCAAGGTGTAAAAAGGGTCATGCATAGCTCCCGTGCTTAGTGACTTGTTTAACAACAAGTCACTAAGCACGGGAGCTATGCTTCAAGAAAAATTGAAAGGGTCAAAGGTTGTACAATGTTTTCGATATGTAGATGACTTTCTCGTTCTTATAGACTCTAATGTGGAAGAATTTGACGCAATCTTTACGCAGATCAAAGCTAACTTTGTAGAGTGCCTTCATCCTCTCATACTAACTACTGAAGTGCCAGAAAACAATGTCATCCAATTTTTAGACCTCCAACTCAGATTAATGCATCATCACATGTGTTGGTCTTACCAGCCACGAAGCAGAAAGCCATTGCTCTCTTTTACGTCATCTCATTCTAAGCTGGTGAAACGTGCTGTGGTGAAGTCATGCTATCACAACGCGCTTAACAAATCCTGCATGCACTCCATGCAAGATAGTTTCCTTCGCCAAACCGATCGGCTCGTTAAGGCTGGGTATCCCAAGCAGCTACTAGTATCAGTGTCCGAATCTATTCTCAGTAGCTTGAGCAAAAATGGAAAAGGGAAGCAGGCAGATTCAGAGACGCGAAAGGAAAAAGAAATAATTACTGTTGTACCTTACATTCATCATTTCTCCCACAGACTAAAAAAGATAGCGAATAGAGCAGGAGTTAAGGTTATATTTTCGGCTCCAGATAAGCTTGAGAAGATGTGCAAAATGGTTAATGCTGATTTTGTTCCCAGAGATTGCGACATCAAGCATGAAAATCGATTCGTGTCATGTGAAGAAGGTGTAGTGTATGCCATTCCCTTGTCATGCGGCAAGCTGTATGTGGGTCAGACGGGGAGATGCCTCAATGAACGCCTGAAGGAGCACAATAATAACGTGCATAACACAGTAAAAGGGCATCTCGGGATTCATTGTAGAGACTGTGAAAACAAAACTTGCCACCCTGACTTCACTAACACTCAAATTTTAAGTAAACACAGTGACCAATTAACACGCGAAATAATTGAAGCAGCGCACATCGCCTGGTCTAAAGACGCATGCGTCAGTAGCCCCTCTTTATCGATCAGTTCAAAGGAATTGGCATCTTTAGTGAAGGGAAAATGATAATGTTGTTATCGTCCTTGTTCAGTGTGACATGCATGAATTGACTATGAATCTATAAAGGATGGTTGTTTTCCTTGTGTTGTTGGAACTGTGTATATATGCCTCGTTCCAAACAATAAACACCAGTTGAAAGTCAGCGCTCGTGTGTGTCGTGTCTCTCTTCTTGTCTGTGTCTTAGTGCGCGCTGTTCCGGTCAAAAAAAAGTAAAAAGGAAGACCTTGCAATAAAAACTATTCCACTTCATCCTGTGTCCCGATACTTCTGACCGCATAGCATGAAATGCCGTCACCCGCCGCCGATCTACATCGCTGTGAATATTTTAAAGTGTGTCGAATTTTGTGGTACCTAACTATACTCGCCTGAACCAAGGTGGACCGCATACCAAGGCTCTGCCAATGCGAGATCCTTTGTGCGCCTTTTTTAGGGAATGCGTGCAAGTGAGTAAACACTTTCCACGTCCATTTTATTTTTTCAAACAAGAAAATATATATGCCTCTTCAAGCTCGAAATGGCCCCACAGCACAACCATAGCAACAGAGTATATTCTTATGGTTATTCTGCAAATGACTTCAGTCCAATTTTCCTCCACCTCCCTCATAGAGTGAGTCGCTTTGTGACGTTAAACCCCACTACCCACACCCATTTTCCTCCAAAGCGAAGGTAAAAAGAGATGTGAAAGAGAGAAAGAAGTTTTATTGCCTCCCGAAAGCTTATATCTTTGAACATGTTGAATATTTTACACGTACTTTCTGGCAGCTTTATGCACTCTGAAAAATTCCAAATATCTTTTCAGAACAACATATAGCGACTAAATTTCCCTAAGACAGCGGACGTAAATTCCCGCGCTCATTTAGAGCAAGGTCTTCCTACATAATTAGTAAGAGAGTTCAAAGTAAACAACGTTTGCCGTATGGCGTTTATTGAAAATAACGTGCAGTTCGGTTATTCGGTATAAACTCTTAAAAAAAAACGGAAGTGCAATGGTTTTAATGCTGCTTTAAAAACACGGATCAGCCCGAAAGCTTTAGTAAAATAAAACTAAATGTATTTCTACTTATTCGCATTGAAAAGACTAGCATTAACAAGATAAGTAAGGATACATAAACGCTGAATAGGACAGAGGAATGAAAAGTAGAAGAAAGATACAGAAATAGGCGCCAGCTTTCAGCAAAACACATTTTGCTATATGAGCAACATCAAAAAAATTTTCCTCTCGTATATATATTATAATGGTGTTTAATAACATTAATAACCGCCTAACCGTGCAGTGTACATCTCTGAGGAATGCAATCTTGCCGAAAGAGATCGATACGCCTATTGCATCGGCTCAGGTGTAGCACAACGTATTGGTCACAAGAGTTTCCGACCAAAATATATGATTAGAAAACCGGATAAACGTGACTCGAGATCGGAGGTGACATTTATTTTTGGAGGGTGATTTAGGAGTCACTAAAATAAAGAATATGCGAATGTGCAAAATCTTTCCAGCCTCAAAGAATGATATCGTGATGTTTAGCGAGTTAATGAAAGTGCGAGTAGCTGAATTTAAACAGTATTTACCCCGAGACATTGCTTTCTTCTTTAAGCGCATCGCGCTCACATGAGCTTGTTGAATGCCTAATTTAAAGAGATTACCCGCTGGATACAAAACTTTTAAGAAGCGCTTTATTCTTGTCTGGTAGTGAACTGGACCGGACGATGTTTTACATACCCTGAATAGGCTTAACATCTGAAAACAAAAGCGCATCGACGTTTTACACCTTTGTGATAAATTATGAACATACCCTAGAGCATTGATTTTATCTGAATGTAAACATTTTTTCGAGCGTTTTTTAACAGGACAGGTTAAAAGCCCTCTTTCAGCATAATAGCGGGCTATTTCCGCTCTGTTGCCGTTGTGAATGTTGCCAGCGAAAATTTAACAGCACGCAGCTGGTACGTGTCAAGTGAAATTGCTGGAACATTTATTCGACGTCACAAGGCCGTATAAGATGGCTACGAAGGCAGGAGCCCCTAACTTTTCCTATATGATGGGAGGGCAAGACGTAATGGAACCGTCTGAGACCTTTGAATGCCTAGAATCACTACAGCTAAGCCACACAGACACGTTAGTATTGCTTGGTTGAAACGCGGCCGTATATCTATATGTCTGGAGGTTCTTTACATAATATAGTTAACCGATAAGTTATTAGTGATTAAGCTGTGAGGATAATTCACACAGACATTAGTTGTCGGGTCTCCGCAAATATGTTTTACAGGACCCGCTGAGACAGGCTGGAACGGAAGAGCGAACCGCCGGCATTCAGTCCTGCAGAGACGAGAAACCTGCGGGAAGGTGTGCTGAGGTTGTCGTCGTCTTCTGCGGCCGAATCACGATGGCATGCTACAAAGCGAATAGCAAAGTGCAGGTACATGAACGAGGATCCTTAAGCCTAGCCGCAGACGGGAGCCATTAACGGCGTTGCGTCACGCACACCTCCCTCACATATTTTTTATGGTCCGATATATCGTGTTCCGTACTGATGGAATGAGAGAGGTCCTGAAGGCAGACAGATATGGAACAAAGTTTTCCTTACTACAAACGAATACGCTACCAGCAATGGAACGAAAAGATATTTAAAGCTACCTAGAAAAATATATTGTAGGAGAAATACCGACGTTTTTCCTCAGTCACACCAAATGGTTGGTAAATCCAACACTGCGTTGCGCAGGGAGCTGAGACCCCTTATGGCAGTAAAGATTTCTCCAGACACAGATGCATTTCCAAAATTTATTCTTGCTGGAGATTAACTTCTACAACAACAACCAATAAAATGGCTACAAATATTGAAACTTCGAAAGCGTTCTTAGCACTTGTTTTATTGTGAAGAAAACAAATAGGCGCTTAACGCGTGTCAGCATGATTCCGTTAAAAAGGACGATAACATCTAACTCCTTTACGCACGCACAAGGACAAAAGAACAGTTAGTCAACGGGAGGCATGATGGCGTAGATAAACCTCTAGAATAACTAACGAGGTAAAATCAGGAATGAGATTGAACTCTAGTTTTCGTGCCACTCAGCAAGTGCTGGTATCGTCAAGAGAGATCCCCCAGAACTGAACTGTCGTACTCCAGCATCTGCCAGCCCGTCGTTCATATTTCGTGCATATGTAGACAACCCTTGGCGGCCACTGTCGAGTTCTCTAAGGGCGGCAATAGCAAGCCAGCGTATTCGTCCTCAGGGGAACACACTCAAACTAGACTGGCGCACTAAACTTGGAACACGAATAGGATCGATATTCTCTGCTCGCGCATCAATTGGCACGTTCCCACTTTTCCAAGCCAGACCAAAACATGATTTCGTCATGGAAAGTGCACGTAAACCCCCTCCACCTCCTCCTCAAGAAGCGAGGAAGCTGCAAGTAGATGTATACGGGCATAATTTTTTTTTTAAATTTTGGTATAATGAAACGGAAACAAATACGCATAAACGTTGCCACAAAATCTGACCATGAAGCATGAACAAAGCTTCAAAGGCATTCTTCATGAGTGACTGAAAAGGTGCAATGATGTGATGTATTTTCCGGCAAGATTTTACTCAGCTAAGAACTACCAGTAATGACCCGTTCTGCTGTCAATGTAGCTTCCGCCTTCGGTTAGTCATCGTAAAGCTGTGCATTCAACCAAGGCCCCGGCGAGCCCATTTGGATGCGGCGAAAGGCCAAGCTCATGTTAGCGAGCTTCGGCTGACCTAATTCACTTTACTTGAATTTCATAAACCCGGTTTCAGCGGAAAAAGAATCACCATTCTCGATATGCGCGCCAGAGCTAGCCTGCCGTCGAGTAGAAGTTACACTCCAGAGTGAATACGAATAATGAACTGCGGCAGCCAGTGCCGCGGTGAGTTCGTTTACCGATGTAAAAATTATGGGGAGATCAAAGCGCTTTAAACAGAAATGCAGCCGCATTTGAAACCACTTTTTTATACCAAGTTTCTATCATTGCAGACCGGTGCGTTTGTCGTCGTTTTTCGATTGTTTACTAGTTCCCTTAACACTTATGTCATATAATGAATTCGACCTACAACCACTGTCGGACATGCCATATGAACAGCGTGTCCGTCAATTGCAAGTGCACCTGGGAAGTTGACCAAGTCACGCGGTCTCACAACGCCACAAATATCGACGTCCAATCAGCACTTGGCGATACTACCTGTTAAGTGCCACCTACCAAAGCATTTTGCCAAATTGGCTACGAAATTCCCGGATTGGTTGCGAGTTTGATGACCTCAAAAAGTCACCTAATATGGCTAAGCACTGATTGATCGGCAGCTTGTGTGACTTCAAGAAACAACATGAAAGAGCACTGAACAAGGGCAGAGGGAGAGCCTCACTTCGTAAGCCGAGCCAACGTTACGAAAAGTGGACTTGTCTTGTTTGAGCAGCGCGATCATCACTGGCGGGAGTTTAAATACGCTTTTGTTGGGAAGAAGAGAAGCCAGAGAGGGGGGAAGGAGGATGGTGGGGTAAAAAGAAGTAGGGCAAGGAATGAAAAGATATTCCTTCGGTAGGTATTTCTAAGCCTGGAACCGGTGATGCAGTGGTCTGAAAAAGAAAATAAAAAGCGGCAACACCAACAAAACTTACAATGCAGAATGGATGATGAGTCAGATCCTAAAGCAGGTTCGATGCTGAGATGCCTTTCTTGAAAGGGGATAGACATTCCAAAGGGTCCTGATGAAGAATACGACTGCGAGAACTGAGACCTCACCCCTCTACCATTTTCAGTGCTCTTTCATACTGGGTATCCATCTTCTTTCTCCCGTTCTGTCCCGGATCTTCAAGAAATAAAGCGACACCTCTCAAACCATAGCAATTTTTAGCTTGGAACGAATGAGGATTTTCTTGTACCCAGCCGTTTAATGCTATGCGCATTATTAAGTAGCGCCGGGATGCATTTTGAGGTATCGACCTGTTAATTTATCTCTTTATACTGCAGGCCATTAACTGATACAAGCAAGAAATGCAATACAATACAAGATATGACAACGCTGAGCAAAGTAGAGAAACGTATTCTGAAAAGTTTTGAGTAGTTCAATATTTTGGTGGAAATGACACCAGGATTAACCCATCAATAAGCGCGAACGAGTATTCTTTAAAAGAAATTAAGGGAGAAATGTGATTAAAGGTAAACCCAATTTTGAAGTTGAAAAAACAAAAACAATGCTAAGGAAATCTCTCAGTCAATGACTCTAAGCACCGGTCATGGGTCAACAATTCATCACTGAAAAAAAAAAAAAAAAAGCGGGGAATTGATATGTGAAAACAAATGAAAGCTGCATTCTCATATGAAGACTCAGAACGAGCTCGGAAGGTTTGAGAAAATAAAACGAAGAAAGTGAAGTTTGCGCTCAGAGCTCATATATCCCTTCGGAACACTTGAGAGGCTAATGTGGAATTCCAAGTCAAGCTGCGTAGATATAGGATAGCGTCACGTGCTAAGAAATAGGCCAATGTTAGGAACAACAGACCTCTAATTAAAGGCAAAAATATGCGCCAAATATTTTGAAGTAGAGGAACATGCGGTTCCACTGCTTGCGAATTCTTGCAACTGAGACTGACCACGATTCTTTAGCGGCCTTCCACGGCAGTGCTATTTCGAGTGGGCCGCCGGAAAACCGAAGCGCCTTTTATCTGCGCTGTGCTGGCAAAACGTTTGCTGAGCGTCTAATCGGAGAGTTTGGTACGAGCAAGGTTCGCTAGTTGCATTTACCTACAAGTCCCTGTTATATGCGTCGCAGCGATTCATATCAATTCAGAACGTTCTCGTCCGTGAATATTCTCTTATAGGCGGACCTCTATAAGCGAGATCAGCACGGCCACAGAGAGAAAGAAGGTCCGAACAGCCCATAGTAAATTCATGAGAACACGAGGGAATAATAGCAAAAATAACGTCTGCCGTGAGCATGGAGGAGCGAAAATTTATTCCTTTTTAAAAGAAAACGCGCCTTAATACATACAAAACCGGTGCGAAACTCCATTAGGAGTCACACACACACACTATATATATATATATATATATATATATATATATATATATATATATATATATATATATATATATATATATATATATATATATATATATATATATATATATATATATATATATATATATATATATATATATATACTTGCAAAAAAGACGTTCTTGGCTGCAGAGGAAATAAATAAAATAGCGAAGATGCTTAAAACTTCATTTATTCTTCGTCGACGCTTCGACCGGGGTCCGGTCTTTCTCTCTCTCTCTCTCTCTCTCTCTCTCTCTATATATATATATATATATATATATATATATATATAAATATATATATATATATATATATATATATATATATATATATATATATATATAAACTCGAGCGCGTTTCAATTTTGTTCTATTTCATGCGCTACTTAGCTTGGCGACTGCTTACATACATAAAGATGAGCATAATGTCTAAAATCGGAAGACAACGCTAACGAAGGGACACCGCCTCGGAAACAATTTTGCGCGTCTGCTACATTTAGCTTTAAATTATTTAGACGAAGTGCATCCACTTTCTAAATTCGTTGTCCTTAGGGAAATGAAAGAAGAAGACAGGGCAGGGTGGACACGTCTAGCCGCGGTCTTTTAAGCTCGGTATGCCGTCTGAATCCACCATCGCGCTACTAGTAAAATGAGGGCAACATCCCCCCAAATCTATATTGTTTACTTTTTCTCTGTAAACGCGGGAGCACTAATAATAAGTCGCCAAGTCAGAACTTGCGATATGAGCCTGCGATTGAAATTTATTTGCTTCAGTGGTTGACAGAAGTAACAGAGTGCCTCGGCAGCGGACAATTAATTTTCTAGCTTTTTTTTTTTTCTGCGGAAATGACAGGAGGGCTTTTAAGTGTTACTTTGTAAGCTGAGCTTAAACAAATCCTGTGGAAATTATGTTATTAAAACAAACTGGGTCAAATCCAAAACTTCACATGCAAAAAAGAGACAATAGAATTATTTTTATGACACTGACGAAAATATCATATGTGATATATACATATATATCATATCGTTGAAGGCAAAGAAGAAGAATCGAGCACTGACGTGGGCAGGCGCGCTCGCAATAGGTCCGCCGTCTTTCATTGAACGTCATATACCATCGTCATCGGTCATGTTCTGTCTCCTTTCTTGCCACTTCGTAACATTTTGGTTGGAGACGTCATCATCACTCGTCATCCTGGCCCGGAGCTTCAACGCCCTGTTGTCTTCTTGCGCCGTCGGCAGCGGGTTCCTGGGATGGCGCATCGCCTGGCCGTTCCCCAGCCTACCGGACCCGACGCGACATCGCCGTTCTCACCCCCCCCCCCTTCCCACGCCCTAACCACAATACAGGAAGAAAGACAAGTAGCTCGACGTTAAGACCCCACCGACCCGAGATGCGACGAACACGCGAGGATACATCACAAGATACAGCGCATGAATTACCTGATCAAATGATCCTACCGACCCGTGACGCCGACCAGACGAACACAATGATACGATACAACACTACGCGTGAACACGTCGCCACCGTATGTGCGTTTTGATGCGTGCCTCGCACCCAGCTGTCAAATCCTGGCGACCGGTGCAGCAAAAGCTTCCTGGGCCAGGCTTCATCGGTCATCATGGCGACAATCCTTTACCTTCTTTCCCTTCCGTCTTCACCGATCCACACAAGATCATCGTCATGTCATAAACCTGATCAGCATTGACTTCTTCGTCCACCGATCGGGATGATCGCTCTGTGGCCGCGGGTAGCGGTACGGGCGAGGGTGAAGCGGGCACCGGCATGGGCAGGCATGGTTGCGCTAGGTCCGCCATCTTTTATTAAGCGTCATCTACCATCGCCATCGGTCATGTTCTGCCTTTCTTTACCGGCTTGCCGCCTCGTAACAATATAAAACTTTTGTCACACTATTGCGTATGCGGAGAAGTTTAGCTTTTTTTTTATTTTGTTTTACATTCATGGTGTTCTTCTTGAGAACAAGAACTTGAAATCCATACCTCGTTGTATGCTCCCAACGCTCGGCAAAATTATTCAGAGGCTGTGAAAACAAAAGTGGCGGATGGTAGTAACATACCTATACGGCACGAAGTATGCCGCACTGTTAAACGCGACGGATCGTTGCCAACGCGCCCAAATCGTTCTACTTCTACGACACGAAGTAACTGCGCTGCCCTGTTACTCCTGAAGGATAGAGCAGAAGGCGGTTCATATGCTGCTCTACTTGCAATGCATTTCTGTGGGCTCGTTATCCCACAACCAACTCTAGGCAGTTTGAACAGAACCTGTTTCTCAGTGCACGTTTGCTGTTCCTTTATTATGGTCACAAAACACAACTCCTCGTTCAGGCCCATAAACGAGGTTAGCACCAAACGTGTATGAGGGTTGTGGCGTAATCCCATTGGGTGTTTTCGGTAAACTGGGAAATAAGCACCCCTAGAGGAAAAGAAGTTGTCGCAGCATGCTTTTCTCATGAGTAAGGACGTAAGAAAAGCCCAGCGAAAATGACGAGGTGGATGTCGGCAGGTTGACAAACCCGTCAGAAAAGTGGTTAGCCGGGTCATAATTAAATAAGCCGTAATTTCCTGATAGTGCGGTTTCCACCATCGCTGCGCTGCCGCATGCTAGCAATCGAAGCATTCTTTGGGGCGGAAGTGCCGCTGCCACTGGGTAAGAAAGGAAAGTAGGGTGGTTACGATCTTATTATTCTTTTTTTGGGAAGGGGACAGCACTGAGATGCCTATTGGTTGTTGCGGCCAGTCTTCCTATTGGGCTATATTTGTTCTCACGCGGGTAGCCTTGAATTACGTTTACCCAGCTCTTGTTTTTCTGTAATACGTAGCAAGGCTTCCCTACCGAGGCAACACAGGCTGATGAAATTATTCATCACACTGTGAATAAATGGTGGGTATATACAGGAATAAAAATACTCTAATTTGCGTACTTTTACTGTAAGAGCCATGGCAATGAAGCAAAACATTTTATACTGCTTTCGGTTCCCGTAAAGCACGACTAGTTCTGACAAAATGCAGTGGTTAGAGGAAGCCGCAAACAGCAGCATACAAAAGCAGATAAAAATCAGCTTAAAAAATTAATTAGATTGATTTCCTGACGTACACTACACGAGAATGCTGAATAAGGGCGGCCATTTCTCATAAAAAAAAGTGACAAACAAGTTAAGATTAATATCTTTCACGCTTTTACTTCCACTTATTCTATCGTGCCTGCCTTAGACATTATGTTGAAAGCATGAAGAGAAATTTGAGAACGGCTTAAATACAGCCCACGGTTCACATACTCCCATTTTTACTTTCTGGCTTTAAGCTTTACAGCCCCCCATTTATCGAAAAGGTTCTCACTTTACTTCGAGAATCAGAGGCACTACTCGTAGTATAGGCACAGAAGCCCGTTTTTGTTCCTACCCGTGTCATTCCGACATTTGCTAAAGGAACGGAGCAGCGATACGCCCAAAAATCTGGTTAAATACTTTGTGCTTAGTTACCATAGTGACCATGCGGGTCAGCTGGTGCAAAGCGAACATATTGAAAATAGCATACTGACGGCATCGCAAGAAGTTAAAGTACACGGGACAGCGCTGTCCCATGTACTCATTATAATAGAGGAGACATCTGCACGAGTTGGTATGGTGACATGATGAAAAAAACAGCGCTACCAACGCGGGGCTTTTTTTTTTTTTTTCTGTAGCGCTGTTGTTTTCATCATGTACTCATTATTCTGACCATGTCTGTTTTCTGCGTCCAATACGTGTGTGCAGCTAACTGTAGCAGGATCCTGCATATCTTCAAGTCACCAGGTCATATTCCACGAGCCATCCCAAAACGTTTTGGAAACATATATGTCCAGATCGCGTGGAGGTTCCATATCTTTACAATGTAACAACATTCCAGTTTCAGATATTAAATGTCCAGCAATATTCAACACATACTTTTCATCTGTATTCTCTTCCGAAGATAGCTCTAGCCTACCGGAGGTACCCCACATTAATTACCGCTACATGACACCCATTGAAATAACTGAGGAATCTCTCTCATAAATAACCTTAAGGTATCTACTTCAGCTGGTGTTGATGGCATTAATTCTAGAATCTTAAAGAACACCATTTTAATCTCTAGTAAATTTTTATTTCATATTTTTCACCAATCTTTAACTAGTGGATTGCTGCCCGCGGATTGGAAGATAGCTAAAATAATACCGATTTTTAAAACAGGAAACAAAACTTCAGCTGAAAATTATCGTCCAATAGCTCTCACATGCATCTGTTGTAAAATGCTTGAACACATAATTTCATCTCACGTTTTCAGTCATCTTGAGCAGAACAACTTTTTCTATACTAATCAACATGGATTTAGGAAGGGTCATTTCTGCGAAACACAGTTATTCGAACTAACAACTGACTTGCATTTCCATATGAATGAAAGCCTTCAAACTGATTGTATATTCCTTGACTTCGCCAAAGCTTTTGACCGGGTAGCTCACTGCCGCCTGATTTCAAAATTATCATCACTCCGTCTAGACTCGTCAACTTTAACATGGCTTCGTAACTTCCTTTCGCATCGGCAACAGTTCGTATTTGTTAACAATCTGTGCTCTAATGTTGTTGTTAACAATCTGTGCTCTAATAACATGCGGTGGCGTAGCGGTAGAACATCCGCCTTGCATGCAAGAGGACCGGGGTTCAAATCCCGGTGCCGCGCAATTCTCCACCGGATGACAAAAAAAAAAAAAAAAAAAATCCGCGTGTCGATGGAATTGCATATACAGGTTTGGGGTGCGACCTGATGCCGGTGAACACCTCCGGCAACGCACTCCCTCACCAGAACAGGAGTTGGCCACCCTGGTGCAGTAATTGGCCGCAACCTCCTATGATAAGCTCCATAAAACCTCGGCCCTCAGTCACCAGCGGCTGCGGAACAACTGACCACGGCGGCAGTCAGACCTGTGACGCAGCAGGGGGTGCTAAGAAAGCCTGGCTCCGCTGGACACGCCGCCATTGGAAACTGACCCTGGCAACGTTTAATGCTAGAACCCTAGCTAGTGAAGCTAGTTTAGCAGTGCTGTTAGAGGAACTAGAGGGCATGAAATGGGATGTCATAGGGCTTAGTGAGGTTAGGAGGCCGAATGAGGCATATACTGTACTGAAGGATGGGCATGTACTGTGTTATCGAGGTTTACCAGAGAGGCGACAACTAGGAGTAGGTTTCCTTGTCAATAAGTATATAGCGGGTAATATAGATGAATTCTATAGTATTAATGAGAGGGTTGCAGGCATCGTAATTAGGCCTAATAAGCGGTATAAACTGAAGGTTGTACAGGCCTATGCACCTACATGTAGTTATGATGACCAGGCAGTTGAAAGCTTCTATGAAGATGTAGAATCGGCAATGCGAAAAGTAAAGACGCAGTATACTGTACTAATGGGCGACTTCAATGCCAAGGTAGGGAAAAAACAGGCAGGAGGCAAGGCAGTAGGTGACTATGGCATTGGTTCTAGGAATAGCAGGGGGGAGTTACTAGTTGAGTTTGCAGAGCGCAATAACTTACGAATCATGAATACCTTCTTTAGCAAACGGAAGAACCGAAAATGGACATGGAAAAGTCCTAACGGAGAGACTAAAAATGAAATCGACTTCATAATGTGTTCAACCCCCGCCATTGTGCAGGATGTAAAGGTAATCGGGAAAGTTCGATGTAGTGACCACAGGATGGTGAGGTCCCGAATTAGCCTAAATCTGAAGAAGGAACACAATAGATTAGTAAGAAAGAAACCCATCAACGAATTAGCGGTGAGGGGGAGGGCAGAAGAGTTCAGAATCTCGCTACAGAATAGGTATTCAGCTCTAACTGAGGATGGCGACATTACCCTAGAGGCAAGGAACAATAATTTCAGAGATATCATTACTGAGTGCGCGGTAGAAGTAGGCGGTAGGATAGTTAGAGAGGATACCGGTAAGCTGTCTAAGGAGACGAAAGATTTGATTAAGAAACGGCAGAGTATGAAAGCTTCCAATCCAACAGACCAGATCGAATTGGCCGAGATATCAAAGCTAATCAATAAGCGCAAGGTGGCCGATATAAGGAAGTATAACATGGAGAAAATTGAGCATGCTGTAAAGAACGGGGGAAGCCTTAAAGCGGTAAAGAAGAAATTGGGCATAGGCAAAAACCAGATGTATGCGATAAAGGACAAGGCGGGCAACGTCATCACTAATATGGACAAGATAGTCAAAGTAGCCGAGGAGTTCTATACAGATCTCTACAGCAGCCAAAATAGTCAGGACCGTAATGAGATTGGCGGTAGGGAAAAACAGTCAGACGTTCCACCAGTGACGAAGGACGAGGTCAAGAAAGCACTAGAAACTATGAAAAGGGGGAAATCAGCTGGAGAGGATCAGATAACTACAGATTTGCTGAAGGACGGGGGGGGATATCGTGCTAGAAAAACTGGCCACCCTGTATACGCAGTGCCTGGTGTCATCGACGGTACCGGAAGCATGGAAGAATGCAAACATTATCCTCATTCACAAGAAAGGGGACTCTAAGGACCTTAAAAATTACAGACCAATCAGCTTACTGTCTGTTACGTATAAGGTATTTACTAAGGTAATCGCTAATAGAATCAGGACAACCTTAGACTGCAATCAAGCAAAGGATCAAGCAGGGTTTCGGAAACGGTACTCTACTATCGATCATATCCATACCATCAATCAGGTGATAGAAAAATGCGCGGAATATAACCAGCCCTTATACATAGCATTCATTGATTACGAAAAAGCATTTGACTCAGTTGAAACCTCGGCGGTGATGCAGGCATTGCGAAATCAGGGGGTAGACGAGCCGTACGTGAAAGTGCTGGAAGATATATACAGTGGCTGCACAGCAACCATAGTTCTGCATAAAGAAAGTAACAAAATTCCCATAAAGAAAGGTGTTAGGCAAGGAGACACAATCTCCCCAGTACTATTCACAGCTTGTTTAGAGGAAGTATTCAGAGACTTGGAATGGGAGCAGTTAGGGATAAGGCTAGATGGAGAATACCTCAGTAATCTGCGATTTGCTGATGACATTGCCTTGCTAAGCAACTCGGGAGATGAACTGCAAATAATGATTGATGACCTAGACAGGAAAAGTAGAAAGGTAGGCTTGAAAATCAATATGCAGAAGACTAAGGTAATGTTCAACAGCCTCGGGAAGGAACAGGAGTTTACATTAGGTAGCGAAATACTGGAAGTAGTAGGCGAATATATCTACTTAGGACAGGTAGTAACCGCAGATCCGGACCATGAAAAGGAAATAACAAGAAGAATAAGATTGGGATGGAGCGCATTTGGCAAGCACTCGCAGATTATGACTAGCAGCTTACCGGTATCGCTCAAGAGAAAAGTATACAACAGTTGCATCTTGCCTGTACTCACCTATGGGGCTGAAACGTGGAGGCTAACCAAGAGAGTTCTACTTAAGTTGAGGACAACCCAGAGGGCTATGGAACGAAAAATGGTAGGGGTAACATTAAGAGATAGAAAGCGTGCAGAGTGGGTCAGAGAAATAACTCAAGTTAACGACATTCTAGTGGAAATTAAGAAGAAGAAATGGACATGGGCAGGACATGTAGTGCGAAGAGAGGATAACCGATGGTCGCTGAGGGTAACAAACTGGATTCCAAGGGAAGGAAAGCGTAGCAGGGGGCGGCAGAAAGATAGGTGGGCGGATGAGATTAAGAAGTTCGCAGGGGTCAAGTGGATGCAGCTAGCACAGAACCGGGTTAAGTGGAGAGATATGGGAGAGGCCTTCGCCCTGCAGTGGGTATAATCAGGCTGATGATGATGATGATGATGATGTGCTCTAATCTTTCCCCTGTTATCTCCGGTGCGCCGGAAGGTAGCGTGCTCAGACCCTTATTATTTCTTATTTATATAAATGATTTACCTACTAATATATCCTCTTGTATGCGAATTTTCGCGGATGATTGCATCATCTATCGCCCCATTAAATCTTCTGATGACCACCTGGCGCTCCAATCAGATCTGCTTCCCATTAACGAATGGTGCAACTCATGGTTAATGACCCTTAACGTATCTAAGTACAAAATAATATCATTTAGCCGCAAACGAAACAATTCCAGCTTTCCATACCGTATTCAAGACGATTTACTGACTGTCGTATCCCATTACAAATACCTCGGTGTTAATCTTTCCTCTGATCTTTCATGGTCCTTCTATATTCATCCATATGCGCTGCCGCCTCAAAGTCATTAGGGTACCTACGACGTAATCTCAGGAATTCTCCTGCTAATATTCGTAAACTAGCTTACCTTACTTTTGTTCGTCCACAACTTGAATTTGCTTCATCCATTTGGTCTCCCTATCATAACAACATGATCACCGCAATAGAATCCATCCAACATAGGGCAGCACGATTCATATCTCAAAACTATAACTATACCATTCAAGTGTCACTGTGATTAAAAGTAACCTTTCGTTAGAATCCTTAGGTACACGCCGCGACATCGCCCTCCTAACACTATTTCACAAGTATGTATACCCCAATCGATCTTGTCCGCTTCACCTCGATGTTCCATCCCGCACGTCCAAAAGATTGCACAATCACCTCAATTTTACAAGAATATATGGTGACACATTAACCTTCAACTCATCAGCACTTCCACGAGCCATCAGATTATGGAATAACCTGCCAGACAGTATCGCTTTTCTTCTTAATCTAGAAGCGTTCCATAGCCAACTCATCACATTATATCACTGAGCCTTCATTTTGCCTTATTTATCTTATATATACATTTTTATTAAATTTGTTGCAGCTGTTAAATGTCTTGATGGGTTTTATTTACTTGTGTTTGCCTATGTGCTCTTTCCGGTTTTTTTCTTTTTCCTTACCATTTTTTTTTAAGCGCCATTCGGGGCACTGTGTGCCGCTTGCTTTTTATTCTGCTTAATCTGTGCGTGTACCATTGTGCTTTAATCTGTGTCGCGTATTTCTTTTTCTTAATGATATAATAATTTCTGCGTCGTACTATTTTGTTTGTTCATATATCATACACCTTTGTATTTTTTGCCTGTTTCCTTACATTTTATGTATATATTCCACTGTATAGATTTTATGTCCCGCTTACACCATGCCTAATGGGCCTGTAAGGTATTTTCAAATAAATAAATATTGTACTGAAACCTTTCACAAAAAAACAATGGGGAGCTAGGAACTCTCTCAGGCTATCAAGCCAGGACGAGCGGGAGAACAGCTGCACATATTTACGGTCTTCGTCTACCTCGCATGCCTTACGCCGTCCTCTTTTATCGCATGTGCCATTGCCCCTTTCCCCTCGTTTCTACAACATCGCCTCGATGCAACCAACGTCTGCCAGATTGTCGAACTGAGCGAAAGTGAGCGAGGTGAACAAGGACCACGGCAAAGAAGAGAGTAGCAGTCAGTATGAAGATCAATCGGTCAGACGGTCGTGGTAAGGATTCATCCTGACAATGTGTACAACTTCAGTAAGCTTTTATCTGTAGGCTGAGCGGCCTTGGTTGGCGGGTTGAACTTTGTAAGTGGCATCACTTATGTGACGGAGGAAACGGTGAGGGTCGCAGTATCAGCGTTGTAATTTTTCAGACATTCCGATGTAGTGGATGGGCGTCCAAACCCACAAACAATCGTCCGACTCTTAGGTGACGAAGCGCCGTCTGTTAGCGGTCCGTGTCCAGGGTCTTTGAAGGTGTATTCACTGTTTTGCCAGTTGCTGCGTTTATTCCAAACGTTGGTCAAAGGTGGCGACTCTCTCAGTCGGGATCGATATACGGGAATTTGTAACTCGACGGCCGAAGGTAAGCTAGATGGAAGTGAGCCGCGTCATCTCCTGCAGAGCCAAATTTTAAGCGAACAAGGTGTATGCAAGAATTTGGTCCTACGTTTTATGCTCTGCATCAACTTGCGTGGAGAGCATGCTGTCCACAGTTCTGCTGCCCCGTTTCACCTGCCCATTTGTCTACAGGCGGTACACCGTTGCACGCCTATGGCTAGCGGGCCTCATATTCAGCACAGCTTGAGTTAGGCGGGCTGTTGAAGTTGCGCCATGATCACTAAAACACCGCCTAAGCGCCATGCCGCAGTACGATGTTGTGTATAGAAAAACTCTGCTACTTCAGTACGTGGCGGTTTAAGCATACCGCGTGAAGTCGTCCTCGCGACCGCAATCAAATGTTTTTTATTACATGACTCCAGAAAAAGGCAAAGGAGGTCCATCTCCAAATTTGGAAAGGGATCTTCTGTGGAGCTATGGGTTGAAAACATCTGGCTGGTTTGGTGGGTGGAAACTTCCGGCATCGGTAATTGTCACAGGTTTTTCACGCAAATTCGCGCTGATCATGATAATTGTTCGCTAATAGTATACTTATCCCGAATACCTCGAGCGTACGACTGACTGCCAAGTGGCCGGCGGATGGTTGGTTTGGTTTGGTTAGGTTAGCGGCGTGTAACGTCCCAAAGCGATCGTGACAAGCGTTCAAGATGTCATGTCGTAACCGGGTGCACGAGTAGGATTGTCCAGTTTGAACTTTGTGCGATTCTGTTATTTTTCAGGTCAGCCTTCTAACGAGTTTGCTCTGATATTTAGTTGACAAGGGTTTATTGTATAGTCACGATATCTACAAATGTGCTTTGGAAATATTTTGACTTTCAACGGATAACCGAATAATTCATTTCTAACCTCAAAGAAAAGAGGTTGCAATCTTTAATTAATAATGGCCATTTCGCTCGCAGCATGACGCCTTTTTATGTGAACTTTGCTGAGTGAAATGGTGCTACGAAAACAATTCCTTTTAAGTTTTTTTTATTATTTAATAGCGCGAATTGTTTTTTTTTTTCCTTAGGGAGAGGGGCGGGAGGGGTGGGGGGGGCAAAGCGAAAAATGCAAAGAAAGCGCCGCTAGTCAGGCTCAACTGTCACGTGTTCTTGACATTCTATGCGTAAGAAAATAGAAGAGCTCAGTTTGACACAAGATAACTATAAGAGTAAGAGAATAAAAACCGACAGCGCAAAAAAAAAAAAAACAGTACGAAAGGGCGTACGGCCAATTACGTTTTCATAAACTGCACCAAAATATCTTAGAGAAAGTGAACCTCAATATTTAAAAAAAAAAAAGCATGCAGGTTTTGTGAGATATGAAAATGGATTCATCAGCGTTGCAAAATTAATGTTGACTGCCAGAAGAAAACAGCTAACTGGTATTCTTGCTAACAAACTTCAAAACATATACTTTTTATATATTACATTTAGGTGCTTAAATTTAACAGAGATTTGTAGCGGCGATACATATAATTGCGATATAATTGTTATTTTATGTTTGTTTCTTTTTGCTCTTTTCTGTCTTTCGATTTCAAACACACGGCTTTCTTCGGCACTGTGGCTCAACGAATTTCCCCCACCGTTCCGTACAGAATATGCGATGGTTACATAGGTCCGTAGGAGAACGCTTTAGCGGTATATGTGCTACAATATGTAGCACGTGTTACGACAAACCTTCTTCTAAGAAAGCTACTACTCAGAGTTTCTTTACACACGTATTTAAAAAAATCAAACAGCCTACTTAAACAATATATTTATTGTTATTTATTAGTCTTTTGAGCGCATTTTTAAATATTTGGCAGTTAACGGATGGCAAAACATTTTCTCGCCGAGGCGTGGTCGGCGTTATTATGACCGAGACTCTAAAACCATTCAAAGAAACTGGGTAACCATGCCCCCCAGTGGCTCCGGACATCATCAACAGAAAGCTGCAATTTTTACTGTTCATTCTACACTGCTTCAGGCAACAAAAATCGGGACGCCTAGCACAAAAGTTGAACTTCGCCTTACTCACCCAACGGCGCAAAATTTGACCGCCTATGAACAAACTTTTGAAACCTACGGCACTTGTGAATTAGTTTTCATTTATGTGTGATAGAGCACTCCTTGCACTTCATACTACACTGACCCCTTATGCTCAAACCTGACTAGCTTTAGGCGACCTCATGGTGCAAAAACGACAAACCTTGTTCTGAGAAAGTTACTCCTCAGAGTTTGTTTATACATTTGTTTATACACGTATTTAAAAATACCTTCTCTGAGCCACTCTAATTCGGCGGCGCCTGTTGAAGTCCACACCGATGCCAGCGGTGTGGACGTCTAGGTGGTCCTCATCCAACTGAATAAGAGCTTCCAGCACATAGTTGCTTACGCAAGCCGTACTTTGTTCAAAGCGGAAGGTAACTACACAGTGACGGAGTTAGAGTGTCTGGCGGTCGCCTTTACAGTAAAGAAATTTCGACTATATCTTCATGGACGCAATATCAAGATAGCCATTGACCCCCACTCTTTGCGTTGTCTTATTGGCCTACGCGACGCATCAGGTCGACTTGCTCGTCGGGCCTTGCGCCGTCAGGAATATGACTTTGCAGACTCATATAAAAGTGGACACTGCCCTTCTAACGCGGTCAGTTTGTCCCACTCCTCTCTACGGCACATAAGAATAGCGACAACGACTTCGTATACTATCTTCGCTCTTTGTGGAGTCCTCCACCATTGAGACAATTGAGCATAAGCAGCGGAGCGACCCTGGTCTTCAACACTTCTTAGACCAAGTCCGCACGTCTGCACCCAGAATTTCATGCGTAATACGTGAAGGCGTGCTTTTTGGGAAAAGCTATTCAGTTGAGAATATCTGCCTGCTTCTCATCGTCCCTGCGAGCCTAGTGACGCTGTCCTTCGCGCCATGCACGACGATATCGCATCCGGCCATCTAGGCTTTGCCCTCACATTCACAGAACGCAACAACAGTTCTGGAACGGCTCTACAGGGCAGCTTGCATTACTGCAAGCTGCGTCCAGTGCCAAAGATTCAAGCATCCAACTATTACCCCTCTAAGCCTCTTGCAACCGATCATTCGACCGCGATCTCTATTTGAGAAAATCGGCATCGACTAGCTTGGTCCGCTCCCCAACTCATCAACCGCCCGCACCGCTGGATTATAATGTACGTCGACTGCTGCACAAGATACGCAGAGGCCGCTGCTCTCCTGTCTGCCAAAGCAGAAGGCGTTTCCAACTTTTTTGCTCCATTTTGTGCTTCTTCGCCCCAGTGCTCCTATAGTCATATTAAGTGACCGCGGACGTCAGTTCATTAACGATGTGTTCGAAGAGTTACTCCGACTATGCCACTCTGATTATCACCAATCTACACCTTATTATGCACAAAGGAGTGGCTACACAGAGCGCATAAACCATGTCTCCACTAACAATGTTGCCCATATGTATGTTACCAGTGACCATGAGAATTGGGACACCTGGCTGCCCTTTGTCACCTACTTATAACACTGCGCATCATAACCACCGCCGGGTATTCACCGTTCTTCCTCTTTATGCCCGCTTACCTCGCACCATTCTCACACAATTGCCCCGTTTTCTTTCCATCCAGATACATCCCTATCTTAGGCTATATGCAGTGTATAGGAAGCGCGACGACTTGCTCGCCTGAGAACCCTCAGGACAAACACTAAGGCCCGGTATGACGACGGCAGCATTACGGTTACCTACGCCCCCGGTGACTATGTTTGGCTGTGGACGCCTCTCCGCTGATGAAGCCACTGCCAAAGAATTCTCTCGACGCATCCCGGTCCATTAGTCAACCTTGAATGCCTCAAGGTTGTTAATTACATTATTTCTAAAGTTACTTCAAGCGATCGCCGCTTCCGCAAGACCCAGGACGCCCATGTCGCCCACCTAAGACCTTGCCATCAGCGCGGGAGCGGGGCTGATCGGCTTTTTCTGGTGGTATACAGTTTTTTTCAGTCAATCATTAAATCGCTCGAAGACAAGCTGCGACTGACACGGGGTAAGTGATACATTGCATTATGGGGTAGTGGAATGAAGATGAAAAAGTTGAAATGCGGAGATCGGGGTTGAGGGGCTGACCACACGCTTCCCATCCCGCGGCATCCCTAATCCGTGTAAATAAACTAGCCTTATTGATCGTAACTTCGTACTAAAATATACATGGACAAAACTAATGTCTGCAGTTAGCGCCGCACTGAATTCCACTGAGTAAAGGAACAAACCGCTGTTGAAGTTGAAGCTGCAAAAAGTACGCTTACCTAGGCATGTGGCAAAATTACAGACTGAAGATATCTCTAGCTTGATTGACATAGTCAAGAATTAAATGTCTGATTTCGTCCGCCGGTGCGATTGGAAAGCGGAGCAATACAGCACGCTGCGGACGACGGTCCAGAGTTAGTGTTTTGCGTATCATTTGTTTGAAATTTTAACAGACACCGGGAGCGTCAAGGGCGTACATTATTGTTTTGCTGATACTTTTTCAGAGACATAGTGTCTGTATCTCGATCAGTATAGGCGATCACATGGTTTATCAGACAACCCATTTTCTTTATTAAAGTAGGACATGAACTGATGACACTGAAATGAAAACGGGGAGGAGGGAAGTGCTTATTTATTCCTGATATCACTGTACTAGAGAAGCTGAAAAAAAAAATATGTGCAATCGACAAAGGATAGATCTCGAGTGATTCAGATCTGTTCAGCTTCTTTTATGCCACGAATATTGACTATGACAACAAGAACAACAACAAAAAACGCACTTCTCTTCGATTCTATTTCGCAATCTTTGCTTTATCCACCTCTAATACCATCGAAGCAGCTTTTTTTTTTTTTCCAGAAATGTATATACAATGCACAAAACCATGTCCCAAAACCTTTCTTTTAGTGATTGGGACGCAAAAACTAAAGAAAATGCGGATGCCTGTATAAACAAAAAGGAGCAAACAGGGCTAGTCAGTTGATATAACAGATTTCGAGATGGAGGTAAGGACACCGCGTCAAAATTAAAGACTAAGAAAGTGAATCGCTGTGCTGCGAGCCGGGGCATAATCTAAATATCTGCAAAGGCTATGCTGCAGTTTCGTTAAAAAATGGTTGCTTCAGATTTGATATATTTGAAACGAACATACCTTGAATGAAGAAGATAACGCGGCGACCTTTTTGTACTTGCTTTATGGATACGCACACCAAGAAAATGTCGAGGTACACGCGGACTCACACATAAAAATACGACACAAGAAATTTCGTTAAAACCAATGTCATGCTCTTCCCCAAGTCACGAGGCCTAGGGGATCAAGATTGGGCCATTAGCCGGGTGCCCTTAATACGATTTAAACTGCCTCTCTCGCTCTTCGTTTCTTCTGACACTCATGGCCTGCTTGGCATCACGGATTAAAGTGGGCTTTTCAGGTTTCTCAGCTTTTTTTCTTCGATGAGAATATTTTACTGCTTCCTTTCTTGCAGTGACCTACCGTGCAACTATTGCTTGTGACTGCTCATGGGGCACATTTCGGCCTCATTTCTTATTTTAACGATAAAAGAAGTGAGGACCAACCATTCCCCTAACTAAATCAATGGAGAAGTGGAATCTTATAGACAAGGCGTAAGTGGCTACACTCACGTCCTTCCGCAATTTAAATTCGTTCAAGGTCTGCTACTTTGAGGCGCAACAGAATGCAGTTTCTTCTTTCGAAGCTTGCCTTCATTTTACGTAAATATCACTCCAGTTGCTTGCTTGGCAAAGACAAGTTTTGAGACATAGATATTGGAAGAATCTTAATACGCGAGGAGGGGGCAATTAAATTCCGTCTAGCGTATTGCTGAATTATAACTTCTTTTCTCATTTTATTTTAGCATAGCAAGCTCGTAAACGAGCACGCTATACTACGATCTTGCCCATACCGATGGGTAAAAAAGTCCAAAGGGATCTGCATCTCATTTCCTTGCGGAATATGAACTAAATTACTATGCAGATTAGGAGCCTAGGACTAAGAAGTGCCCAAATATCAAGGCATGCAAGTTCAGCGCAGGTCCTGAATAGGTAGACTTTATTCTCATTTAATGACCCATACCCGCTGACGGAGAAATTTCAGAGGTGCATTTAAGTCCAATTAGGTGCACCAACGCGAAAGCAATGTGCGTTATTTCACGCCGACTAGTGTATTCGCCCAGTACTAAGCCAGTGGATCTCGGTCTCACTCGGTCAGATGGCGTATGTGTATGGCGCATTTAACTATATTAAATTATTAAGCACCGCGAATGGAACTTCATAAAGAGGATGTTGTTCCCTGCCTATCTCGAGGGTGTGTTGCAGTGGGAACTTGGGAAGACGAAGACGAAGTGGGAAGACGACGATGTTTACTAAACAGCGCTAGAGAGTTGCAGTTGTACACGAGGCATGATCGGCTGCATATTTACCGTATTTTCGGAATTTTAAGGCCCTCCGATTCATAGCACCCTACCCCAACCCCCCTCTAACTTCGCAAAACGTTTTTGGGAAAACAGTTAGCATGCGAATCTAGGCGGCCCCTTTCTGCGAGGAAGAGAGCGCACACAAAACTTCCAGTGCGCTTGCTAACTCAGTCGAGGCAGGAGCCGTTGTAGATCCGAGGTGGTGTGGTGTTGGCGGCACGATCTCCAATTCTTGTTTCTGTGCGTTCCGGCCCTAAACGACAGCTTGTGGCGCAGGACGGCAAAAGCCGGCTGAAAGCGACCACAATTACTCTGTCACATGAATATACAATCTGCGGTCCTTCGGCGGATCTCGGCAGGTTTTGCAGGCATCGCGAGTCCACGTTGCTTTGTTTAGTATCAACTCTTTGGCATCCATAACAAAAGTTGGACGGAGCTTGAAGAGGACTGTCACCGCTTGAACTTTTGGCGCTCTTGAATCGCCTTTCTGGAAGGTGATTGCCAACTTTGTTTGCCAAATTATTTGTTATCTCTCACCCGTCTCTTCAAGATATCGACGGAAAAAAATGTTCTGGACAGAGGAGAAGGGGGTATTTTATTTTATTTTTTTTAAATCTAAGCACCTCCTCACTCCTCTCTGAAAATCCGATCCCGAAAAAGGAGATGGTTAGAATCGAGTAAATACGGTAGTATAACTAATAAAAACAACAAACCGAATATAGTGTAGTACTCTCGTTTCTCGACCAGGAGATCTAATTCTATTCGTTCTGGCACGGCTTCGAAACCCAGCGGCGGTAATATTTTTTTCTTCTCTAGTGACATGAAAGGGATAACGGAGCCAACAGACGGCGTCGGCAAGGAAAGCGTCGGGGATTTTTTTTAACTTCTTGTGTGGACCTGAATAAGGAGTGCAATCATTTTAAAAAGAGAAAGATAAATAAATTCAGAAGTGGCAGAAAAAATAACGAGACTCTGGTGAACACTCTCATAGCAACATTAACGCCCAAGAAAATGTACGGCTGGATAGCCGTCGCTGTAGTTCACGGCCGCAATATTTGAGTCGTGGGTTCGGATCCACCAACAGAGTCATTTCTCTATAATACATCATTTTAAATATAAAAATTATTGCTCATTAAAACGTACACTAGCTGAAAATTTTGACGTTGCCTTCTGATATCCTCATGCATGTAGAACAAACCTTTGCTTTCAAAGCTTCTTTACCTGCAGTATTCAAGTCTATATTTTCGTTAACCTTTAATTCTTTAAAAGTCTAATTGATACTTTTTGTCTGGCAAAACCATCTTTTCCTTATAGAAATTAGTACTCCCGCCACACAAAACGGTATAATGAGATTATAATGAATGTGACAACGAATCATTAATAAACAAAGTTTGAACAATCTAAGGTTGTGAATAATTTTCGACAATGCGCCTAGTGCTTTACGTGCCTGGAGTTTAAAGTACTAATTTTGTGCGGTCGATCACAAATGTTGAAAAGAAATACCTAGCCATTAGAATGTGGACACTCTATAACGTCATCACGAAAATGCAAGATATTTAGCGGCTGGTATAGTTCAAACTGTATTAATAATGCAGTTTGTTTTATTTGCATTCTGATTTAAGTCAGTTGTATCTAAGGCTTGCAGACAGCTCATGCGGAAGGTTTTCCGCAGCTGTTTGTAGTTCTTCATAAGTTAGCAACGAACAGAAAGGCGATAGTGTCTTTGGCATTATACACTATTTCTGCAGCGTGATTTGCTGGGCGGGCCGGTACATGTCCAAACGAAAAAAAAAAAAAAAAAACGAACGGAAGGACGCAGGACCAGAACGACACACACACACGCACACACACACACACACACCGTCGCCGGACTAACTATTAGAATGGATCTTGAAACCGCGCAAAAGACAAGGTACGAGGAAGAAACCAAAAGGACAAGGCGCAGAGTCCCTATAGTCTTATTGCGCGGTTTCAAAATGCATTCTAATAATATTCACCAGCTAGCCCGCCTCTCAATATTATATGCCGGACTTATAACTATTCATTATCAGCAAAACCATGTATTAAAATCACATTCCGTGCGCAATCGCACATTCAGTCGCATGTATCACGGTACAGGCGTCATTTCAAGCCTGATGAAAAATGCCACTTTTTTTTCCGTGATAGTGACAGATGGATCACTGATGGAAACATGCTCGTTTTTTTTTTTTTTTTCATTAAAACGCATGTAGTAGTTCCCGCTCGTGTCTGAGCTTTCCGCCGCCAATAATAGTAGTCCTGAGAAGTAACGCTGAGCAGTTCTGGCACTCCCTCACATGTATGACCAGGTTGCTCCCTGTGCCAGAATGCAACGTCTTGCGTGTTCTCCGAGGCGCTCGTTCAAGCCCTGCCCCGTCTACCCTATATTAATATTTTCGCATGAGGTAGGGATAGAATACACTACCCCTAAAACACACTTTGTGAACTTCGTTTCGAGCTTTGTTTTACACGCAGCTTTTCGCTGAGAGGCAGAGATGCGTACGCACAGATTGGAAAGTTTGCGCGGGGCCAAAAACAACAAATTGACACCAAATGTCTGGGAAACCTTTTTCCTCATGCGAAATTTCATAGTAGTAGGGAATGACCTCAAAATTTATCGTCCTATCTAAAAACATTCACGTCCTATCCTCTTGTCTTATCTTAAGTTTGAGGAAAAGGCGAACGAAGCGTTCCAGAAGTTTAAGCCATGAGGTTTAAAACCTCGTAAGGCGAAGGCTCTAGCCCTGCGCCCGCTCAATCAAATCAATTTTACCAGACTGGAAAACGAGATCCGCAAATGTAAACAAAACGTATTGCGTGTCTTTTCCGCGGCGGAGACTCACAAAGTGGGCAATATTTTTAGAGCCATCGTAACTGGTAGAGGGCTCTTGGTAGAGGATGGTGTCAGGCTTTTTGCAACGTTCCTTTAGTTTGGTTTGCTTTGTGGGGTTTAACGTCCCAAAGCGACTCAGGTTATGAGAGACGCCGCAGTGGAGGACTCCGGAAATTTCGACCACCTGGGGTTCTTTAGCGTGCACTGACGTCGCACAGCACATGGACGCCTTGCTTTTCGCTTCCATCGAAAAGCGGTCGCCGAGGCCGGGATTCGATCCCACATCCTTGGGAACAGTAGTCGAGCGCCGTAACCACTGCGCCACCCCGGCGGGATGCAACGTTCCTTTGGAGGACTTGTTCCGCCTGATCTTTTTGCAGTTCGGAGCTCGTCATCTCTGGCGGAGAGCCTCAGGGATGCTTTTCCTAGCACCAGCGCTGCTTTCTCGGTCGACATAGTGGACCTGTTTGTTGTATTGGATACCACAGGATGAGCTTCTACAAGCATTGCGCGATTTGATTGAGGGCAGCGGGGCGGTTGCTTTCCAAAATAAATGTCGAAGAGCACTCGACGCCTTCCTGGAACTGCTGAGTGTGTACCTAAGGTCTACTATCGTACAGCACGGTGACAAACTATGTTGTACAAAAGCAAGGCATTTGTATAGGCTTGAGTGTTGCACCTTTGCTGTGTGACGTGTCCAAGTTTGGTTTGTCGCTGCGGAAATCAATTCACGACTCGCGCACTGTAAAAGTGCTTAGAAATGTGGACGACCTTTTAATCGTTTTAAACATATCATCAACTGAGCAGCTAACCACGATGGCGAACCAGGTTTTAAATGTTTTTAGTGCCTGTTCCAAGAACATGGCTTTTACCAAAGACTAGCCCTCTGGCAACTCCATCAGGATTCTAGATTTAGAACTCAAGCTTTTAGCTGGCGAACACGTTTGTTCGACATACGCTCCTCGGTGTAAAAGCCTTGTGCTTCCGCTCACTCGAAGCTGGTAAAACGCGGCATGGCCAACCTATGTTTCTCAAATGCGCTGAGAAAAAGTTGTCCGCATGCTATGCAGCACATTCTTGCCGAGCAGGTGCTCCGACTGAAAGCGTCTGGCTGGTTTTCCTTCCTCGTTGCTAGTGGCGGTCGCTAAGACCTCGGGGGGAAAAATGAATAAGCTGCACGCCAATACCAAGCACCCAAAATATAGGTCATTCCCTACTACCACGGAATTTCGCATGGGTTGAGAAAAGTTTCCCTAAAAATTTGGTGCATATTTGTTGTTTTCGGCCCCACGCAAATTTCCCTGTCTGCACGTCCGCATCTCAGCGAGAGCATAAGTGCAAAACAAAGCACCAAGCAACGTTCACAAAATGTGTGGTGGGAGTAGTGTATTCTATCCCTACCTCCTGCGGAAACCTTTATATAGGGCACGGGGCAGAGCTTGAACTAGTGCCTCAGAGAACACGGCAGGAAGTTGCATTTTGGCACAGGGAGCAACCTGGACATACATGTGAGAGAGGGCCAGAACTGCTTAGCGTTACCTCACGACTACTATTATCCGCCGCGGAAAGTCCAGGCACGAGCAGGAACTGCTAGAAGCGTTTTTAATAAAAAAAAAAAAAAGAACGAACAAGTCTGCGTCAGTGATCCGCCTGTCATTATCGCGGAAAAAGAGTGGATTTTTTTTATAAGGTTTGTAATCACGTCCGGACTGTGATACATGCGACTGTATGTGCGCGTGGGCAAGGAATGTGGCTTTAAATACGTGGTTGAGATGATAATAAACAGCTGTAAGTCCGGTGACGGTGTGTGTGTAGTCTCCTTCTGGTCCTGCGTCCTTTTTCGTTTTTTTTTTGTTTTTTTTTTTTTGTGCGGTATTTCTGGTGCGTTTATGAACGGCAGTTTTTCGTCATTCAAGTACGGCCAAAACAGAAAAAGGAAATGTAGCGATGTAAAATCCTTACCTTGAGGCTCCCTGCTTAAGGCTTGTTCTATACTAAGTTCTCCAGCTAAATTTAGCCAATCGTTCAAAAATTACATATCTGCGATAGGAGAGGGAAACCAGTTACATGTATCGGTCGGCCGTCTTGCACACCACACGAAAAGCTTTGTTTGGCATTTAATTACTTAGTTAACAAAACTAATTGTTAGAAGTAAATAAATACTGTCTTTATAAAAAAATTAATTTACTATGTTTCAGAACGCCCTCAGAAACTTCCATTCCATTATATGTCTTAAGAAAGCCTTGCCTGTATCTTTTTCCGGATTCGAAAGATATCACACAAAATTTAAAAGCATCCGATTGATAACAGCATAATCGCAATTTCTGCAAACGAAATCAGGACCGGTTGGCCAATATATCTTCGATGGTTGCTTCACCTGCGTCAGCAATTTGCACCACGTGGTGGTGTAAATTGCACGAAAGTAGCGAGCTCGTTGCGACCATCGCCAACATATCGGCTTACCATTACGGGGTTGTCGAGTCGCAGCTGCAGGTAATTTTTTTCCTTTAAACCACGATTGACAGCAGCACAATAGTGGCGCGCAAATGCGCTTGTCACGTGATTTGTTTTGGCTGGGACACCCTGGAAATGAGAAGGCTCCGCCTCATGTGACGCACTGTTGCCCATATTTATAGCACTAAGCTGAATTGCGCGACTATGTGTACCGTATCTACAAACGGTGTTCAGTAATATGTGCCGAAACGAAAATCGTTTGCTTTGTAAAATAAATATAAACGGGCACTTCTTCCCTTCTCAAGTCACGTTTGCCTAAGTGCTCCAGTAACAATCAAACAGCAAAGCCCCATGTAGCCGTTCTTGATGCAGCGGAGTACGTTGACATGGTTCCCTCCACAACACTACATACACCTGTGAAGCAGCGACATGAGAATGTAGTGCTTTATTATTGATATATTGGTGGATAGTGCCGGCATGCTGAAGACAGCTTGCAAAGGGGGATCCAAATTAAAGAATTCTGGAAGGATTCTATTTGAATAGCTGCTGTTCAATGGCATCTGAAGTTTTTCTTTGCCCCTTCAAATCTGCTAAGTGCGTCATCGTCTGGAATCCCGACTGATAGCGGAAATTTAACTTTATTACCTAAATAGTCACACTGCCAAAACCGAATGATAGGTTCTATAACTTTCTAAATATACCTAGAAGTGATATCAGGCGATGATGTTCAAAACATCAATGGCACAGCGTTTGGGAGTAACCGAAAGCCGTCTTTCCTCAAGCACGCAGTTGTGTACATGACTCGGTGGGCACTTATATGAAGCTACTGCTACAATTGATGCAACTCGTCCAGACGAAGCTGTTTCACCAATATCGAAGTAAAAATTTAAAAAAAAAAAAAACAAATTACGATCCCCAATGCTTTCCTTGGCCTCGCCGACTGTTGGCTTATTTCCTTCAATATTATTTAAGGAATTCCACTGTCTATAGTTCTCGCTTCATTCGTAGGTTTTAATAACGCGTTATATTTTACTCTTGTGTGAAAGTAAGCGACCTGGTGTTAAAAATAACGTTAATAGCCATGTTGAGTTTTTATGGCTTTGAACTCAACTTTATTTCTGTCGGTTCCTTGAAGTTTTCAACATACTTTTTATTTAAAAGCTGCCCGCAGAAATTTTCTTTTTTGCGTACTACTAGAACGTGCACATGATATCGAACAAAACAAAATTTATTTTTATGCTCTTTTTGTGTAAAAAATGTTGAGATCAAGATGATTGACAGCTTTCATTACGTAAAAGCGAAATATCATTCATAACCCTTTACACAGTAACGCAAGATTCAAAGTTGTACCGAAAATTTAGAAAGAACACCGAATTTTGAATGCTTTAGTAATTGTGCCGGATTTCGTTCCACGAAGCGTTTATCGTTTCAGAGTCACAAATGGCGGACGGAAAAATCATTCCAAACAGAAAATATATAAGAAATGTCTTGTGAGAGTAATTGCTTTCAGAAGATTTTCAAACATCGACCTTTCTTCTCGAGTAACATGAAATTGGAAGCAACGTACGAACAGCATTTTTGAAAAATACATATACGTCATTAAAAGGAAGAGGTCGTTCAGAGGCAGCTTGGATGAGGAAAGAAAGAACATGACATGTTAGGCTGCGACAGCCGCAAGACTAATAGTTTCTCGTTAGTATTTATTTTCTTCCTTCCACCGATGCCGAGGTTAATGCCATCATGCATCGCTTTACACACGCGCAAACAGGCGCATGACTGCAACTGACTTTTCAATTTCCACAATCTTTGCCATTCGTGACGTTTGCTTAAAGTGATTTTTTGATGTTACGCTCAAACTGCTTCGGCTGCATTTGAAAAGGGGACCGTAATGATCCTAAAATGTTTCAGCGAAACCGAATACTATGCGCAAGGAAAAGCAAACTTCTACAGAGTCCTAGAATGCAGTTATTATGCATGGAAAAACGAGACTGCAGTGAGTCGCCGGATTCTGTAGCTTTCATTAACTACAGCAGCAAGGAACTTGCGCGGATTGCTGATGAGAGCAGTTAGTATTCGCCAGTTAACAGCTAAACCTGGCTCCATTGCCGACTTCGTAGTATCCTTCACAAGCTACGTATTTGGTATCATTCGCTTTTCTGCCAGTGAACTTCCAGATAAATTCGGGCACTATTTCCTCTGCGGTATTGTGGCTCTACTCCTAAGTTTGCAGCCGGGAATAAGCTAAGGAATGTGAGGTTATAATAGGAGGATAATTGCGTTTTCCTCGCCCATTTGTGGCTGACTGCCCATGCCGGCGACCCCTCCCCGTGATTGTAAGCGCACTGAGCGCACGCAGACTATAGCGGACTGTCCTCTTGTGAGCAAAGGAACAACACGGGGTGACAACAGGCATTTATCGCTGCATTGGCAACAATGCCAGCTAGCAATAAAAACGCGCTAAACAATAGGTGGTCGGAATCGCCACCAAGATTACGGGCGAACGTTCGCCCACACAAAGGCAGGGGATAAACCGCAAGGCCGAACATGAGGAGCAGGCAGGAAAAGTCCCGCGAAGGTGCGCCTAGCCAGCGACTGCGGAGCCCCGCGAGGATGCGTCCGCTCGCGTCGATTCCCCGATGCCGAAGCCCCCCGACTTTCCCGCGTGCGCAGTGACGAAGCCGTGTTTGGCTCTCGTGCTGCCATATCTCGATAGTTATTGTTAATTGTCGACGTTGGCGCCATCTCATGATAGCTAAAAGAACGACTGCGGGAGAAAGCCGACTTTAAAGGGAACGATGGGAGATCGTTCCGCACAGGAAATAAACCTGCGCAGTGTATGTCGGACTAAGCGCTTAAATTTACAGGAAGTCTTGTTGAACTACATGTTTGTGAGTGGCATGACGAAGGAGTTAATCGGAACCAAACCGAATGCGCAGCAATATGTTAGCGTAACTCAATGTTAGTGCCCATGTCGATGTCTTCTCCAACTCGTCATCACCAACTGGGTACTTTGCTGAACAGAGGCCCGATCCTCACTGTTTTCGCAACTGAACATCCCCGTCTACTAGCTGCGGCTATGTTGTCTTTGCAATTTCCAAATCTAATTTGCCTATCTGACTCTCTGCCACCATCGGTTAGTTTTCAATCTAGTTAATGTTGCTTAGTTATTATATATAAAGCATCGACTATTTTTTAGTATCCGCATTCTCGCTAAAACCCGTTATTTGAGGCCGACTTCGTTTTTTATTGTTACAAGTGCGGACGAGGGAAAGGATGAGGAATGCAGCTAAGCCAAGAAGGACTTCCTTACCTTACCTCGAGCACGTGCTTGTGGTAGCGAAAACCTACTGCGTGGTGCAGGAGGGAAGGCTACGACGTGTCTTGATGACTCCCGAGACATCTCCAAACTTGAGAAGACAGGCGGGAACTCTCGACAAGTGCGAAACCTGTTCAGAAGCAAAGCAAACAATTATTCAGACATTTATTCTCCGTGAGAATACGATGCGACAACGTAGGCGACATATAAAGCCCTGCTTTAACAAAGCCGTATAAATGCGCCTGCGCAGCTTAGATGTAGCATATCTCACTCGAGAGCACTGAAAGGTTCCACCTTCCCACCTCAAAGGAGTAGCCAGAGTTGCAACTTTGTGACCCCGCAGTGAATCGCGCAAAGAACCGAAAAAAATCAGTCCTCCGACATGTCAGCTGCCACCTGCCAGCTACACCTGCAAGCGACATGCTCGTGATTTTGCACTCGGAATTTTTGCATAACATGGCCCTTCAAAACACTCGCATTCAAAGGCTGCTGCGTGGGAACTTTAAGCGATGCGGGCATATTGACACTCCCCTCGCTTTGTATTCGCGGCTAGGCGTGCTTGAGTATTTTATGCGTTGAATGTGCTTCTAGGCTTGGCATAACACGCGGCTCTCCATATTGTCTGACGGAAAGTATCGTTGCAGGCAATGCCCGGAAAAATGGCGAGACGACAGCAGAAAGAACAAAGGCCGATGTCGGGACTATGAAACAGAAAGAACTGGAAGCACAGAGACAGTATGGGTGGAGAAAGCGTCTGCAAGAAACCAATCAAGAACGGCGAAAGAACAGTTGTATATATCTTGTATCCAATCTGGCGTTCATGTGCAGGATGAGAAGGACACGTCGAACTAATTCAATCTCTATTTGTATCTGCCAAACTATCTAGACAAAATCTGTACTAGCCACACTAGCCAAAGTCTGCATTTGCCAAACTATATTACAAAATGTTATGTGTACCCAATGCCATTGTGGAGAAAACATTACTTCTGAGAAGATCGCCTCTGTGAAGAACATGCAATGTATGGTCACGAAAGGTTGCCGCCGGATTAAATGAACAACACAATGTTTAATCATTGTGTAACCGTGTGAAAACGTACTGCTGCTGCACGGTATTCCATGATTAAGCCGAGTTAAATCACCTGCATTTTTTTTTATCAAATTATACGTGCTAGACACGCCTGTTTCTTCTTTTTTGAGTTCACCTAAAAAGTTTTTTTTTTTTTTAATTACAACTTGATAAATATTAGCTACAGTATCAAAACCAAATTCTACCATTCTCTCCCTCTTCTTGCCTTAGGCGTGGCCCCTATAAGTTTTCTTCAGTAGCCCGCTGCTATGTCCTCAATTTAATATAAAGTTTTTTCCTTAGACTTTATGCACCTACCACATAGTGAAATGCTCGCACGATAAAAGTATTATACAATTTCTCCTTATATGTATAATATATTCTCGCAATACATATTAGCTTGTGATACTGCGGAACCAAACTAAACAGTTAAGAGTATTCTTCTCGATGCGGACAATGACGTGACCTGATCAGCTTTCAGGCACGAAAAACGTAACCATTCTGATAAAGTAAAATTCCTGTGCGAGCTCAAGGGCTTCCAATCTCCAAAGAATCTATGGTCTGGGTTTTTGAAGATCATAACCATAAAAAAAAAAAAAAAATCGAACTAGTTTGACTGCGAATGCGCCGCGACTTGGTTTAGATCATGCGACGGAGCTAAGAGGTCAGCTTGGCTGGCCTAAACACGAGAACACTCTGCTGTCACCGCAGCCGCACAACCCGCGTGTTGTTTTTGGCCTTAACAGACGACAAATACCCATACGAGGGGAAATGCCCCCGGAGAAATTTTCGGGTGCGTATTGACGTGGCCAAGGACAAAATAATTACAGAGGAAGAGAAAACAAAATATTAGTGCAGTGAAATATGTTTCCGCAGAAAGTGATATATGCCCGCTTCGATGCCGGCGCATTGATTGTAAAAATGGAGAACAGAATGTGTAGTGAGGCTCAGTAGAAGGATAGCTTTTTGGGAAACTATAAAGTAGGCCATGCCTCTTTGAAATTCGTTGCCTCAGCATATCGCCGCCGTCAAATTCGCATTACCGAGTAACTAATCCTGGGCCAGCATTGTTAGCTGTCACAAAAACGATGGGGTCTTCGGATTAATTGTGACTGGTTCAAGGAACTATATCCGCTTATGTAGGGTGACTCAAGTGAAGAATTTTGAAGCGTAGATATAAGGAAGCCAAAAAAAAGTAAACTGTACAAAACTAAAGCGCGTCAAACACGCCAGTATGAAATATTAGCAGATAGCACGCTAATTCTTAAATGAGGATTCACAAGGGGACCCGCAGACCAGAGCGGCCAAAGCTATCACGTTATACACTTGAAGACGGAGCTTATGGACTCCCTTGTTTTTTCTTATACCAGTGGTTGAAATCTCAGCGTAACAGTGTTTCTAATACTGTGGCCTAATTTTACAGTCGGAAGCTTACCCCTCTCACAAAGAGACCGCCGCATAATAACACCTTGTGCACCTCATTTTGCTATAGATTGGTAGAGCGTTTGCAGTCGTGTTCTTCATTATTGAGAAACTTCAAGCGAAACAAAAAAGGGATGTGCTTGTGGTTTTGTTTAAAATTTGCCCTTAATTCATATTTCAGCTTATGTAAGTGTCATGACATGCCCATAATAAAATAGGCTACTTTGAGTGCAGCTTTTTCGGCATCCCCTGGTTAGGCATATATCAATATTCGAATCTCTGTAAGTTAAAAGAGTTAGAGAAATTTTCTACTTTTATAGAAAGCTCAGGGTTTGTGCGAATACTAACAAATAGCCTCCTGCTAACCTGGCAGAATTAATACTGCACACGCAAATATGTTTCTAACCATCGTAACTTGGAAAGATATAAGCACAGCGCCCTTTCTTCGGAATGCACATTGGTTATGCTTTATTGCTCAATCTTCTATGTGAAAGAGAGGAATCGCTTTTCAAAACTTCAGAAAAATGTACACTTCATACGTTGAAAGGATCGGACGAAAGAGGCGAAACATGTCAGAAGTTTGCGTTAGGCATAGCTGGAACGATGACAAAGGACGCCGACAATATTTTAACTAGTTCATAAATCAACATGAGCAGCTCGAAATACCACGAATAACTACGCTTAATTATTTTTGTTTAGTTCTTAAGTTTTTTTCTTGTGCTCCTCCGTTATAATTGCTCTCAAGCCTCGTTGCCCGAGGCCGGTAAATTGGGAGTTGCAGTGAACTCAAGCATGAAGCTGCACTGCACTTGGCTGGGAATAGTTTGCCAGTATGCAAAAAAAAAAAAAAAAAAAAAAAAACACCATAGTTACCATGGGACACGCGGTCGATACAAGCCGAGTCAGCAGTGCTTCATAGCAACAATGTGGCGCCACTTTTTCAAGCCTTCTCAGAGTGATTCTGTTCCTCTTCTCAGGTCATAGCGGTTGGCGCCACTGTTTTGATGGGACAGCATACCCAGTTAACGAGCACTGGTCTTCAAAACTAACAGATTGCTCAAGTAACTTCCACTGTTACGGTCTGTTTAATTTGCTTATTTTTGTTATTTTGCTAAACGTCTTTCCTCGAAAATGCAGAATTATCAGCCCATATTTCGGATGAATTAGGGTGGCAGTTTGGGCTTACATAGCGCAGGGACAGGACAGTCCCTGCTTTATTTTTGTTCGAAGGCATATATGAACCTATAATGAATGTTCTGTAAGGTAATATTTGATTAAGAATATTTGAATGCGTACACAGCAGTTCTGTGTAATATAGTACAAAACACTGAAGAAGCAGGCATTAGGATAGACACTCCCATTTGTCCACCTCGCATAACGTACTTCTTTCGACTGACATAGTTAAATTACAAGAGGAAACCAAAGTATTAGTGTGCACACTACATTATTAAATATTTTCTTTATTTGTACGCTAACATTCTTTTGTTTTAGAGGGCCGCTCTTATGCACCCGTTCAGCTGTTGAGCAGTATCGCTTAAATATCAGAGCAGAGAGAAGCGAGTGGGCACACGCCATGGCTCGAGCATTCCTCTCCCGGGATCCCACGTCACCCTCACTACATATGATGAGATACTGAAACACGCTCGCTTAGCGAGATAAACATTCCCAGAACCTGCAAAAGAGCTCTATAAATAAAAGGAGAGTAACCTCAGGTGGTTAAAAACGTTGTCTGACAACAGCCCAGCTGGACTGCATGCAATTAGTCAGGGTACTTTCTCAGTTGAATGCACATTTTGCAGCCGGAAAGCAGACCTTTACCACGTGTTATGAGCTTGCCAAGAAAAAACGAAGCCATACCTCGTAAAGAAAACCCAACATAGGCGGTTTGTTAGGTGCCCCTGTCCAGCTCTCATCTTGCGGCGGGAAGGAACTTGCTTGCGAGAGTTCGGGAAGCGGCATTAGCCAACGGAGTCCCGAACTAACGACCCGGCAAATCCTGCTCTTAAATCATAACTTATTTTCCCAAATTATTGTTTTATAATAGTGCTACTACTATTTGGCTCGTTATAAACGTTATAAATGAGAAAAATAACAAATGCTTTGTAATTGCACCTACATACATCTATCAAATTCTTTGGCTCAATATATCGCAAGAACGCTTAATAGAGGAGCTCAAATTTCGCGTTGTGCAAATAATTGTTCATAGAAATTTTTTCTCGCTTCTTCTGAAACCGAATGGCATTCCTTCAATCATAAATCTTTATTCACGAGGATGACCCGAGGCCTACAGTGGAAGTGGATAACCGAACATGCTCGTTTTCGTTCCCAAAATGATAGAAGGTAGCAGTAGCCAGTCTTCCAGTCCCATTTGTCCCATCCTCTATTTCTAAGCTGCAATTTAATTTCTAATCAAGATTACAGAAGGAAAGATATAGACGTCATTAGGCAAAAATCGTGACGCAAGAAGCAGTGCAAGAATTAGCTTTCAATATTTGTAAAATAAAGTGGCTCATTGAGGCTTCGACAAAGGGGCAAAATGCATTTATGCTTTTTGGGCGCACAGTTGGCTGAAAACCAATCGATGTGTGATAAGGAATACAGCTATAGCCTCTCTCTGCAGCCTGCAATGCAACTACAACCTAAGCTAAAATCAGTTTTAGTAAGATACTCTAAAGCAGGAAACTTACCGGTATGTAACTCGGCATAATGTTTTAATAATCACAAATACTTACTTCTAAGAATTGATTTCATTTTAGAGCTTACTTACAAGCAGTTACAGTGTATTAGCAACGGATTAGCAACGGCAGATAAAGATTGAAACCTCGCCGTCCGTGACATCGTAACCGCACTTATCTGATGCGCTAAGGCCCGAAATCCCTTCGTGAACGTCAAATTTTAAATTCCGAATTAAAACAACTTGCGGGTTCGTTTGTTTTTACAGATGCCACATATACCAGAGCACGGAGGGTAAATTATGGTAGCGCCATCTAAGGCGCCGCAGCGAAACGAAGGTTCTGGACTGCCAAACGAGGTAGTCGCGGATATACATCGTGTTGGCGCTTTTACGTCTCTTTGAAGTTTTCGCTACCGGGAGCTCGTAAAATTGTCCCGAAGTTAATTTCAGCCTTACGGCAGGACTGTTCTACCCATCTCGCAATGGCAGGGACAAGAGCAGCATCCACAAAGTGGAACGGTAGGTTCGGGTAAGGCCACGGTACCTTTCTGTGTGATAATGCTACGGCCATGACTTTTCCAATTTGTCATGCATGCCCAATAATATGACATGTACCAGCAAAATTGTTGCTGTATATAAAGCATTGTACCTTTGCGTAGTGTCTGCAAAAATCTGTCACAGCCTGCACCTCACAAACAGGCGCAATGCAGAAGAGCGAATAAACGCGTCGCATTCAAGGTCTTTCTCTGATGTTTTTTATTTCAGCAGGACAAAAGAAGTAAATAGCTATAAATTAGCTGAGCTGGAGCAGGGAGAAAATTTCATGTTTTAAACAACCGTGGACAGAGTGTCATTTCGATTATGTTAAGATTTAGTAACACCAACCAGTCGCAAAATTTCCCGTCACGTTTTGATGTTGCTTACCACAACCGAGTCGAAACGCAAAGCTGGCAACTGTTAAAAAACAACATTGTCTTGTAGCTCGAACTCAGCTGATCTAATGTTATTTCCTTCGTCTGCTCTGCTGAAGGAAGAACGGAAACGTCAGGGGATGAGCGCCAATGCGACGTTCTTACTCGCAGTTGCGACACTGCGTCTGCTTATGAGGTGCAGGCTGTCACGGAATTTTGTAGACATCATGCGAAAGTATAATATTATACACACTGAAAGAGTTTTGGTATATTATTGGCCATGCATATGCCCAATAATATACCGAAATCCTACAGAAGCAGTAGATTTTGCATAGAAAGATAGCATGGCCTTACCCGAACCATCCGCTCCACTTCTGGGTGCTTTGCATGCCCTGCCATCGCGGCATGTGCAATACAGTCTTACTGTGAGGCTTCAATGAACCTCAGATGAATTTAGAGCGCCCAGTCGCAAAACCCTCGACTAAATCTAAAAGCGCGAGTGTGATGTACTTTCGCGGCCGCCTCATTTGGCAGTCCAGAGCCATCGTTTCGCTGCGGCGCCTATAGAGGCGCTACAGAGCTCTCAAAATGGTGCCGTAAACCCTTTGTGCTCTGGTCTACAGATTCTGATTCATGACTATGAGGAACTGATCAAAAGGTTATCAGCTTTTCTTAAAAGTTCGAAACATAACGCTTCAAATTATTCCTTTTCAGAAGCTTGTTAATATAAATGGCTATCCCTTGTCGGATGTTTTTATTATGGCATCACTGCGCGTGGAATCTTCACTAAATTCACGTTAACTTCTTCATTTGTATGATATAAGTATATTTGTTTCTCTTGACTGGATAAAACTACGAGCGATACAATTTTGTGAGCATGAAACAAGGAAAAGACAAAAGTAACTTGGATATTAGGATAAATATCGATGCATAAATCTTCACATCTGGGCTTTCCTTCGATGTAACAGTCTTTAATTACCTGAACAAATCTTGCAGGCTGATATCAAAAGTAAAAACTTTTTAATATCAGAAACTGCATTGCAATGACTGTCTTCAATAGGCTGTTGTTTCTAGCTTTGATACTAACTGGAACTGTAGGTTATCAAATTTACGAAAACCTGAACATGAGCAAAGCTCATTAACCATAGAATAAATGAAAAGAGACTATTGCCAGTTTGAGTTACGTATATACTTTGCGGATAAGAACTTCCAATTCCTTGAGGCGGTCGGATGCCGCGCATTGTGACGATGGTATTAAAGTTTTCTCCGATGCACCGTAAGCCAGTGTCATCTGAAAACGCTAAACGGCACACTCGGTTTTCAATTCTCTCGTGGCCTCACATTACGTAGATTTGGGCAGCTCTGAAAAACAGATTTCGAGAAGTCTAGTATTTGGCCTTAGTAATTTGTGGTAGTGGGTAACAAAATAACTTCTACCAAAAGCCGTAGCGAAAGCTGTCTGACGGCCGCTCTCTCCTACAGTGGATGCCGACAATGTAGTGCTGCGGGTTAGGATAACCTGAGTAACTGCTCCTTGCGCGTTGCGGCACACTTTTGTCTACCGGCTAAAACCTTGAATGATATATCGAACTGTGTTTAAACTGGGGCAAATCTTTGACAAGCTTTCCAAAGACGTCACGTTTCTAGGTTTTCCTGCCGAAGGCTCTGCATCATGGTTGTAATTTCGGGCATTTAGGTCAACTTCAATGTGCATACAACACATCAACGCGAACAGTTCAAAGCATAACGCTAACTGCCATCATTATTCATGCTTTTTTGCAGACATGCGCGTGAATTCACATCAGGCAATAAAAATATTACTGCTCATTTCCAAGCCTTGCAAAACACACTAAACGACGGGCTCTCTCTTCTTATTTTCACTCCTTAACAAGCTGCATTTGACGAGCTTTCAAAAAAACTTGAATTACAATATATTATTTGGAATGAACATTCTTAGAGTTATAGCATATTCAAGGCTAGTTCTAAGCAGTTAAAATAGTGAAAATAAGAACAAAAATCTGTACATCTGATTTTCATCATCACCATCACCAGCCTAACTATATCCAATGCAGGACGAGGGCTTCTTCCATATTTCTCCAATTAACCCGGTTCTGTGCTAGCTGCATCCACTTGACCCCTGCAAACTTCTTAACCTCAATCACCCACCTAATTTTCTGCCGCCCCCTGCTACGCTTTCCTTCCCTTGGAATCCAGTTTGTTACTCTAAGCGACCATCGGTTATCCTCTCTTCGCACTAGATGTCTTCTTAATTTCCACTAGAATGTCGGTAACTTGAGTTATTTCTCTGACCCACTCTGCACGCTTTCTATCTCTTAATGTTACCCCTGACATTTTTCGTTCCATAGCCCTCTGGGTTGTTCTCAACTTAAGTAGAACTCTCTTGGTTAGCCTCCACATTTCAGCCCCATAGGTGAGTAGAGGCAAGATGCAACTGTTGTATACTTTCCTCTTGAGCGATACCGGTAAGCTGCTAGTCATAATCTGCGAGTGCTTGCCAAATGCGCTCCATCCCAATCTTATTCTTCTTGTTATTTCCTTTTCATGGTGCGGATCTGCGATTACTACTTGTCGTAGACATATTTGCCTACTACTTCCAGTGCTTCGCTACCTAACGTAAACTGCTGTTCCTTCCCGAGGCTGTTGACCATTACCTTAGTCTTCTGCATATTGATTTTCAAGCCTACCTTTCTACTTTTCCTGTCTAGGTCATCAATCATTATTTGTAGTTCATCTCCCGAGTTGCTTAGCAAGGCAATGTCATCAGCAAATCGCAGATTACTGAGGTACTCTCCATCTACCCTTATCCCTAACTGCTCCCATTCCAAGTCTCTGAATACTTCCTCTAAGCAAGCTGTGAATAGTACTGGGGAGATCGTGTCTCCTTGCCTAACACCTTTCTTTATGGGAATTTTGTTACTTTCTTTATGCAGAACTATGGTTGCTGTGCTGTTTATTAGAGACCAAAGGGGGCAATAATTTTTGTCGCAGTGTAAGTAATACGTTCTTCGGAAAGGCCTGTGCGTTGCAAGTGATCGGATATCACAGAGAGTATCTATCCATGTTGGACGACTCGTTAACCAAAGTGCTGTAAAATTATTACTCCGGGCTTCTTACGCGCCTGCTGTTGTGGGTCACAACAAAGTCGAAGGTAGACGAGAAAGGAGCTCATTATCTCTTAAGGAGAGAGAATATTGCTATCAAGAATTATGAACAATGAATTGCAATCGACATTTTTGAGGACAATGTCATTCCATGCAAAGCACACCGGAAAAACAGGCACCAGTAGTTTATTATGAGAGGTACAGAAAGAATATGATAAACTTGAGACCATTGTTAGTCCTTTTCTAACGCAACACAAATCGCCCGTTCACCAATATAATCCGGCATCGACGTTCTCGGCAGTGAGAAAAAGATCACGAACAATATCTCCATCAGGAGACACCCGGAAAGGACGCAGCCCTGCGGTAGGTGTTGCCTGTCTCATCATAATGATCACTTTAGATCAGATAAATGCTCATTATGACCAGCGTCAATACATAGACACTCTTATACAAGTTAGCGCATAATTCCATTAAAGTTTTGAGCTAGCCTTAATCCTTGCCTTACATGCAGCAACGATCTGGAGCATCACCGAGGAAAAAACATTGCTGGCTTTTCATTTTACGTTCTTATGCATATTGTATATACAGGTTAACTAATCATAGTACGCTTAGCACCCGTTATATACAACACTGTTTATTTCTGCTTGGCACTTCAACTTTGTTCGCTCTAATGGGAATAATGAAAGTAACAGTTTTGTTCACTATAGCGTTGAAGCACCCGGATATGCAAAAAGAGGATCGGTTCCAGTTAGAGTAAATGTAGGCTTTTCCAAGTTCGAAAATAGATGTACACACAGTGAAAAATCTAGATGTACAACCAATACTATGTTAGAATTAGCATTCAAGGCGTATGATACCTTGATTATTTGGACGAAGATATGAGGAGGCAATTTTAGCGACAAGCAGCTCCTAGGCATCCAGTGGGATGGCTCGAACAATTGTTTTCATTCACGAGCGTCAGTCGGCTAAGCTAATCTCATAGATGAACACTACAAGCTTTTTTTCCTGGATTGGTATTTTGTAAGTTGAAGAATATTGTCCTGCAGTACGCTCTGACTGCCATTCTCTGTACCGACTTTTCTTAGCTAAAAAGCGAGCTTGTAGAGGACGATAGACGGCCAGCAATAATCGCAACAACAGGCGAAGATAATCCAGGGAGCATACAGGAGCAGCGATAATTGCCTCGACAAAAATGGGGGAGGGGGGCGGGGGGTCTTGCAGACCAACTCTAGATGGGTGCGGAAAAGCGGTATTCATGTGGAGGTTTTCCGTTCCTCCGAAAACATTAAAATGGTGCCACTTCTTATTACCCCTCACATTAAGACGGGAACTTTAACCTTTTCCAAACGCACGAACAGAAATAAGTGTTCTCTCGAGCGCTGTTTTACCCACGCAGATCTTGAGAAAAGGTATAGTTTGAATTTGTTTTTCATATGGTGTCATTCCAATAGTTCATAGACTCTCGTCTCGCTTAACTTGCTTTTGACCTAAACTCTCCTAGGCTTCCTTGCACATAGAGGATTGCTATCGAAATATCATCTCAGTCTGCGAACACCTATTGCTGCAACATAATGAAGGTAATAAACTTATTACTAAACCACACCTGCACACAAACACATAGCTTAGCTTTTCCTCACAAAACTATTTCCTCATACCGAAGAAACGGCTTTTTGATAGTATCTCGCGACAGATTACCGGCCAAAACAGAAACAATGCGTCCAGAAGTTCGTATATAAAATTTGAAGAAAAGAGAATGGGATAAAAAGAATGCGACAGGACATTTACCCCTTCGGCAACACGAGTTAGAGCTACAGCTGAGTTTGTGGTGTTCCAAGTCCCAGACCAAAGCCAGTGTCTGCTGTGCACAATGTAATTAAAAAAGAATAGAAGTGGAGCTGACCCGATCGCATCGGTTACTCCATACTACACCGCGTGTCACCACCTTCGTCTGTTGAGTTGCCGCTGAATTGAGATACGTGTCTCTCACTCGAGCGACGAAGCATTTTCTGACGCGGCAGGGGGCCTGGCGAGTGGTGGACGCTGGGGAAAGTCAGCTGTCTTCAAGGTACAGGCTAAGCTACTGGTGAAAGCAACAGGCTTCGGGTGGTCGCGAAAAACAGGCGTGATGTGATGGGCGAGGGAGGGGTGGTGTGAACGCAGGGAAACGCAATGACCAACGAGGGTCCGAGCGCTGTTGGAGAGGCTAACGACTACTGAAGTGCTACATTGGCAAAAAAAGCCCAGTTGAAGATGCGCGCAACAGGAGTGCGTGGCAGGCGAAAGCAATGAATCGGCAGAAGCCACCAATTTTTATGCCCTGCTTATGTCGAAGACAAGGCTTGCGCTACTGCTTTACACTTCGGGAATATTTGCGGTGACTGCAAGCAGAGATGGCAGCACATGCATTGCTGGACGTGCATCTTCGGGAGCATTATTTATCGAAGACGCGATTTTCGAATTGAGGTAACGAAGGTGATATTTTATGATGTATTTTACGCCCCTTCAGGAAATAGCTGAAAGAACGGACGTTAAAGAAAGCCTTTACGGAGAACATAAATGCGCTGAAATGCGCGGGGATCCGACTCTCTTCTATTTAGAGACCGCGTAATTAAAAATAGATTGTGCAATTGCTTTAGGTTCGATGAGTATCACGCTGCTGACTACGCATCTAAGACTCAATAAATCACTCTTATAGCGTTGCTCCTGCTAATATATGGGCCCATATCGTATACCTGCAAAAAGCAGTTTATTTGCAGCCTCTTTGGCAGTCTTTCGTAGGATTTCACTTCACCCCTTAGTTTCAAGAGCCGCCGCATCAATGGCTGCGGATGGAGCTAAGTAAAAGGGTAATTAGCACTTACGGCTGGTTTACGTTAGCTGTGTCGGACCATATTTAGGCAAATATTACAATATTTTTATACTGGGTTCCCAGCCTAATAGATTATATTGGTATGCGTAAAGGCTTCTTCGGAACCAACATAAACCGGAAGTGTAGGCGAGGCAGTCGCATCACAGCGCTTATAGAAGAATTAAGGAATCACAGGATTAGTACTTAAAGATGTGAGGTTTCTTAAGCAGTAGACGGAATACGCTTTTCTAATCATTCTTGTTCGCTACTACTTCAAAACAATGCAAAAAATGTGGTCAAAATAATCGCATATTTCGAGCCTAACACCTCCTGTGACTTACGGCCGCTTTTGTAAAACAAACAGCTGCGAGGTTGTTTGCTTTCCCCGGCCGAAACAGAAACCTGGAAAATTTGTTTTTGCCCTATAAGTTCAATCAAATACCAATGCGCCTAATTTAATTCTAAGATCTTATACGTGGTAGTTCTCAGACGTTTGGCGAAAGTTGCTTTCCTATGTAAGCAAACAACTTCTGAGAAAACGTAATGTTGAAGTGGCAGTACCAACTTTTGAAGAATTACTTGGCTGCTTGTAAATGTCAAGTATGACCTACGAAGAGTTGGACAGATTAGTTAAATTTGGCCTTGACCTACTCATTAGCCTTCTGCCACTGAAGGCCTATAGCTGCCGCTGACCATCGTTTTAGACCTTAGTTTTCGAGTTCAGGAAGATCTCCAGTTAGGGAATCACTTCCACGCGCCCCGGAAGTATGTCCAGCGCAGTGTGTTCTTCCCTGGAGGAAAAAGTATTCAGTTATTTCAAAAGTAGGTCGAATAGGTATGAACGACTGGGCAATATTGCTTAGCCTAAGAAGACCACCTGCGTCACCGCCATCAGTATTAGACGAAGCAGTGCATTTGAAAGAAGGATACAAACGGCTTTTTCAAGCGCGGGTTAACCTTCGCAGTGTGCAGGCTGTTGTGAAGAATGCTGTGGCTGTCGGAAAAGCGGTCTTTCGCAACTTCGCAGGAAGCCTTGTATGGATAGAAGGCACCGTACAAAAAAGACAAGGACATCGATCTTGGCTGATCAAGTCCAAAACCGGAACGGTTCGTCGGCACCTTGATCACATAAAGCCAGGTGCTGAATCCTACCCGACGGAAGATCCGCCACTGAACGATCAGACCAACGGACCAGCAGCACGCGAACAACAGTCCACACTGCCGGCTCCTTACGTGATCGCGGCACCAGTGAAAGCTTCGCCTGCGGACGATCTGCCTACAGCGCCCCACTCCGAACATGGAGAAGCTGAGGCCCGACAAAAGGACTGCGTAACACAACCTTGCGACAACCAACAAAACGAGTCCAGACATGATCAAGCTCTGCCAAGGCCTCAAAGCACTATAAAGTAGTCTCTACCCAGCAACCGAATCGAGAGGTTCTTCGCTCACGGAGCTCCGACACCCCGAACAAAAGATACTACAACAATGTGCAGCGATCGCGATTTACTACCGACCTTTCCTTGCAAATGCAGTCGCGGAAGCGGTTCCATCTTCTGAGAGGCATCCTGATTCTTTGCGCAAGATGATTCGTTGCATCGTACGCGATGAACTTAGCTGCAGCCCATCGCAGCCGCCGCTAGCTTCTATTTCCATCATTGTGAGTGAGGAGATGCAACAGGCGTTCAGGAGCCCTTCTTCGCTTGCCGATACGCACAGATGTATGTGAACGTTCTGCAGCGTCCGGCTTCCCCTTCATCGCCACCTATCATTGCACCGTGAACAGTATTGCAGTATTGCAACATCCATTGCAGTATTACGCCGATCGTTTCACACCCCGAAAGAAAGCCGACATTTGGCGTTTGCCAGAAGGCCGTTGGCTCTGCTTTCACTGGGGACAACCGGGCCACCTGCATCGTGATTGCTCGTATCAACGCATCGGTTTTCAGGGCTTCCGCATTGACTCCCCTCCTTCTCAATTCGGCCAACAACCGCGAGTTATTGAAGAATACCTGGCGGAGCAGCTTCCCTCATCTCCTCCGCAGTGTCAGTACCGCTCCCCGTTGCCAAGGCGCTGTTCTCCATCTACTCATGGCTCCTCGCGTGCGGAGCAGGGCCGCTCGCCTAGCCCTCGCCGGGAAAAACTGAAAACAGCCACCTTCGGAGTCGCTGCATCAAACTGATCGAGAACTGCTGGTACCGTCACCTAAGAAAGACAATCGCGTTTCTTTGGACATCACTGTTATTTTAGTCAGTCACACTACCGTCAATGCATTAGCGGACACCGGTGCTGACTATCCGATTTAGAGTGACCGCATGTCGAATACTTCAAGAAAAGTGCTTATTGCCTGGACAGGGGCGTAACTCCGAACCACCGGTGGTCATCTAGTTACACCGAAGGGGATGGGCATGGCTCGCGTGCAGATTAACAAATGCACGTTCGTCGTCACTGGTGTCGTTTTGGGTGACTGCTCGCGTGATCTAATACTCGGCATTAAATTTCTGGGCAGTATGGTGCAGTTATCGACCAGTGGAATAGAATCGTTACGTTTTTGATGGCCTGCACTGCCGAACCTGCTAGGTGCAGTCCTCGCAATGCTGCACTTCCCGGGTTCGTCGAGAACATCTCGTTACCGCCGCGAAATAGCTGGTTGAAGTTTCCAGCGTTGACCCGTAAGGTGATAAACGTCGCGGTAGAGTGTTACATGGTGAAATCGGACCCGACGAAGCTGACGGCGCAAGCGACTGTTTGTGACAACTGATTCTCCGCGGAGGCGAGCGATGATTGTGCGGCAGTGAGGGTGAGTCAGCTGCAGGGACGAGAGATCAGCATTGACCTCAAGTGGAGCTATAGCGATGGGTGCAACATCAGGTGACCAGCAGAGGCTGACTCGGATGGCAGGAGGGAGAGGAGGCCATAGGTGGAGCCGTGTCAGTAGGAAGAAATGGGCAGCGAGAGAGGGCGTCAGCGTAGAGGTGTTTTTGCCCAGATTTATAGATGATGGTAAGGTGTACTCTTGAAGACGTAGTGCCCAGCGACCCAGTCGACCCGATAAGTTATTCAGCGATGACAGCCAACAGAGTGTGTGATGGTCTGTTACAATGGTGAAGTGGCGGCCATACAAATAAGGTCTAAATCTTTTAATCGACCAAACAACGGCGAGTTATTCTTGCTCGGTAATATTATAGTTACGTTCAGCTGCAGTAAGCGTACAACTGGTGTATGCGATGACGTGCTCTTCAGACACTGCGTTGCGTTGCAACAGAAACGCGCCAATACCGTGGCCACTGGCGTCTGTGTGAAGTATGGGGGGCGCGTCAGCGCCAAAATGGCGAAGCACAGGAGTGGAAGTGAGTGCCTGCTTGAGAGCTTTGAAGGCTTCTTCACATTCAGTGGACCAGATGTAAAACACTTGGAAGAACAAGAGCTTGTGTAAGGGGGCCGCAATGGTTGCAAAGTTCTGAATAAAACGGTGGAAGTAGGAGGCTAAGCCAAGGAAGCTGCGAAGATCGTTCTGACGTTGGAACCGAGAAAAATGAACGACAGCCGCAATTTTTGGGGGATCGGGTTGGATTCCTGCCTTACTGACGACATGGCCGAGTACTTTGATGTTCTTTCAAAGTGGCCTTTCTTGGTATTCAGCTAAGCCCTGCCTGGGCAAGGGACGTGAGGACTTGAGTGAGATGCTGCAAGTGCTGAGCGAAGTTCGACGAGAAGACAATGATGTCGTCGAAATAACATAGGCATGTCTTCCATTTCATGCCTCGAAGCACGGTATCAATGACGCGCTGAAAGGTGGCCGGCGCATTGCAGAGTCCGAAAGGCATCACGTTAAATTCGTAGAGACAATCAGGACTAGAAAAGGCAGTCTTGTCCTTGTCTGCATCGCGCATAGGAATTTGCCAGTATCCCAAGCGAAAGCCGAGACTGGAAAAATGCTCAGCGCCTTGGAGACTGGCTAATACGTCATCAATACGAGGCAAAGGGCAAACATCCCTACGCGTGATCTTGTTAAGTGCCCCGTAATCCACGCAGAAGCGGACTGAGCCATCGTTTTTTTGAACGAGAACCACAGGCGAGGACCAAGAGCTCGTGAATGGCTGGATGACATTTCGAGCAAGCATATCAACAACTTGCTCCTCAATGACTTTGCGTTCTGCTGCTGAAACTCGATACGGCCGTCGTCGAAAAATAGCAGAGCCATCCTTCTCTATGCGATGAGAGGTGACGGAGGTCTTCCCTAACGCTAAAGCGCACACATCAAAAGATTATCGGTGCCGCAAGAGGACATCTAGCAGAGCTGTGGACTGCTCGGATGTGAGGTCAGGGCTGATGGCGGCTGCGAGCGCCGAGGATGTCGGAAATGGAGGCTTGGCAGCAGGCGGTGGTGCACAGGAAAGTGTGTTGAGGGGAACGGGATCGCCGTCAAAAATAAACCCAACTGTGGCGCCTCTGGCCAGTAAGACCGGCTGGAATGTTGTATTCGGGGCCTCAACCACCGCGCAACCACGAGTTAAGGAGGTGAGACACGAGGCCAGAGCTAGGCCGTCGGAGGTCCACCGAGGAGAGGGTATAACGAAGGCCTTGCCATCGAGAGGGTAGTCCATGCCACGATGATCAGCAGCTCGCGTCCTAGGGGCAGAACGAAATCAACTGCTGCGAACACGTGTGCTGGTAAACAATCAGAAGTCGGTAATATATCGGGGTCCGTAAGATGAATAAGGCGCTCACGCAAGAGATGAGGGCGGACGCCGACGATAAGAAATCCCACCCCAAGATCATGAGATGAACGCACGTGGGGAGCACAGTACATTCGATATGATGCCGCTGGTTATCGATGAGGACACGTGATGTGCATTGGCCGGTGGGTTTGATAAGAGTTCTATTAGCTCTACGAAGTGGCGGACCGATGTATGGGGTTAGATTTTTGCGCAGGTGAGAACAGAGAGAGAAATCCATGACGGAATAAGCGGCTCCGGTGTCGATTAAGGCCTCAACGTACAGTCCTTCAACATCAGTTCAGTTCAGTTCAGTCGTTCAGTCGTGTCCGACTCTTCGTGACCCTATTGACCATGTCACGCCACGCTTTCCGGTCTCTCACTATCTTCCTAACATCACATAACTTCATCTGCAGTGCCTCGAGGATGCCATCTAACCATCGCGTTCGCTGCCTACCCCTTCTCCGGCAACCCTCAACCTTTCCCAACATCAAATCTTTCTCCAGCGACTCCTCTCTTCTCATCAGATTACCAAAGTAGCTGAGCTTTAACTTTAGAATTTGACCCTCCAATGAGCAGTCAGGGTTTATGGTCGACAATATTGACTGATTTGATCTTCTGGCAGTCCAAGGAACTCTCAAGAGTCTTCGCCAGCACCACAATTCAAACGCGTCAATTCTTCGGCGGTCAGCCTTTTTCACAGTCCAACTCTCGCATCCATACATCACAACTGGAAAGACCATAGCACGAGTTATACGGATCTTGGTTGGCAGACTAATGTCTCTGCTCTTTACTAGGCGGTCAAGGCTAACCATTGCTCTCTTTCCCAGAAGCAGGCGTCTCCTAATTTCATGGCTGCAGTCTCCTTCCGAGGTAATCTTGGAGCCCAAGAAGAGAAAATCTGTCACTGCTTCCACTTCTTGTCCCTTGATGCTCCAGGACTTGATAGGGCAAGACGCCATGATCTTTGTCTTTTTAATGTTCAGTTTAAGCCCAAACTTCTCACTCTCTTCTTGTACGCGCATCAGAAGTCTCTTGAGTTCCGCTTCACTTTCTGCAATTAAAGTGGTATCATCCGCATATCTAAGGTTGTTGATACGTTTTCCAGCAATCTTCACTCCAGCTGAAGACTCGTCCAGACCGGCCTTCCTCATGATGCACTCTGCATATAGGTTAAATAGGCAGGGCGACAGTATGCAGCCTTGCCTCACTCCTTTCTCAATCGGAAACCAATCAGTAAGACCATGCCCAGTTCTGACTGTGGCCTCTTGCCCTTCATACAGGTTCCTGAGGAGACAGATGAGGTGAATTGGAACTCCCATCTCTTGGAGAGCTTGCCACAATCTGCTGTGATCTATGCAGTCAAACGCTTTCGCATAATCAATAAAGCAGAAGTAGATGGGTTTCTGGAACTCTCTTGCTTTTTCCATGATCCAGCGAAGGTTGGCAACTTGGTCTCTAGTTCCTCTGCCCTTGCGAAACCCAGCTTGCACGTCCGGAAGCTCCCGATCCACATACTGCTGCAGCCTACCTTGGAGGATTTTCAACATCACCTTGCTAGCATGCGAAATAAGCGCGATCGTGCGTCGCCCTGGAGGAATTGTAGATTTGAACTCGAAGCAGCTTTCCCTCCAAAAACTGCTTCGGTTAGTTTTCCGCTCTAGGTTCGAAGGGTTGCGACGCAGGACGAAGCGGTGACGTGCGGCGAAAACTCGAAGAGGATCGGCGTCGGGAAGGACGTGAGGGCCGTGAAACATCGATGGAATCCGGAGGAGAGGAAGAACGCCGGTAAAAGTCCGAGTAGGGCAGAGTATTTATTTATTTATTTTGTAATAGGGCGTTTCTTGACGCTCAGATGGAGAGCTGTGACGAGAGGACCTTGCAACGGCGAGCCCAGCGTACTTCTTCTTTGTCTTCGTTGCACAACGCACTGGTGCATGTCGATGGCTGAAGTGCTGACTATCACAGTACATTTTCCCCCCGGGTAAAAAAAGGAGCCATCCTGGCGACTTATGGCGCGGAAAGCACAACGGGGTCATAGAATGGCTTCAATCGGTTCACGTGAACTGTTTCACGACCACGGCGACGCGAGTCCGCAGAGGGCGTGACGGGCTCAACTACGTAGTTGACTGCAGATGTTTGCTGGAGGACCCTATATGGCCCGTGGTAGCGAGCAAGAAATTTTTTTGAAAGGCCAGGGATTGTGGAGGGCACCCAGAGCCACACCAGAGAGTTCGGCAGATATGACGAAGCTTCGCCGGTATCACGGAGGTATTTTTGTTGCCACTGATTTTCTGTTGTGAGAGAGCGGGCGAGCTGACGGCATTCTTCTGCGTATGTGACGGCATCGGATAGCGGGGAAGATTCGGAAACGTCAGGGCGGTAGGGAAAAAGTGTGTCCATGGTACAGGGTGGCTCGCGCCCGTAAAGGAGAAAGAATGGAGAGAATCCAGTAGTGGTCTGTGCCGCGGTGTTATATGCGTAAGTAACAAACGGTAGAACTTCGTCCCAATTGGAATGGTCGGTGTTCACGTACATAGCCAGCATGTCACCGAGAGTGCGGTTGAAACGTTCTGTCAGTCCATTCGTCTGAGGGTGGTACGAGGTAGCGGTGCGGTGTATGATGCGGCATTCTTTCAGGAGAGCCTCAAGAGCGTCTGATAAGAAAACGCGTCCGCGGTCACTGAGCAGTTCGCGAGGGGCACCATGGCGAAGAACCAGGTTTTTCAGAATAAAGGCAGCCACGTCGCGTGCGGAAGCAGAGGGCAGTGATGATGTCTCAGTGCAGCGGGTCAGATGATCCACTGCCACGATAATCCAGCGGTTGCCAGCTGAAGTTGTAGGAAGGGGACCGTATAGATCTATGCCGACACGATCAAACGGACGGGCAGGACAGGGCAACGGCTGCAATGGAGCAGGAGACTTGAGAGGAGTTTTTCGGCGTTGGCAAGACTGGCAAGAGCGGACAAAATGGAGGACAAAGCGGTACATTCCACGCCAGAAGAAGCGTAGACGCAAGCGCGTGTAGGTTTTCAACACTCCGCCGTGGGCGCACTGGGGATCAGTATGGAAAGCAGCACAAATTTCGGCGCGGAGATGACGGGGGATGACTAAAAGCCACTTCCTTCCGTCGTGAAGATAATTGCGGCGATAGAGCAGCCCGTCACGAATTGAAAAATGGTGAGCTTGGCGGGCAAGCGCCCTAGACAAACGACCTGGAGAGTGACTTGAAAGAAAGTCCAGAAGTGTAGATATCCACGGGTCGCGCCGCTCTTCTGTGGCCATGTCGATAGTGGCAAGCGAAGACAAATCGTAGGCGCAGATCTCATCAGACAACGAAGAGGGAGGCAGCGGTGAGCGCGAAAGAGCGTCCGCGTCAGTATGCTTGAGGCCTGAGCGATATATGACACGAATGTCATACTCTTGGAGGCGAAGAGCCCAGCGAGCAAGGCGGCTGGACGGGTCCTTGAGGGAAGCCAGCCAGCACAGAGCGTGATGATCAGTGACCACATAAAATGGTCGGCCATAGACATACGGACGGAATTTGCCGATGGCCCAAATAATGGCCAAGCATTCTCTTTCCGTAACAGAATAATTTGACTCTGCCTTGGTCAAGGTGCGGCTTGCGTACGCCACCACATAGTCTCGGATACCAGGTTTGCGTTGGGTGAGAATGGCGCCTATCCCAATACCGCTAGCGTCAGTGTGAATCTCAGTTGGCGCATTCGAGTCGAAGTTGCGGAGGATGGGAGGCGAGACCAAAAGACGGCGTAAGGTGTTGAAGGCGTCATCACAAGCAGGTGTCCATGCGGAGAGGTCGGAGCTGCCGGAGAGGAGCTGGATGAGAGGAGCAATAATAGAGGCGAAATTTAAGATGAAGCGGGGAAAGTAGGAGCACAGGGCAATGAAACTTCTTAGCTGCTTCAGTGATTTTGGGCGTGGGAATTCGGCAACTGCACGAAGTTTGGCGGGATCGGGAAGAATGCCATCCTTAGAAACGACATGACCTAGAATAGTTAGTCGGCGAGCAGCAAAGCGGCACTTCTTCAGATTCAGTTGGAGGCCGGTGGTAGCGAGACAAGTGAGAACGTCCTTCAGTCGGAGCAGGTGGGATTGAAAATCGGTAGAAAAGACTACGATATCATCGAGATAGCAAAGACAGGTTCGCCACTTGAATCCACGAAGCACAGTGTCCATGAGACGTTCAAATGTGGCCGGGGCGTTGCAAAGCCCAAAGGGCATGACGTTGAATTCATATAATCCATCTGGTGTGATGAAGGCAGTTTTAGAGCGGTCAGCGTCATCCATTGGCACCTGCCAGTAGCCAGATCGTAAATCCAACGAGGAGAAAAACTCGGCGCCCTGCAAGCAGTCCAGTGCGTCATCGATGCGTGGCAGAGGATAGACGTCCTTGCGCGTGATCTTGTTGAGCCGGCGGTAGTCGACACAAAACCGGAAGGAGCCATCTTTCTTAGGTACCAACACAACTGGAGACGCCCAGGGACTGTGGGATGACCGAATAACACCACGACGGAGCATGTCATCGACATGATCAGCAATTACTTGGCGCTCCGAAGCCGACACACGATAGGGGCGCTGGCGCAAAGGTGCGGTTTTGCCGGTGTCGATGGTGTGCTCTACGACAGACGTGCGGCCCAAGTCAGTTTGAGGAAGGTCGAATGAAGAAGCGAAGTTCTGCAAGAGGGCGACAAGTTGATCACGTTGCGCAAGTGGAAGATCAGCATCAATAGCATGTTGGAAAACGTGGGAGGGCGTCGAAGCGGTCGCAACATCGTAAGAGCACAGACTAACGTCGAGGGAGGGGGTTGAGTCAGCAAGAGTGGTGATATGACCGGGATCAAGCTCTTCAAGACGTCCAATGCATTCGCCACGGAGCAAGACTGCTGGGCAAGAAAATGGGTTCGAGGCGTAAAGTGCACTCTTGCCGTCTTGGATTTCCAGAACTGCGAACGGAAAAAGGAGGCAGGGATGACGGGTGGCGGCTTCGGAAGGTGTAAAAATCGCAGTCAAAGGAGTTACCCACTCACAAGACAGTGGTACGAGGGCAGCAGAGAACGGAGGAATGTCGGTGTCATGGGCGACGAGAAGTTTTGCAGTGCGGGGAGGGGTATCACAGAAGGGGGCATCACAGAGTGGGGCGAAGGCAATTTGCGCACGAGCACAGTCAATAACGGCTTGATGAGTCGATAGAAAATCGTATCCGAGGATGATATCATGCGAGCAGTTCGGCAGAACAATAAACTCGATGGGGTACAAGACGTCTTGAATGAGCACACGGGCTGTGCAAGATGCGGAGGGGTGAATGTGCTGTGATGAGGCGGTGCGGAGCGAAAAGTCGGAAATCGGAGTGGTCACTTTGCGAATTCGACGGCAGAGCGCTTCACTGATGACGGAGACGGCTGCACCGGTATCGATGAGAGCGAGAACTGTGGCGCCTTCTACAGAAACTTTGATAACATTAGCGGGACGACACGGAGGACTTGAGGAATTCGAAACAAGCGCAGTTCTTGCCCCCGGAACTGCGACTGTTAGTTTCCCTCAACGGTGCTAGTAGAACGTCGCAGCATTGGAGAAAGCGATCGGCGCCGAGGAGAATGTGATCGACGAGTGGCATAGGTTTGGCGATCTTGTGAGACAAATTGAGAACCGGGCGGAATCATTTGCGAGCGTGAGTCGGTCTCGTACGGGTAAAGTCGAATGTTAGGCTGTGAAGGTTGGAGGCGCTGGCGACAAAAGCGTGCAACATGGCCCGGCCGACCGCAGGCATAGCAAATCGGAAGGTTGTCCGTAGTACGCCAAGGTTTCATAGGATGTGGGCGGAACCTTGAGGGTGGGGCTTGGAACGAAGGCTCAGCATGCGGCGGTGAACGGTAGGCAGGGACCTGCACATAGGAGCCAGACGTGGGCGAAGGTGGTGGCCTAGCCGTTACTTGGGCATACGTGAGAGGTGCCGTCACAGGCGGCAGCACGGGGTTGGACGGCAAGACATCAGCGACGTGTTCTTGCACGACACGGCGTATAGTAGGGGCCAAAGATGGAGCCAGTTCAGGAACGAGGCGGCCCGAGTCTTGAAAATGGGGAAGGAGTGAGATTTGACGTGCGACCTCTTCACGAATAAAATCTTTGATCTGTTGATTCAGCGGGCTCCCTTCAGAAGTTGGCGAACCACCCAGGGCTAATGCGGATACTCCTTCGTCGCACACACTGGAGCGGCGCCTAGAAGCGCGCCGCTTGCGGAGCTCGTCGTAGCTCTGGCAAAGCTTCACGAGTTCACTAACGCTGGTGGGATCTTTCGCTACCAGCATCTGGAAGGCATCCTCAGAAATACCCTCGAGGATGTAGCGGATTTTGTTCGCTCCCGGCATGGCCGGGTCGACTCGTTTGCAGAGATCGACGATGTCTTCTATGTAGCTGGTAAATGTCTCATCAGCGCGCTGAACACGATCGTGCAAACGTTGTTCGGCACGAAGCTTACGCACTGCCGGGCGGCCGAACACTTCCGCGAAATTCTTTTTGAATGTCGACCAAGATGACAGGTCAGCCTCATGGTTGCGAAACCAGAGGTTCGCCACGTCCGTCAGATAGAATATGACGTTACTGAGCTTGTATGAATCATCCCACTTGTTGTAGCTGCTTACTCTTTCATACGATGACAGCCAGTCGTCATCTTGGTCGGCCGTGCCACTGAAGAGGCAAGGGTCACGCTGGCGCACGACGCCAGAACACATGATCGTGGGTGGAACGGCCGGCAGCGTAGAAGTGGACTCGTCTTGCATGGCGGTTGTAGAGGGTAGTGTACGGCTTCGCAGTTCCAGTTTGGATGGGATCGTTTCCGGCACCTCCGCCAATTGTAATAGGGCGTTTATTGACGCTCAGATGGAGAGATGTGACGAGAGGACCTTGCAACGGCGAGCCCAGCGTACTTCTTCTTTGTCTTCGTTGCACAACGCACTGGTGCATGTCGATGGCTGAAGTGCTGACTATCACAGTACATTTTATTTATTTATGGCGCTGAGTCCTAGTAGGGCAGAGTAGAATCATCAGGCTGGTGCACGCGGGCACGTTCAAAGGGAGCATACCCCGTTGCTCATCTTGCTGGTGGCTGCGACAGACTCGAGCAATGTGGCCACGTATCCCACAATAGTAGCACACAGGGCGGGATGGGCGCCAGGCTGGAATAGTACGGGGCACTGTAGGATATGGTGCCATGGCAGCGACGTGACCGCACACGGGTGCTGAACAAGTCGAGGAAGACAGGGCGGGTGGGTTTGAAGTAATCTCGGCATAGGTTGGCAAGGGATGTTGGGAGGCGATGGGACGCGGCGAAGGAGGTTGGGAGGAGAGTTGAGGTGGAGCAGGTGCTACAGTTCAGTTGAAATTGGTCAGCTCATCTTTATTGATGCGCGCAAACTCACGGTTGCTGGCGGAAGAGTTGGATATACAGCAGCGGGGTTCATGAGACCATAGAGCCCCTCTCAGATCATGGTGCGTATTAGGGAACGCAAATTGCCATCTATGAGGGAGCCGCCATCACTGGGGTCTTGCATGGGGCAGCACAACTGTAGCTGATCCAGACATTGACAGGTAGATGTGATGTGAACCGCGGACGCATCTCACAAGGAAGGAAACATTCTTTGTGTGGAAGTTTTAGCAGCAGACAGCCTTCTTGCTTCGCAAGCGCCTTCAAACCTCCCCGGTTCTGGCGCACTTTGATGAAAGGGCTGATACTTAGGTGCACACTGACGCCAGCAGCATCGGTCTTGGTGCGGTGCTCATTCAGTATCAAGGTGATATTCAGGGAGTAATAGCCTATGCTAGCCGCAGTCTTTCTCTTGCATAAACGAATTACCATGCGTCGGAAAAGGAACCGTGTGGAACACCATGAAGTTTCGCCCCTATCTTTACGGCCGCCCATTTAAAGACTATTAGACCAGCATTGTTTATGCTGGCTAGCAAATCAATGGGACCTATCTGGAGGACTTGCGCGCTGGAGTCCATTACTTCAGGAGTTCGACATTACTATCGTTTATAAGTCAGGCCGCTAACACGAATACGCCGACACGCTCTCGCGCACACCTGCTGAAACTGGCGATGCCGAACCCAGTAACGAATGTTGTTTTCTAGGTTTCCTATGCGCGTCCGAGCTCAGAGACCGGCAGCGAGCTGATCGAGACATCCTCCCTCTCATTGAATACCTTGAATGGCGTGATACGACTCTCCCTCAACGCCTCTCTCGACGTCTTGGATCGTTCTGCATGCGGTACGGTCTCTTGTATAAGAACTCAGAGGGCAATGAAAGAGCTTACTTTCGGTAATCCCATGCGAGCTCCCTGAGAAAATCCTTCTCTCATGTCATGATGAGTCTCCGTCTGGTCATTTGGGTTTCCCATGCACGCTCGCTCAGGTATGCAACAAGTATTACTGGCCAGGGCTTTCTGCCGCTGTGAAACGCTATGTAAGAAGCTACCATGAGTATCAGCGCCGGCAGACACCACCCTTTAAGCCTGCTGGATTTCTCAAGCACGTTATAAGATCATGTACTCCCTCGACCAAATAGCAATGGATCTCCTCGGCCCCTTTGCCTTTGGCCCAGGTGGAGATCACGTGGATAATAGTCGATACGGACTATCTGACTCGCTGCACCGACACAAAGGCGATACCTCATGGCGCGGATTTTGAAGTTGCTGAGCTTTTTATGCACAACATCGTCTTACGGATGGTGCCCCTTCATACGTCATTACCGACCGAGGGACGGCTTTCACAGCGCAGCTCATCGACCACATATTTCAGCATAATTGCACGGTCCATCGAAAGAACACAGCATACCATCCGAAGAGTAATGGCCTCCCCTAAATATTTAACAAAACGATTTCGGACATGCTGTCAATGTATGTAGGTGTGCACCAAAAGGATTGGAACGAGGTATTGCTGTATGCGACCTTTGCATGCAATGTGGTTGTGCAGGAAAGAACGCGCTTCATGTCCTTTCGAGTTTTATACGGACGCTCCCATGTCCAGAAGATGACCAGCTCGCTCAGATGTCCAGACATATGCCCTCCACGCCAAGGAAGCCCGCCAGCTCACCCACGTGCACATCGGACGGCAGCAGAGCTCTGACGCGTGCCTCCGCCACCAAAAACAACCTACAACCTCCGCCGCCGAAAAGTTGAATATCAACCTGGTGACATTTCTGGATGTGGACACCAGTCCGCCTTCAAGGTTTGTCTGAAAAACTTCTTTCGCGCTACATCGGGCCTTATCGAGTGCTGCGTCGAGTCAGTGATGTCACTTATCAATTCGTCCTAGATGACGCTGCCCAATCGAACCACAAATGGGCAAACAATAAAATCATCTTGCAAATAACATATCTGGGTATGAGGAACAATTGCCGGCATAAGGACATGGCTAGGGGTAGTTATTTAGGAACAGGACACAAATGCAGGCAACAAAACAAGGATCTTCGTTGAATATCTCAGTGACGATATAAGCCAGTTTGGAGACGGGGCCAATATTATTCTACTGGGGGGCATGAACGGCAACATCGACGATCTGGATGGATACACGGATTTTAACGGGAATCTAATGGTAGATTTCTGTGACGACACGACCAGAAACGAAATGCGAGGGACAAATCACGAGGGAATTCCACAACGCAGACGACCATTGACTGCAGTCTATTGTCGCAGGGAATTTATAGCCGTGTCACAAAAATGGAAATAGACGAAGAAGGGGAGTGTAGTCTGGGAAGTGATCATAAACGTATTAGTCTGCAGATGGGGCCCTTGATGAAAAGAGAAATGGAACTTAGACAAAACGTAAACGCAAAATTAAACGACGATCAAATAGCGCAGATAGCAGCAGACATAGATGTAGCAACAGAGAAAAGCCCCATGGAAGACTGGGATTATGAGCATGTAGAAGTACTCATAAGGAGAAAAATTCAGGAGGTCAAAGTAGCAAACCCCTGGAGTGGAAAGAGGAAGCCACGGAGCTGGTGTAATAAAGAAATCAGGGAAGCCATTGAACAACGACGGGCAGCTTCAATTGAACACCGAGAGGCAAAAAAGCACAGGTATCTCAGGAGCAAATAGACCAAAAATGGGAATTATATCAACAAAAGAAACTTGATGCACAGGCCCTCGCCCAAAGTAAAATAAAGCAGTCCACCGATCGCTGGATGGCTGGCATACACAATGCCACTATAGGCGCACCGAGAAAATTGTGGAACCATGTAAGCTGGCTAGGTAAAAAGAATCAAAGAAAGCAGGACCGGGTTCAAGATAACGAGGGAAATTGTTTAAAGGGAGACAACGCAGTGAACTACATTACGTCAGTTATAGCGGAGGCATTTAAGAGCAACGATAGGATAATTTCCGCAAATCAGGAAACAACACAAGATAGCATAGTACGAAGCAGCTTAGAACGTACCAATCTAAACTAGAAAAAGGCAAAACAAAATATTGCTAAAAACACATCTGCAGTAATAGATGAAATTCCGATCAAGCTGATTAATGAACTTAGTTCAAGAAGTAAGGAAACGTTCCTACAAGCTTTGGAAACAGTCATGACGAATAAGCGAATTCCGGACACCTGGCGGCAGAGTAAAATAAATTTGATTTGTAAAGGCAAAGAAGAAAGGGTGCATATAAAATCCTACAGGCCGATTACCTAGCATCCCTTATACAGAGGTTGGCCATGCAGGCGGTGAAATTAAAGATGCAAGCATGGGTAGAAATTAACAAGATTCTTGGAGAACTTCAGAACGGCTTTAGAAATGGTAGGCGCTTAGATGATAGCCTGTTCGTGCTTACCAAATGCATCGAAATATCTAGAGTAGAAAATAGACCTTTGTATTTGGCCTTCCTGGACATAAACGGAGCGTACGACAACATAAACAGGGAACTTTTGTGGAACATATTAAAAGAAAAAGTTATCGGTTGTGAGATAACAGAGTTCCTACAGGAAATATACCGGGATAACACAGTAGAAATTACATGGGAAGGGATAAGAAGTACAGAAGCTGTCAAGGTATGCAAAGGATTAAGACAAGGTTGTCCTCTATTACCGCTGCTGTTCATGTTTTATATGATATATATGAAACGGAAGATACAAGAAAGTAACGTAGGTTTTAACCTGTCATATAGATTAGGTGGAAATGTGGTAGAGTAGCGCCTTCTCGGTTTAATGTATGCAGACAATATTGTGCTGCTAGCTGAGAGTCTGGAAGAATTGCAAACTCTAGTTAAGTATTGCCGAGACGAAGGGGACGCTCTAGGCTTCAGTTTCAGCGCCGTTAAGTCGGGTCTGATGATTTTCAACGGCTCAACTGATCAGGGTCTTAAAATACAAGGCCTTGAAATACCTAGACTAGCAGAATATAAATATCTGGGGGTATGGGTAAACGAAGGATTGGCATACATGGGAAAGCATGAGCAATCACTTAAGGCAAAAGGGCGAAGGAATGTCGGGACAATGAAGCATAGGGCATTGTGGGGACATAAAAAGTATGAGGGTTTAAGGCGCATTTGGAAATAAATTATGGTGCGCGGCCTACGTTCGGAAATGCAGTTTTGTGCCTAAAATCAGAGGTACAGTCGACATTAGAAATAAATTAGAGAGCCGTCGGACGACTAGCACTGGGCGCCCACAGCAAAATCACAAATGAGGCGGTACAGAGAGATATGGGGTGGGCATCTTTCGAAGTACGGGAAGCTCAGAGTAAAATATGATATCAGGAACGTCTGAGGAAATTAGACACTAACAGATGGGCAGCTAAAGTATTTAAATACCTGTACTTAAAAATCGTTGACTCACAATGGAGGAAAAAAACTAGGAAACTAACCAGTAAGTATGGTAGTCACAAGGACGGAGAAATAAAGAGCGTTAAGCGACAGGTGAAAAGCACAGCATGTAAAAATTGGATAAATTTGATGGAAAAGAAACGGAGTGTGGAATTATACCGAAAGTGGAAAATGCAGATCAGGAAGAAGGCTTTCTTTGATAACTCAAGTGGCAGTGCCCTACTTTTTGAAGCTAGATCAAATGCCTTAGAAAACGCAGTTACCAAAAGACATTTAACAATGAAGATGACGGATGTGCTGTATGTGGTAAGTCCAGTGAAGCAATTGACCATATTATACTCGAATGTGATGGTATCTATCCGGAAGTCGATGAAGGCGCAGTCACTCTTCCTGAAGCTCTGGGGTTTAGAGATACCAGTGGCCGGGTGAATAAACCAGTGGTGGAAGCTAGCAAAAACGATTGGAAGATTGGTGGCATAAAAGCAGAAAAGGGACATAATATGAGTATTATAGAAACAAAAATTCAATATATGGAATGATGGTATAGTTAACCAATCTAAAACAATAGTTAAGATATAAGGGGAAAAATGAGCTTGATGGCAACTGCTACCACCCTGGTTCAAAGGGGACGCTCCTAGATTTCATCCATCCATCCATCCACCGACAGCCCCAATCCGATATTGTGCAAAATTTGCGACATAAGCCATACTATCAACGTTAACGTACTGCCGCCGGTGGAACGTTTTCTTGTTGTCCCCTTCTCGTTTTTCGTGTTGTTCTTTCACTCGTTTTTCTTTCGGAAAGAGGGAGTAATGCCACCTAGTATTACCAGGTGGCACTTCACTGAACAAGTAGGGGCACTTCACTGAACGTTGCGCGTGTGCCACTGCAACGTTCCCCCTCTGGGTTAGACCCCCTGTATTACAGTTCTGTGCTTTCTTTTATGTCTCGCTTCCTGGCGACAAAGTACGTGACAATGTCGAAATGCTCACGTGGACGTCATTCGAGCCGTAGAAACTTTCGTGCGTGTTCAGCTTATTATGAACGAAAATGTCTCACAATCGTTGTGCGTCCAGGTTAAGTGTAACGAGAGGAAATTTGCTGCTAACCCAAATAAGGTTCAGAACATCAACTTTGAGTGAAGATGCAATATCATTGAAACTTCATAAACTGCTCTCTGGTCATAATAAAGTATAATGTGGCCTTTAGAAGTTCCCGAAATTCTCTCCCTAACACTGGCTCTACGCTCGCAGGGGCTTCAGGGTGGAAAACAGTAATCTTCGCGCACTCTGAATCGCGGCCCACAAATGTGGCCGAAAGTGACACCATGACCAAATGTATTCTCGTCCCCTATTTCGGCCACGGGAAGCATCCTAGCGGCTTAGGACGAAAGCGGTGCAGGTTTGCAGGCGTATCGCCGACCCTCGCGGTCGCTCATTATAATGCTCATCTCCATCCGCCAGCCCGCCGGGCGACAGATCGTAATGGCTCTCGTAATGTACCGAGATGGGCAATGCGAAATTCAACATGCACCGTGAGCGGACCTAAATCAATCCTGCAAATGGTTTCCGTTCGCGCACTACTGTAGCCATGTGGAAGGCTCATGACCAGACGACCCTTTCCAGCTGTTATGTTTTGGCGACCGATTAATTTTTTTTAATATATCACCACCCTTTTGACAACTTTTCACTCGCCTTTCGACGACCTAACTCGTCTGAAGTGGCCTCTATTCTAAATCACTGCACTACTAACCCAAAAGCTGTAATCAACTCGGGCTCAATACATACCTGTCACAATCTCACAAAGGGAATAATGCCAGAGGTGGTACTCTCCCTTTTGAATAAGCTCCTCCGAGTCTGTATCACAGCTATTTGTTTTTCCGACCACCAGGAACGACAAGCAGAAAATAAAGCCGCTCACAGGCATGCGAGAGGTCTTCTTCACCGGGCGTCACCCAAGGTCTCTTCCAAGGACTTAGTTGCCGGTGTCACAGGCCGACTATCTGAAACATTTCCGACAAGCTGCGCCAACGCCCCGCAAAACACTAAGCGAAATATGGTAACACTCTGACTGACCCATTCCCTGCAGCATCTAACTTCGCCAGTGGCACCCGTTTCTGCATAGGTCACAGTGCCCACTGCGGAGAGGAAGCTAATCTGCGCTAAATTCCAGAACATTCCAAGGCATACGCTGCTTTGTCACCTTCCACAAAAAGCCCTTCATGGTTCCTGATCTCAGTGATGCGTTTAAGGGAGGCGACTAATCTTTGAACCATTCTTAGCCGCCCCTTTAGTAAGGAGGTACTCAAAGAGACTAGGAGCCGCTTGTAAGCGTACGGTGTAGAGAATTTTGGCCTAATGTTTGAAATGAAGTGGCCCAATTGCAAAAAAATAAAAATAAATAAATAAATAAAAATAAAAAACAAGCAGGTGCTCATCTATAACTTTGTTTATTTCGAGGTACGCTCCTGTGCTCTTTGTTTCTCGTCTGACACGTATTGTTTGAAAGGTGTACTTGGCTTACTATTAAAACATCGCTGGTCTGGCAACGTGCAGTTGTTTACAGTGGAGTAGCTCTGCAGGGGCAGCAGCTAATTTCAGCTCTGCGCGCTGTGCGACTGCGAGTGGGTGTCGCCCGAGCCGCCAGAGGCTCCCTAACGCGCAAGCGCAAACCGAATGTTGTGCAGAGAAGCGTGCCTTCCGGTCAAATAGCATTAGATTAAGGAAGCATGGAGGTAGTGCAATCCCCACCTATAGGGCAAATGACATTCCAAAGGAGGCGTCACTAAGCGCTCGTCAGTAACGTGTGTTTAAATATTGACCGAAGCGAGTTGCTCAGAAGGCACCCTCACTCCGGTAAGGAGCGTTTTAAAATTTGACCCATATGCATTTCAGTTCTATCCCTAACTATTGTCCATCGAGGCCCATGCTGAAGTGTCTCCCTCTCCCTCAGATTTTTCAATTCAATTCACTTATGCTCTTTATAAGGGAATAGTAATCGCGAAAATATATTTGATTTGTTCCTTCAATAATTCGCCTTGTAATTTTTTGTAATCAGTATTATGAATTCCATGTATTGCGAATGAACTTGTACTCAAATGAGAACATCTGCGTTCCTGAAGCGCTCAGGGAAATTACAAAGATTTACGCTAAAAAACTTGGCTGCTTAATTTGGAGTCCAGGTGGTGAGACAAATTTCGCGGAAGGCAAACACGGCCGAGGCAACGGTGTCGCGATAGAGCCAGAAAGCAAAAACGCATGTATATAGCGTGATGTTCGTTACAGCCCTAGGCAAGGAGCAAAAGGACAGCTTCAGGATGTTAAGCCCTGCAAAACACATTCAGCTACCTCCACCTTGATTTCACTGCGACATACTGACACACACTGAGCACTTAGTCGGCAGTCCTGATGAAAATTGTGCTATTGGACTCTGCGGTGTATTGTCCAAAAACGAATCATGCAGGGCATGGCGAACGCCGTACAGTGGGGGCCCCAGAATTCTTGAGACCCTTTGCCCCTAAAGAGAAGAATGAAAAAGTAACATCACCCGCTAATAATGCAGTAGAATGAACTTCCTTATATTAATGTAAAAAAATGATGAATCTCTAACTTTTAGTGATGGGCGATTATCACAAACCTTTGCAAAAAGAATAACGCGTCTCTCCATAGGCGTTTGTTTCAGACTGCCTGCTGTAGATGCGCATCAGCAATTTGATTTTGTTTCTCTGGTACAGTTCACGTGGCTTGGACACAGATATATTTAAAATCATTATAATGCTCATTATCTTAGTGCACCTTCTGATTTAGATGTTTCTTGCTAAGAAAAAATTCTTCGCCTCAAACATTTGCCCTTCGTCCTCACGGAACATGCTGAAATCAGGAAAGAACGACATGCATTACAGAACCCTAGATGATAACGATGCTCTTCCCAAGAGGGATTTACATCGTTAGCCACTGGTATTAGGGCTACGGCCAAATATAGCATCCGAACACCTGAGATCATTAAACTGTTGTTCCTCAGAGGGAAAAGCTGCCACTAGGGAACTAATCGATATGCCTGTGGTGAAATGGAATCCTGATGAGAGGCCGTTATAGCTATTCCGTACTAGGCACAACGTGTGTTTAAAATCGACCCTTACACGTGGAAGGAAAACGACGTCGAATGGAGCGCGGTACGCGAGCGGAATGGTACGCCAAATTTGGCAGTGCCTTTTTCTATATTTTGTGGCGCGAAAACTCGAGAGCTTGACGGGAACTTCGTTATCGATAACTATCAGAAAAGAGGAACACCTTGACGACACCTGGAGGATCATCTAAGTGGCACGGGCCGAGGCTCTTTATTTTTCGTTCCTTTTCTGCCTCAACATAACATATGTAACGAAAGTGGATCACCCATGCGCGCTTGGCACACCAACTCCGTGCGCGGCAAGCATACTCAATGAATCGGACGCTGTCACTCTTCTTGCGTGGAGCTTGCTGCCGAACGCCTCACGACGTGCAACGACGGCTGGTAGCCATACCACCGACAGGAAAAGTATCAGTGAAGCCAACGCACGAATATAATTTTGGTTTGAAAAGAACAGAAGGGAATCAGGTCATGGCGCAGTACAGCCGAATCGACGTGGCACCAGGGTTCTTCTGGACAAGCATATCGCCATCGTGGAAGACGCCTGTAAACTCACAAAGACCGCGGGGACGTATTAATAGGCGAAACATGGTGGCTAGGAAGGTTTTTTGAACTCTAAGGTCCTTAAACTCCATATACGCGAACCTTCTCGAAATTGCAAGAGTGCGGGCTATGCGCTTGCCTTGCCGTCACCAAACAATGTCACCATTTAGCAATAAGTAGAGCACTCACATTTCTAGCTGTTGTGTCGTTCTTCGAAGCATTACGGTAGAGTCCGTCTTTGGTTCGCCATGTTTGCCGGCTCCGTCATCACCTATGCAGCCGTGCAAACCTGACCTAGAATCAACATACCCTTTACTATGGCTACGGGGTAGGAATCTAATTTTAACAACAAACATGCTATTTTATGGTAGTGAAGAGCTAATATATAACTGTGCTTAAGTATTAGCGCAAATTACGGAGAGGTATGCTGCACGGCGAGGTACTTTGAGCATGGTTATGTCCGTGAGGGCGATCGGACTGTATTGCATACACCTGCGCTTCAGGGTTTGGTGCGGAGCCGAAGAAGGCGCAATGGGCTATTTATAGCTTCACTAAATTACGAGAAGATCGAAGTGACTGTTTACTAAGTTCGAAGTGAAGCCTGGGGAAGGCACCGCGAAGTTATGCGTACCATTGTTAAAAAACATGTGACCTAAGGGTATATTTGGGCGTAAGTTCACCCAATTATGCACACATATCTGGAAAACATGGTCACAGAAGCTGTAAGGACGAAGATGACTTCCGGCAAAAGCTTTTTTAAGTCTAATATTAATTTCACAAAGAGGCCAGTCGCACTCTCCCAACAGCATATAAACGTCACGAAAGAGCAGGGGCGATAAGAAGTGAAACAGAAAACTATAATAGAAGAAAAGGAAAAATTAAGAAAGTAATGCACTAAGAGTTAAGCCTTTTCTTTGGGTAGTACAACATTCGAGAAATGAAACTCTGCAAGGTCTATAGCCGTATTCCTTTAAGGCAGACAGTTGGGCGAGTTGGCAATGTGATAATTCTAAATAACTGCGCTTATTGCGAGACCCAAAAGCAAGAAACCACCGGGCACAGGGCTGGTCACAACTGGCTCCTCTTAAATCAGGGGACATTATGAACACATATCCAATAAAAAAGGTATTTATTTATTTATTTATTTATTTATTTATTTATTTATTTATTTATTTATTTATTTATTTATTTATTTATTTATTTATTTATTTATTTATTTATTTATTTATTTATTTATTTATTTATTTATTTATTTATTTATTTATTTATTTATTTATTTATTTATTTATTTATTTATTTATTTATTTATTTATTCAGGTAGCAACAGTGCCCGTTGAGGGCATTCATCTGCATAGTTATGAAGATGACACTTTGATGTACAAAAGAAATACAACGCATTCCAATACTAAACAAACTGATAGCAAAAGAATCATGAAGGCAAGAAAGACGTAAAAAACATGACATATTGTAATATGAAGCAATCGTATGCAAAAAATTAGACGCACCGCAACAGAGCACAAAAAAAGAAAAGGAAAGGGTAATTCAACAAAAGGCTCGACAGAGCATTTTCAAAAGAAGATTGCGGGGCTAAGACAACCTCTCCTGGCTATTTATTCCAATCACTGTTTGGGGAAAAAGTGAGTTTTTGAAGACATTCATACGGCACTGGTATTCTTGAACTTTTAAAGAATAATATAATTGGGAGGATATATAGCTGGGAGCTTTCATGTATGAATCGTTAGACAAACCTGTTGCGCGTATATTAATATTGTAAAATAGGTTAGGTCTAAGGTATTTGCGTCGGTCTTGCAATAGAGGCCACCCCTAATTTTTGCTCAGCTGAGAGGAGCTTCTGGTGAAATCATAGTTTGCGGACACAAGTCATGCTGCTCGTTTTTGAATTGGTCAAGTTGGATAATAAGTGTTCTTGCTTCCGGATCCCAGGTCGCACAACCATATTCCAAGATGGCTGGCTGACCCTGTATTAAAACGTCGGCGTCCACAATTGATCTCCTTAGGTGGCTGGATGCCTCATTCGCGCTTTCCGAGGCGAACGTGGTTGAAGCCACCGGACGTTATATTTGTCGTCTCAAAAATTAGGTACTTGCCGTAGAGAAGTGTTTACGGAACGAAGAAGGTTATTCCAACGCCCTTGCATGCAAGCTGTAGTTTTTCGGACGACAAACAAGACCACACTCACAGCCGCGCTCAAGAGCGGGAAACCATTTTGTTTTTTTCATTAAGATAAAAAATGCTGTCGCTGTTACCACGGAGAAGGCCAATGCACGCTAGAAAGGACAAAGTAAAAGAAAGCAGTTATAAAACTGTGCCTGCTTTTATTGTATGTAGTTACCTAAGCATAAGACACTTGTGTTTGATGCAGAAGACGCAAGAAAAAAAAAAGACAAATCAGTGCCGCGAAGCGTGCTGTAAACTGTTCTATCGTTTCGAGCAAACGAACGCTGCTAATCACTGCGCGTTTATTTATTTTCTTAAACCTTTCAGCCACATTTTTGGACCTAAGACTGAAACGTACTACAGTTCTCCGCCTATCATTTCAAGAACGATTACACAAACAAATGTGAACGCAAGAAAATTGTGAACACATGAGCTAGAAATCGCGAAATGGTCAGTTTTGAGAAACTTACCATTTTTTTAAGCCCTAAAAGACTTTAATCTTGTAATTTTGCTTTCTCACGTCTTGCTATGTCTAGCGAAGTATTAGTGGGTGTTTTGTATTTATTGGGGTGAAGGAGGCTTAATTAAGCTACTTAATGCTAAGGTGCCGGAGGAGATGAAGACGACATCCGAAACGCAGAACACTGTAACCGATTCCCCAACTTGGGTATCCCACCACCATAAGGACGTGGCCGCGACTTTTCATTCCAAATCCGTAATAAATGGAAAAAGCTCACAACCAATCCAATACAAAGTGTGCAAGACATATAACATTGTGAGAATATAATAAGTACCATGTTGAATAAAATAATTGGAGCTTAACACAGTTGTCTACCGCAGTTGACTGTGAATCTGACCTCCTTTCCTTGGCCTGAGTTCTGAACCCGTTAGCGGCGAGGTTATTTTTTTTTTCTTTCGAGCTGTTGCTGAAGATGTGTTGCGCCGTCATCTCGACAAAATCGAAAAATGCGAGTAGTAATCGTTCTACCTTAAAAAGTATTTTGATTGCGCGCGCACACTAGGTCAACGTGTGCACGCGCGATAATTCAGAAGACGAAATTTTGGCTTCAAGCCCGTGAGGCCGCTGTGGCATTCGTGCAACTATGACGGACAAGCTGGCGGTCAAGAACACGTTTCTAGACAGCAGCTGTGCCAATGTGGCGAGCCGCCCCAAGAGACAAGGTGAGTCCGTCACGCCATGCATGCAGCACACACCAGGGCAAGACGTCGACGCTCCTGGCGCTAGCATGTGCGGCATCTATGCAAAACCACTCACCACCACAATGAACAGACGCCGTAAGCATGTTGTCCTGCCGAAGGCTCACCTTTGGATAAGAGCGATAGCACTTCAACTCGAAGAGATGCAAAGCAGCCATCACTACCAGGTTCCAACGCGTCAAGAACTGGCACATCCGGAACTCGTTGTGAGCCTGACCCCGACAGGGAGCAGACGTCGCAACTGCCTTGTCTTGCCGTGACCCCAGCCAAGTTTTTGGCAGGCTCCAAGGGTGATGGTGGCTTCGTATTGCCATGGCTAGATGAGGCACCAAACACTGACGCATCTGCCATCCGCACTGAGACTTCTCAAGACAAAGGAGACACTTCAGACCCACCTTTTCCCGTTGAGGGCTTACCCATAATGACCGGCGCAAAGAGTGTCGGTGGTTTTTTTTAAACCAGGTACCAGTCAGATACTGCAGCCAGATGTGGAGGAGTGTAGCGCCGACACCTCCCTCATGGGCCCTGAGGCTGAAAATAGTAAAGACCGATTCTCCCCTCCTCTTGAGTTTGTAGGGAGGTCAGGGTATTGAGATAGAAGATATGCAAGCTACCAGCCACAGCTTTCAGGTGCACAGAGGGAAAAGGAAAATTTCTCTCTCTGCTCTCCGCACTCAGCGAGCTAAGCAATGCCACTCAGTTTTCGCTGGTTTATGGACAACTGCCGAATAGCTTTGCTCTCGAAGAAAAGGGAACTAATGCTAACCCATCATCAGTGCATAGTGATCATGATGCGACCTTGCGACCTCGTAAATTCTTTTATTAAGAAAATATCAGTATCAGCAAAGAATCCTCTTTCTGGTCGCAATATATGAAAGTGAGCGAGATGATTTCACGTCAGAACTGCTCGGATTTAGAAGACGCTGCTTCACTTTTAATTGGAACGTGAAACTCAAACACGGAAGCCCATACTGATTAGGGAACAGCGAAACACAAATTTTCAGCAGTCCCATTCCTCCCCACGATTAGTGGCAGAAATGCTTTTCGGCGTGTGCTTACGCGTTCGCCTCTTCAAATGCAGGGCCACGCGACTATACTAATGTGTCGACACTCGACAAGGAGCACACAGCAGCCAGGGTTCAAGCGTGTCCTCTGGATCCTCGTGACCAGGCGATGTCGATCACCTCTTCGCTTACAGCAGTCCTGCCGCCACAGCAGGAAGACGTCTATCCGTCACCAGGCGCTCTCAAGGCCTTTGAAAGCACCCAGGCGCATCAGGTGAGCTCAACAATTAAGTGGGTGAAATGGACTGGCCGAACTACACAAATGTCTCCCTCGCAAAATTTTCACGTGCGTTATTGCACTGCAGAAGGTGTTTCGCATGGCAGCCGCTGTTCAAAACATTCTCTCCGTGTTTATAGAGCGCACAAATTGGCACTGCATTTTCAGCTGTGGAGCTGTTAAGGTTACAGCTGACAAATGTTAACTAGCATGGGCGCTGGCTGGGGCTCTATAGTTTACTTTTTTTTTTTACTGTTACGCTGACAATCTACTGGATAGTGTGCAGCCCACTGTAAGTATTGCCCATACCAGTTTTTATATACTGCAAAAAGGAATTTTGTACGCCCTTTCAGGTCAAGGAATTTTCGGCCCGCACACAGGCGAAAGGTCAACCGCGCGGCCAGGAAAGCAGAAGCGCCGATAACTAGTGCACGTCCCGCAATGTATAGGGTCACTGGCTTTGCTCACTGTGACAGCTCGGGCAAAGCAAGCTGCCTCAATGCACGCATAGGCGCGCCGCTGTCAGACACGCGCTCGGAGGCTTAGCACAAGTTAGCGAGATTCCCAGTTGCTCACATCTTCCAACTCTCACAGGGTCCGGAACACTTGCCTCTTTTCAGAGCAGTTGGACTTCGCACTCTACTTGAAAGCATAGTCCATAAAATTAACCTTTGTAATTGTTGCGTGGATTAAAAACGCTATGATACATTTTTTCGGGCTCAAAAATAAATGAAATTGGATTTATATATAGATTAAGGGCATAATCAGTGGTAATTAAACGCACACTCTAAGCTCTGGTTCGTGTTTTTTTTGTATGTGCATGCTGCGTGCTTTAATAATAATAATTGGTTCACAGGAAGAGAAAGGCGCAGTATCTGTCACACTTGCTATGTGGACACCTGAACCGCGCCGTAAGGGAAGGGATGAAGGGGGGGGGGGAGTGAAAGTGGAAGGAGAGAAAGGGGAGCCGTAGTGGAGGGCTACGGAGTAATTTCGATCACCTGGGGAGCTTTCACGTGCGCTGACATCGCACAGCACACGGACGCCACTTCGTTTCGCCTCCATCGAAACGCAGCCGCCGTGGTCGGGTTCGAACCCGGGAACTCCGGACAGTAGTCGGGCGTCTTACCACTGCACCACCCCGGCGGGGCAATGCGTGCTTTATGCTGAATTCCAAAGCAGGTCGCGAGCGCTCGGCCGGATCACAAACGGAGTGCTTCGCACCGGCGTAGATCCCTTCCTCAACATTTGCCATTGAAATGCATTCGCTCCCGCGGGAGCATGCTCCCTTGTGGACGTAAGCCAATCAGCGCGCACTTTGGTTCTCGTGGCTCCGCCCTCTGCAATGGCTGCCGTCGCCTTCGCTCTGTTGCAAGCACATTCTTAAGGCGAAAGCCTTTAATTGCTCATACTGTCGTTGACAAAGTGTGTCCCGCTTTTGCGGTGGCTGTCGCGTGGCGTTCCTCGATGCGCGCTCAAGTGTGGGATTGCAGATGGCACGAACGCTAGACAAGGTGAGACCTCTGGAGGAAAGGCGCAGTATCTGTTACACTTTCTCCCACAAGTGGGCGTTTGGATGGTGCGCCATCACTCCTGTCGCGTGGCATTCCTTGACGCGCGTTCAAGTGAGGGATTAGAGGCGGAATAATGAGACTCGGCACACACGCTTCCGGCCTAATCCCCCGATTTCGACGGAGCAAATATCGTTGCTCCACGGAGCGAACCGGGAACTACACCTGATCCCAATATGCCTTTGGAACAGACAGCTCTCGCTCCCATTCTGCCATTGGAATAGAACTGCCCCAAACGCAGTAGAAAAACTTGATCCGGAACTGCCATTGGAATTAACATTAGAGATTTTTCTATAAGTTCGCATAAGTACAAAAATGAAATAGGCCGCTTCAGCAGCTTAAAAGCGAAAGGGAGGTGGAGCCAGGAGAAGTTTAATATCATTGCAACAGGTAGATTCGGAAGCGTCTTGATAGGCGTTCAAAAGAGAAAAAACAACATATATCTTGACGAACGTCTCTATTTCCAGGATTAGATAGAAAATCATTGAAAGTTGGTCTAGTGAAGATGTACTTCCACTATATCAAACTCTATCGAAACCCCATTCGCTTCCTTCTGTTCAGAGACCACCACATAGCCGTTCAAAAACTATTACTGGCCTGATCAATTGTACTTACATAGAACACTAGTGTGTATGGATTACGAGTTCCTTACCCCTAGGGTAGAAGTCGTATTTTCCGTATATCCGTATTTTCAATAATTGGGTAATAAAAGATTTATGGTGCGTTTTGTTTTTAATCGTAGCTCACAGCATTGTAGTGCAGCGCTCGCTCAGCAAAAAGATTGAAGCACTTATGTGTATAAACTATCCTATTTTGGACTTGTCGATTCAACAGCAAAGCAATTGCACCGTCTTTCTTTGCTAGCGCTCATTAAAAAATGTTCGTTAGGCTTGCCATCGTATTTTGGAGAGAAGCGCACGTTGAGAATCTGGCTGAGGCACGAAAAGGCCGAGGGGAAAAGATCTCAAACTGGTCACCGCTGTGTAACGCCAGACACAAAGAGAGCTAAGGATGTCTAATTCAGTATATCAGATGTTGCAGGTAACCAGACCATAATTTTTTTAATGGGATTTTTGTTGTAGGAACACATCTTTGCAGCACCATAACGCCAGTATTGGCGGACATCGAAAACGAGGACAACGATGTCAACTAGCACGATGGTTAACTAATTTCTGATAATTAAGGTCTTAACAATTAGAGATAGTAGCTTAGTTGCAATTCGAGACACGTACCTGGCAGTGGACAATGACCACCTCAGGTTTTACAATTTCGAAAACGCGATTTCACTTGGCGTTGTGGCTGAATAGGTTGCAGTCATCTCACCCCAAAAGATGCGCGTTTTCGAAACACCCGCACTCGAGGCAACTCCCCGCTGATGTGAGTCAACCAGGGAGCAATTTTCTCGTAGCCTACGATTAAGGCGTTGTTGTTTCCATCTGTTGAGAATGGACTGCTTGGCCTCGATAAGGTGGGCCAGTCGGCTATCCATTCTGTTCGTTTCGAGGTCTGTTACTGTGTCTTTGGTTGAGTTTCGAACATCTTGGAGGATCTTGTTGGTGCACGCGATATACAAGAAATCTCAAACGGAGCTTCACGTTTCCAATGCTATAGCACTAGTATCTTTAAAGTTATGCATCTCTTTTGAGCGGGGAACTTAAAAAAGCCTCATCCGAAGCAACCTGGGTGTCTGATACTGCTGCTGTACACATGGATGGAATCTAGGGACTGCCACAGCTAACTGAGAAACCAGACAAACAAAAACAAAGAACAGCAACGAAGCCCTCACACAGTGCAGAACAAAACCAGCCTTCTTTACTGTGCACTAAATGAGCAGTTGATTCGATAAGAGAGCTTAGTGCTAATAACCATTTTAATGTTAAAGGCTTATTTCGTTTATGGCGACATTCGTATCTGTTTGCTGGAGGTGTCCACCGCAAGAAAAGTATAAAGAAAAATATATGCCTCCACCGGTAATCGAGCCACTATCTAATCGATCCCAGCCGGGCACGCTAACCACTACGCCTCGCCGGACTCATAAGAAACCCGTCATTATTCACCTTGTCTAGCGTGATGATGATAGTAGAGATGACTAGGACAATGCAGTTAGTCATAATAATAATTGATAGTACCGATTATAACGATGCTGCGTTTTGGAAGTAGCAATGACAGTGACGGTGCATTTAGTTGGTAATGATGATACTAGCGCTAGTGATGGTGATGATGATGGTAGTAGGGATGAAAATGACGATGCAGTAAGTGAAAACGGTCCTGTAAAATCGCTTTCTCTATTTCTTCTCTTAAGCCGGCTTAATCGCAGTCTTGTAGTTTGTTTTTCAGCCTGCATTACCACTGAACATTGTGACTAAAGTCCACCTGTTTAAGGCGAAAGCCTTAATGGCTCATGACTCGTCAGCGTGTCTGTGCGTGCGTTAGCAGCGAGCGTCCGCGATAGGTGTACTCCTCTTTCAAGAGACTCCGCAGTATATTGCGGGATTCCCCATGGCAATCATCCTGATGACATCATAAGAACATAAATATTGTCTCCACCAGGACTCGAACCTTCATCCCTCGGATCCCCAGCCCAGCAGAGCGCTTTAACCAGTTGCACCACGTCCGTGATCATGAAACGCACGTCATAATTCTCCTTGTCCACTGTGAGGATGATAATACCGCGATTCCGCGAGTCACAATACTGCGCCTTTCGTTTCCTGTAAACCAGTTATAGAACGCCGGTAAACTTAGATGCGTTTAATGGAACGCTGATTTTGTTCGACGAGGGGAGCGCGATGTACCGTGGCAGCTGCAACCCTCAGGCTTTCGAATTTTTTTGCTGAAGAGTCTGTAGTGCACTTGGAATTTTTTCCTGTCTTCGCATCCATCTAAATAAGAGCGCTTAGTTTGCTTTCAGTGCCACTTTAAAGGGCATTGGCGGTCGTCATCATTAATCATAGCTTGATGTGTTGATTTGGATCATGAAAAGTTATTAATTGTGAAATCAATCAGTGCATCCTTACCTGTGGAAGTAGACTTATTTCGGACAGGAAAAGAAAATACGTAGCATCTGTGTAATGATATACTTCCAATATTTGCAGATCGACCATCATGTCCTGTCGCTGTCCACTGAGCCAGAATCGAAGCAGTCAGCAGCGTTTCCCAGTCTCAAAAAATTAGTTCGCTGTAAGTGCCTTGCATATGTTTGCACAAATATCTACGGCAGTATATTTTTCTAGTATAATCTGCATGCCAACACCTAAACGTGCATTTTGCATCTCTTTGCGAAAACGTTTACGGAATCAAAAGAAACATTGATATGGGCAGAAATTACTTCCTATGTCCTTAGTATGCACCAAGCTCATTGCGAGTAATACACGTTCATATCACATATAGTAGGCGCTCCTACCTGGAGAGCTCTAAGTTAAGCATCGTAAGTACGAAAAAAGAACGGTACACCTTACGCCAAAGCGTACGCAGCAGCAGAATGTATGGCCTTCTATGCAGCAGCTTTTCTTTTCACGTGCTCTCTTCTAATCCAAACGGTTTATAAAGATACCTTTCATGAAGCAGAAATTGTTCATCACGGTCATCAGTGCCAGCCAGGCTACACGGCCTTGGTACACCTTAATCCAAAGCGTACACAGGGAAGGAAAGCATTCGATGCAGCAGCTTCTATTTTCTTGTGCTCTCTCTCAATGCAAACGGTTTATAAATATATTGTTCATGAGACAGAAAGTGTTCATGTCATCATGGTTACCAGTGCTAGCCAGACAACATGGAATTTGAATGTCAAAGCCTGTTTTACTGGATTCTGCTCACACAGTCGCCCTAGAGTTGAGCCAACCTTGTTTGGTGAAATAGCCCTTATCTCTTCTCTTCCTCTGACATTCGTTCGCGCCTGATTGTGTTTTTGTTTTGCTGAAATTCAGAGTTGTTGCCTTCTAACGCCAATTCGATTTCCCTTAAGCTACTAATTATTTATAGCAGTCACCTGATCACAGAAAGATAACTGCATTGGAAAGACATAGTACTATGTTCTTGGAATATTTGAAGTTGAAGAAAATATGCTACCAACGCATTACTGGAGAAGCTTCTATACAGCATGGTTAACCGGCGTGAATAGCACACAGAGAAACAGTTATTAAGTGAATACCCTGTTAAGTGGTAATCTCTGGAGGATCTTGCAACGTAGAAAAGCCCTCTTATACTGACTGCGCAGATATTCAGTTGCGCATTTGTATTTTTAATTCGATACGGGTAGCTTGGACTTGTTCATGGCTGCAAAACTTTTACACCAGATGATATGTGTGGCCTTAATTTACCCACGTCACTGGAGCTTCACTCGTGCGCCCTATATCTTTCTTCTCATCTGCGGTGCAGTCGGTGGAGTAACTCTCCGGGAGTTCATCGCTCTGACCACGATCACGGAGAAGCTAACTCAGTCCCCAAAGATGTACGGAAGCCTCGGAGCCTTCGTCATCCTGACCTGTGTCGTGGTTGTGTTTATGGTATGGGTCACGGGTCCGAGGCATCGCCGGAACGAGTGCGGTAGCGCAGAGTGCCAGGGTGCCCACGCCTACTTGGAATTCTACATGGACAAGGCCATAGATCCCTGCATCGACTTTTACCGACACGTCTGTCGCCGCTGGCGTTTGGAGAACGTCAATGGCGCCACGCTGGCCGAAAGGTCGGCACAAGACCTTACACGTTCGCTGCACATGACCCTTCTCGAAAGAGCACGACGTCATGCAGAAAGTGAGCTCGCCCGCTTCTTGTAGTGAAGCTACCTACACCAATATAGACGACCTCCCTTGAGACAAGTAAAATATATTTCCAAGTGCCTTCGTAGTTGTGATGCAGGGTAGCATATTATAAAAACATTTGTGAGGCCTTCTGCACTTCGTTAGGCTTATACAAGCTTTATCCACCTAAAGGCTACTAAAGATGAGGAAATAAAAACTTCGCATTAACAAGTGCCCAAAAGAGAACAAGTTGTGATGATAGACGTGTATGGGGATGAATAAACTTATCGGTTGCCACTGATAGAATCTGCAAAGTATCTCTTATTGGTTTACAAGCGTGGACGTAAATATTAATTGTATTCAAAACGAGTACCCTGTAACAATTTTACTGGTGGCCAATCATGGCATCGAAAACTAAAAAGTAAACCTTTTTTAAATAACATACGCCTTTTGCTTTCATTTTATAGCTTCGCAAGCCGAATCACTGCTGGTCAACTTCTACGACAGCTGCAGGCAGTTCTTGACCACTTCACAGAATATCCATGAACGGCTACTCTTGGACGTAAACCAAAGCGACATCAACATTCTTCGGCTCCCAAATACAACTGCCGCTCTTCGTCAGGTCGTTCTTATGTCTCTGAATCGAGGAATCTCCACAATTTTCAGTGTCAGTGTCGTTCTGCACGGCGACGTCGACTTGGGCCTGTACATCTCCACAGGAAAGGCGCTTGCCGAGAAGATTACTGACCCTCGTGACAATTCTACACTTACGAATTTCATCGTGGAGGCACTCGACGCGACGAGTAAGATCGACGACAGTGTAAATCGGTCGATGATTAAGTCAAAAACAGAGGAACTGTTGGCCTTTGAGAGGGAAATGCCCACTGGCGATGAAAGCTTGCCACTGGCGGAGACAATCAAAGCGTCAAGGTTCGCCGTGCTCATGCACGAAACAGACCCTGGGGATTGGTTCAAGTTCATCAATTCGCTCATGCGGGGAAATTTATCGCTTCGTGAAGACTCACCTGTAATGAGCCATCGACTGGACGTTGTTATGGCAACAATCGCATACCTTGAAGCGAACCACAGAATAGGGCTCATATATATATTCCTCCACCTTTTAGCAGAAGTTGGCCGATTCTACTACAAAAACGCTTTTTCCACTGAAGCGGGAGTATTATGCCTTGTCGCGAGCCAACAAGTGGTAGGACCCAGTTGGTTAGACATTTTCTCAAATCTCACGCAGGCGTTGCTACCGACGCCGCAACGCGCAGGGAACATTTTCTCCAGCGTTCGAAGGCTATCGTCGCAGAAGTTAGTTGTCTACGCAATGGAGAGAACGGATGCCATGAATGCACTAGCGACTCTAAAAAGAATCACCATGCTTCTAGACTACAACGTTTTGCATTCAGAATCAACGTTCAATGACTCGACCGTACATTACCTAAATATATCCAATCGTTTCACTTACTACTACGCGTCTTTGAAGGCGTTTGAAGCGACAAGGCGTCTAAAAGAGCCCCCATCCCTCGCGGAAATCCTCATGGGCGAATCGTTCTTGACGGCAGAATCTACTTACTCCGGCCTCCTGAACGCCATTGTGGTTCCTCCTGCATTGCGGCAACCCCCGCTGATGTACTCTACGAGAGTCCCACCTGAGTATGACATGGGCACGATTGGCGTCCTTTTAGCCAAGGAAATGTTTCAAGCAGGCCTACCCTCTCCTGGCAAACGCAACACCTGGTACGAGGAAAACGTCGAGAAGTTTGTAGAGTGCGTGCAGCGTGCCCTGATGAGCAACGATAGTTTGCCTTTTCGAGAAGGGTTCGAACTTTTTTCCTGGGCCCGTGCCGTTAAGGTTGCCCATACCGTCACAATGCTAATGTACAGCTCTAATAAGGCCAATGAAGATTTTGAGGAAGACCAGACCGCAGTACAACAGACTTTCTTCCGCAGGTACTGCCTCATGACTTGCAGCGCCACCGACAATGGACTTGATTCTCGGATGCGATGCCTAGTGGCAATCCTAAGCATGACCGAGTTTGCCAGAGCCTTCAAATGTAATTCCTCTCAAGAGTCAAGCTTTAAACATTGCGCTAACTTTTTGGATTAGCAATTCAAGCTGTACCGCACACCCAACACTAATTTTGCTCATAAATTAAACGCAGCCATCTTTAGGCAACGTGCCATACAAAGGTTATATCTAGCATGAAGATGTCTATTTCACTAAAGGTAGAAAAAGGCGTAATTTCCGAGTATAGAGAAAGTTAATTATTCGTATTGAGCGCGCCTCGGTGCTAGGACACTCCTCTGCATTTATCGAGCTGGCATTACGCGGTTTCAGTGTGAATGTTAGTGTCTTTCACTACCGCTTCCGTCCGCTAAGTGTAATTGGTTTGCATCGATGCAAACGCACTCGCTTTTTCATGTTCATATGCATTGTACTCTAACTTCCACGAAGATTTGCGTACCTAAAACAAAGAGAGGTGTATTGTGTTAGCGATATGTCTGCGACCCTCTTTAAATCATTTTCAGGACAGTTTCGTTTTCTTACTATTATTAATAATAATAATGAATGAAATAGAATATATTTAACTGTTCTGTTTATAATGTGTGTACGAAATGGTATCTGCGCAAGTCCTGGTATTTTCTTATATTTGCTGCGCTGAAAGTGAATAAAGTTAGATGAAGTTAGCTGTAGTCGTGTGTGGTCCTTTCTTGTGTTCATCTTCGTTGCGCTATAGTTCTTTCATTATATTTACTTTTCCACAGGATGCCGCTAGGATCCTTGCTCAGGGAAATGATTGATGAGCGACCTGAGGAAAACCGCCACTTGTTGGTACGTTGATAGGAAAAGTCTTCATAGGTTACATAATCCGCTGAACGAGTGTTCGATAAATAAATACACAGCTACGCATTTGAACGAGACTTTAGATCGTACGATCTGAAAATTTGACATAAGGAGTATTTTCATAAACCCTGATCTCACACTACTATATTGGGAGAAAACTGGAAAAAATTCCTGAAATTATACCATACCTAAAATTGTAAGCACAGACTACTGTGTACAGAAACTACATGCGAAGTTGGGTTCTACCTTGGCCTGTAATACCTTATCCCAAGTCAGGCACCAGGTCTCACACAAACGTGATATTGGCACATCGTAATCAAGGAGTAGAGGAAAATGAGTGTGTACACGCCGCAGTCCAAGCATTCTTCTCCGGGGATCTCTCATCACTACCCTCACGTGGCCACCCCCAGCCCCTCACTACACATCGCGAGATACTGCAACACGTGCGCGTAGAGAAACAAACATCCGCAGCACCTGCTAAAGGACTCGGTAAATCTGAGGAGTGTAACCTCAGGCGGTTACAAACATTGTCATGCAACAGCCCAGCTAGACTGCATGATATTAGTCCGGGTAGTTTCTCAGCTGAATGCACGTTTTGTGGCCAGAAATAAGATAACCATATGGCATGGGCTTGCAACACCAAGCCATACATTTCAAATAAAGCCTACCGTGGGAGGATTAGGAGGTGTCTCTGTCCAGCTCCGACCTTGCGGTACAAAAACCTTGCTTGCGAGAGTTCGGGCAGCGGTTTCAGCCAACGGGGTCCCGGACTGATTACCCGACTAACCCCACCCATAACCCATCAGATTTTCTCAAATAAATGTTTTATATTACTACTACTGTGTATGCACACTCCTGCCTTTTTAACAGCGACAGCAGTGCAGACACCATTGCCAGTGTTCCTAAATTTTGCCAGTACTGCTCATTCATTTTGGTGCCTAAACACTCGAATATATTCAGGAACTCACCGGCACTTTGACACTGGCAGCACTGCCCATATTACTGATATAATCAGTGCTGTTGTGACCGGGGTTCCGGCCGAGGTATGCGCAGACTCCAGCAGCTGGAAATGGAGGCGTACCTAGCAGACGCCGGCGAGCGACCGCCGCCAAAAGCAGCGAAGCGGCAGCGACGGCAGGTGTTTCCGGCTGCGACGACCAACCCTTCCCGCCTCCCCTCCTTCGGGATAGAGACGAGTTGCCCTTCGAGCCTTAATCCCCGTGGCGCCACGACGGCGACAGCAGGGAACTAATTCTTGGGCTGAATGGACAAGAGGCGCATCGCCGAGCAGCATTGACCCCACACGCCGAATTCTCGAGGCAAGCGGGTGACCTCCTTGGAATTTCGCGGGGTAAATGATTACCGCCAAACGGACTATTTTGCCCTGGTACCGAAACTCCGCAACCGGCACGAAATCATCATGGACATCGAAGAGGTTTGCCCTCGCCACCGGAAGATGTGCAAGGAGGTTCACCCTCGGCAGTGGGCGGCACCTCGAGTGATCCCTTGCCCCCACTGATTGTATTGTATCTATAAACTTTGCTTCCCCAGCTAGGGAACTGGGGATAACAAACGGTATTTAACTGATGGACTTTGTTTGCACAGAGAGCTCCGTTTTCTTCTCTTGACCTGTACATATCCCATCATGTAAAATGTTGTATAAAAAGCTCTTCTTTGCCTCTCCTCCCTGGCTGCTCCTGCTCCTTCATCCCGGCTCCTCATGGTTCGACGGCGGTGAAGCCTAGCCCCCCGAACCCCGGTTACATCAGTGCTATGTGACGTGCACGTGTTTCCAGAATATCTCGAATTCTTGTTTGTTTTTTCGCTCAGCATGGAGCAGTAGGCAGAAGTAACTTTTGCTCTAAGAGAGCAGAATTACACAGTTTTAAATATCACCATTTCTCGCGATTTCTCAGAAAGAAGCTGTGTATGTCTCTTATTCGCTGTGGCACACAAATACTTGGGATCTTCTAGTTAAAGAAAATGGTGCTTCCATCACAGGAAACTGATTCTTGAATCGCATACCTATTATACCAATTTGCAAAAGAATTTTGGCGCTGTCCTACTCGTCATCGTTGCTGCCAATGTGCTAACCGGACAGCGAAGGGTATAAAAATATACAGAGCGGTCACGCGCCTAAACGGCCATTGTCGAGCCCCAGAAATCTTGAGGAGTAAGTACCTACTCCACACCCAGCATAAAAATATCGGCAGAGTGTACAGTACTATAGTTCACGACTAGAGGTGAATACGAGTTTTAGCCTGAACTCGCTCAATAAAATGCATCCAGGATTATACGTCAACACGTACCCACCTGTGCAATGATGGACGGCCCACTCTATTCCATATACATACAAATTGAAGGATATAGCAGACAAAAAGAGAGAAAGAGAGATAGAGTGAAGGCAGAAAGAAGATGTTGTCCTTTCCCACACTGTGCATCGTGGGAACAGGCATTATAGAAGGAATTGTTTAGCTACGCTGTATATAGGGGGGTAGAACGCTGTTTATATATCTGCATCCATCTTGTAGCAGCTTTCGATTTCATGCGAAATCGGAGTCTGCAGCTTATACTTGGATGAAAGTGGCGGTACACTGGAGAATTTTGACCACTGTGTTAGCAGCGCTCCTGACCTTCCCTTGGCTATACATATAGGATAGTGCATGGTATAGGGGCGCGGTATCAGCGTCATTTTGGTAATAGGGGCGGCCATACTACATAACGGTCCAGTAAGCAGCTACCAGGAGAGCTAGACGTTATCTCTGCTAGAGGGTAATGAGAAGCAATAGAGGATCAATGAAGAGAAATATCCTATACTATAATACATGTGGAAAAACTGAGTCCCCCTCCCTTCCCCCGTCTTTAATCTCCAGCGCCGGTAATCCCACAGCAAGCGCCAACACAAAGGTGCAAGCGATAAGTGAGGTAAACAGGTAAGGCGCTCAAAAAAACTACACTGTACAAAGCTCAGGTTACCACCGCTTTGCTTCGACAGAGCTACGCCGATGGCCTTCGCCACTTAGAGTCGAGTACTGCTCTCGTGCATCTTAGTAACCATGCGTGTAGCTGCGCTGGTGTCGACTTAAGTTGCAATATTCGTTGACCGAGCATCACTTGCAAGGTACGTAACTTGCCTTGGGCGCTGGTATGAATCTGATTATCAAATAACAGAAAATGACTCGAAAATGTTTTAAGCACGCATTTTATTTGTGCTAAATCTCAGCTAAGAGATGGTTCCTTTATTGGGTACAGTGCTAGTCATATTGGTAACAGAGGAGCACAGTTGGTCAATGATTTCTGAGCGCTTTCCTGATGGCTACACCTTGCAATCACACGCACGTGCCCAGTTTCTGGGGGAAATATGTAATTATAGAGAAGAAGAGGGCGCTTAGTGAGGACCGGAGCTTTAGATCGAATGAGCTGATCGATAATATGCTGTACATTTATTTGGCATTCAGATAACGCGTACCGAATGCTTAGCACATAATTGTGAGACCAGCTATTGAAATCCTACGCCAAGCTTACGTAATGCCGTGAAGCAGTTGTGACAGAGGCACCTTCGAGAACAAGAGCGTGTTGAAACGTCAATGGAATGCATTCGGGCACATTGCCGTCTCGGCAGGTTTACTGATGTTGCATCAATTGGTTCCGATTTCTCAGGGGCCCAGTCACTCACCGGTATTCCACGAACACAGCTAACAATCGCCTAGCGACCGATACTTGGTAATATGAGGCGTGTGCGTAGGCCTTGAGGTACTCTATTTTCACGACATGCTATGGCGAATAATATGAGAAGAGGCAATGTTCCTACAAAAACGCAGTACTCTGTATTTTTACGCATACACCACCATTCAACTGAGAATTGACAGTCAATCAATCACTGTGTTTGTGCTCTGCCTAAACGGAGTGCTTGTCAGGCACTATCCACTCCCTGCGTGACCCGTGCGTTGGTTCAGCTGCCGCCTTCGCCTGCGTGCGTCTGTTGCGCGTTGACTGCCAGCAAAATTGTGCAACAAGCCTTCTACCGCATAGCAAGGCTGCCAAAGCGAATAGTCTATCAACAGCATGCACGTAGGTATCTTACAGGTGCCACTGAGTTGGAAGCCACCGGTAAAGGTGCGGGAGAAGCACGTCGATGTAGGTGATGTGCTTCGCTGTCCATTCTTCACTTTATCGTCTGCCGTATATATCGCAATTTTCAATGCCAGGCATCTTTTTTGTGGCCACAAGGAGCGTGGCAGCCTTCGTCTTCCAGGCGTTTGCGATATCTACTGCAAACTACTCGGGTAAATGTTATGCGCTTAACATATGTAGGTGCGCGGAAATGAGAACTCGCATGCTTGGTGTTTTATATCTTACCAAACCGAAAGCAAAGTCAAATTCAAAGCTGAATAGCTTTATTTCTGCCAACAACAAGACCCGGCCAGGGAAACGTTTAACTCCGAATCAAGGGCCTTACAATGTGAATAGTTGTAGTACGCCGTTGAGGTTCCGACAAATGAATGAATCCACAACATTCAACCCATTTCATGTCTTTTGACATTTATATAATGTTACAGGGCAAGCGGTTACTTCAGTCATCTCCAGCACGGTCGCTTAGCAGTGAATAGAGCATTTGGTAACTGAGTTGCATAACTCGGGTTCGGTCCCGACTATGGCGCCTGAGGTTCGATGAAGTCGAACCGAAAACCAAGGCGCACCAGTCTCGCTCTTTGACTGCTTCCGATGAACGAATGCTGATGGAATCAGGATTTTAATTAATTTGCGCTGAAGCCTTATTCTGAAGAGAATAAGCTGTCCTAACTGGTCGCCCCTGGAGTGATGCCGTTCAAAGGAGAAATCAGAAATCAACGCCCCTTTGAAATCGTACCCCATCGTGAAATAAAGTCAACGCAGCATTATCGGCAAAAATTACAGCCGGGAAATGTTGCCTGCTGGTTTGTTTGCTTTTTGCCCTTGGCCGCCGGAGCAGAGCCTCATTTCTCTGTTGCTATGCGACTACAATTCTATGACCAATTATACCGCAAAGCACTGTACGTCTACTACATCCACAGGTCTTTTCTTCAAGTGTGGTCGACAGCGTCAGGAACAGTGATTTTTGCCGATCGCCAGTTTTGTTTTCAGGTGGAGTGGGGATTCAAAATGGGGATCACCATTGTTATTACTGCTAACTGCAGTGTCATTGTGATTGCTTCTATCGTCATTATCACCAACTGCATCGTTATTGCCCCACTGCCATCATCCTTACTCTAGACAAGCAGAACTACGATCAGTTTCTTTTGTTTTGCTTGCTCAGATGGGAATCGAAGGAACAGTGGTTCGATTCCAGGTGGAGGCAGACCTTTTTTTTTTTTTTCTTGAGTGCAGTTGAAGAACGCTTTCGGCCGCACTTTCTGCTCACGACATGCTTGAGGCAAGAAACGCTTTCGCCCTGAAGATCAGCTGCTGCAGTACTCTGTAAGCGCATCGGGGAATCGTCCTATAAACTTAAGGGACTACCACACACTAAGTGGAATGGAGTATGAAATTGCGTCGTTGGCATAACTACTATCGCATTATACGGTATGGTGGGCGTCGATCGCAACTCTGCTTCCCCTTTTGACGATGCCTGAAGCAAATAACTTTTTAGCCTTGCCAGTTTCTGTTGGGGCTGTTTTGTGCACAGAAAACTTGCAAATTCAAATCAGTGTTCGGAAAAGACGTTGTAAGCCTAGTTAGAAAAGCGTATAAGAGCAACGTACACCGAAAATAAAAAAAACGCCAGTTCCTGAATGTGATTATTTTTGCTTCATTATTTCAGCAAGTATCGGAGTGCCAGGGATGGGAATGAAGATGAGGGAAGCTTTTTAGTGCTTCACTTAGTGACCTTTTCTAAAAATAAAGCAGCGAAACTTTCACCATACTACCTAAATTAGATCTTTCAAATCGAGTTTTAGTCTCCAGCGTAATATTTCCCATCATCCATAAACTGTTCACCCCTCATGGGTCTGGTTTGAAGCGCCCTCTCTGCTTCATCCTACCACAAGCTAAGCAGCAGGGCACATCGCTAGCTCTGTGCACGTGTCGCCTACCAAAAATGCTTTAAACGCTTCGAGCAGCAGCAGAGATTGTATAACATACTTGCAACATTTTCATGATTCGTTGTACTGCATAACCAGAATATTAGGGGCATCAAATTTGCCAAAGTAAAACATAGTTTTAGTTTAACTCCAAAGGCACTTACCTCACTCAATCCTACTTTTTTCTCAGTATATATTAATTTTGTGGCTCCTTCTGGCTGTGCTCACGTTTATCCAGTCGGAAATAATCATTTATCGCAAATAAAGTTATCTGTTTAAAGTTTTTCGCCCCTTTATCTGTGGCCGAAGTTCAGAAAAAGGCCGTGGATATCATTTAGACGTGACTATGGGCATTGTATACTCCTAGAGTACTAAGGTGTATATGGAAGTTTCAGCAAAACATTATTCAATACGAATTCAAAGCGATAAATGCTACCAACATCATTAATGGTGCACACCGCCAGCTGTCGTAAATGATTAGTGCCGAGTAAGAGTGTAAACCGATGCCATCTACGATTGCACACCGTTATATGTTCATAGTATGGATTTCGTATCAAGAGCGTTGAAGCTTCAGAAGCATGTTGTCTTCTTCCGATTTGATATAGGTGCTAATAAAGAAAACAAAATGGATATAACCGGATAACTTTTGCAAAAAGGGGCAAGACGCATTCAAACCAACAACAACTAGTAGCGAATGAGACCGGAAGTTGCCAGTCACGGATGTCGGATCCAAGACGTGAGGAGACAATAAATACTTTCTTTGATTCAATTAAATATAATCGTAACGGTTGTCACAAGCATAGCCGTCAGTAAGATCAGCAAAAATACCACTCTGATGTCACTTTCTCGAAATGTATAAACATCAAGCTTTGAAAAATACTCTAAACTAGTAGCCCCGTGCACGTCTTGTTACAAAGCAAATAAAATCAATAGATTGAATTGACGTCGCCATCGGCACTCCACCAATCGTTAATATTGCAGCTTTTGGCAAATTCTACACTGATTGAGAGCTTTACATATTTTTGTTTTAAAGGATATACCGGTTGCATATGGGTATAATTTTGAGCAAAACAGTTTTGGCGCGCATGCTTCGGAGCCGCGAAGGAAGAAAAGAGAGAGGGTGAACATAATGCCAAGACTGAATGTGTGAGAATGAATCAAGTCCGAAGGAAAGGGGTCACAGCAACCATCAGGCATCTCTGCTTGGTCCCCTCTCGAAAAAGAGTAATTGGATCTCAACCGGCTCTTTATTTTGCCCGGTGGGAACCGTAATGCCCAGCATGGCCGCAGTTCCGCCCCAAGGAATGCCTTAATTGCGAACGTGCGGCGGCGGCGGTGGTGGTGGCGGCTACCACGCCATCGGGGAATTACGGTTTATTTAATTAGGACCCCGCTAGGCACTTTGCCAGTGTGCTCATCAAACAGAGGACAGGCATCCGTTTCTTCCCGTATTTTTTCTTATGTTTTTGCTTATCTTTTCAGGTCACACTGTGGCTATATTGTTTCCTCTTGGGCTGTCTATTTGTCGGGCCTCCTGAACCGTTCTATGGGAGAAGGGGACAACTCTTTACCGGCGTCGGTGCTAACCTCATTATCGGCCTAATAAAGCCGAGGGGTATAACAGTGATGTTCAGACAAAACATTATGGTCAAGCTGTGTAATGAATTCCTTTGTTGGGAAAACGAAAAGCGGGAGCCTATGTCAGAAATCTGGACCCTCTTTTTTTTTTTTTTTTGTAACACTGCGATGGCAGCTGCGTTATTATTGCGAAAGCATTAAATGACTGTGTTTCCACTTTCGTGGCATAAAAGGTGTCGGCACGATTGAGTCGTTCAATAAATAGATAAAAAGAATGGCTGTAAGAGGGCGAGGAATAAAAATGCTTCCTAGATACTAAATTTGGTAAGTGTGGAGTGATCCGTTAAATAATTACAAGCAGGAAGGTCAATTAGACGTTGAAACAGCGGGAATGTGCATATAGCGCGGTGACGTGCAGACCGATAATTATTTCACACCTATGTGAAATTAGTCGAAATTGTGACAATAAAAGAAAACTGAAGCTAATAAAGAGTTGAAATTGATAAAAAAAATATGTTATATATCGCTGCTTGTGACGTCATGGTGCATCTTAGCAACGCGATGGGAAAGAGTGGTGGCGCGTTGGCAGAGACTGAAGAGCTCAAAAAATAACATCGCCGCCTGTGATACCACGGCGTGCCTGGTTACGCCATGGGAGAGGTGTCGGCACGCCTTTGCGTCTGGTGGATTGCACTGGTCGTAGCTTGCTGTCGACGCGCGTTGTAATGTATTGCACGTAGGTGCGTGATACGCAGCAGTATGAATGAACATACTGCTACGTCTTTCTTCAAAAACGCTCGTGCTTCCTCTTCTTCGGCTACACTGCCTTCCTTCGAAAAGAGGCATTGTCCCGATGCTAAATTCAAACCGAATTAACAACCGCGCAGAAGTACACACGGTCTCGGAACGTCTTGTTAGATGATGAGTAATGTAGTGAGGAGAATCAAGGAGTTCTCGGTTATCACTTGTAATATGGCTTACGCCACACTACGGGCACAATGTCAGGGTGAAAGATCTCAACGGCGAACCGGTGTCCACACCCAGACCTTGTCTCCAGGCCGGAAATAGACGTCACGTCGCCGGATGTTATAGTGACGAGCATCGGCACGCTGTTGCTGTCGTATGTGGAGTCTGGCCAGTTGTCCAGTCTCCTCCAAGCGTTCGCATACTAGCCGGCCGGCTAGTATGCGATACCCATGGGTGCTGATACCCGGGTATCATCAGCTGCGTCGCCAGGCGAGGCAACATGGCTTCAAGCATGGTGGTGACCTGCCTTCCATGCACTACTGGAAGGGGGACATAAGGTTGGTCTCCTGAACTGCGGCATTGTAAGCGAACGTGACATAGGGCAGTACCTTGTCCCAGTTCAGATGGGCGCCGTCCCCGTATATGGCGGTCATATCAGTTATAGTTCTGTTGAGCATCTCCGTTTGTCCATTGGCGTGCGGATTATACGCTGTGGTTTGGCGGTGGCTGGTGCAGCTTAGACACAAGATCGCCTGAGTGAGTTGCGCCATAAGCGCGGCGCCATGGTGAGTAATCAGCACTGATGGGGTACCGTGCCGGAGGGCAATTCTCTCGAATAAAAATTTGACTACCTCAGCAGCCATCTCTGTCGGAAGTGCGCGGGACTCCGCGTAGCGCGTTAGATAGTCCGTCATTATGTTGATGTACTTGTTTCCTGATTGTGACGTCGAAAATGGGCCCAAACATCCATTGTAATCGTCTGAAACGGGGCATTCGGTTGTTCGAATGGCTGGAGAAAGCCTGCTGGTCACGTAGGAGGTGTTTTTCGTCTTCGGCACTCGTGATATGTTCTTGTATATTGGCAAACGTACTTGATGAGTTTTGTCCAGTAATATTTTTCTCAAATACGCGTAAGTGTTTGGCTGTATCCTGGATGACCAGCTGTAGTATTGTCTTGGCAAGGTTCAATGACTTCGCTGCGCTGGCCTTCCGGCACGACAAGAAGCAACTATCTCTGGCTGCTGTCGAAATTCTTTTTGTACAAGACGCCATTCCGAATCTTGAACGCAGGTAGAGTACGCAGGAAGACCTGGGGTACCGCGTCTTCATCTCCTGCAAGATGCGCCATCGGTTGACGAAGCTATGGAACATGTTTTTGCCGATCCCGATCGACCATGTCGTCACGATTCAAGGCCTCAAAAAAGCTGTCTTCCTCATCACATGACCCTCCTGACGACGGTTCCATGGGTGCTGGAGACAAGCAGTTAACATCGTGATGTTTTAGGCCAAATTTATGCACGATTGCGGCTTAGTACTCCTGTAGCCGAAGGCTCCAGCTTGCAAGCCAGCCTGCGGGACCCTTAAGATTGGCCAGCCAGTACAACGAATGGTGGTCAGTGACCACAATAAACTGGCGGCCGTACCGATAGGGACGAAACGTGGTTATGACCCAGATTACGGTAAGGCATTCTTTTAGAGTGCAGCTCTTTGGTGCCCGTTCCTGCGTTTTGCGTCGTCGTCGTCGTTGTCCCTCGTAACCAGCTCCGCAGCCGAAGAAGCGCTAAAGCTCCTCAATAAACTCTTATTGAGGGGCTTTAGGCAGCGTGCGCTCCTGCCATCACCGTTCATCGCTGCGAGCACGCCCCCTCCCTCTCCCTTTTTTCTGCATGGCGCCGACGGTGTTCTCCGGTTGGCGAAGCGCCGGCTCTGCATCGGCGGATCACGGTGCGTGTATTCCAAGCCGAAACGCAGAGCCACATGGACTTGACTGGCTAGCAGCCTAAGCGGCGTCAGCGGCATCAGTAAGTGGCTGCTATCTCTTCGCCGCGCAACATTCCTATGGGCCCACGCGCTACCTCCCGCGACCTCCCAATAACTTGATTGCTCTCTCCGTTCCTCCTTCAATGCCACCTTTGTGCGCAGGCAATCAAAGCGCCGGATCGGTGCCGGCGGATATGTGCATCGCCAGAGCCGAAACACATAGCCGCCGCCATTCGCCACTGCGAAACGCATGCCTAAAAGTTGTCTGTAATTGTACATACATGCCCTGACCGAATTCTCTGCCTTAATTTATCAAAAAGCTGAAACAGCTGATGAGCTGCGCTCAAGTTTCGCATTGGGAAGTAACGTAATCGTCGGAAATTTTTCTGCTGTAGAGTGATTGCCTGCCGCCTTGAACAGATTTTGGCTAGCGTACGCAATAACCCGCTCAGCGCCATCCTGGAAATGTATACAAGCGCTGCCCCTAGTCCTTTGTTGCTGGCATCCGTGTAAGTTTAGCGTTGGCATCTTGATCGAAATGACTTGATATAGATGGTGATAAAAGAGCTTGCTTTAGTTGGCTGAATTTTGACTCTTGCTCCTGATTCTCACAAATTAGACGCTGTCTTTTATATGGTGGGTAATTGGCTTGGCGGTCTGGGCGAAGTTGTGAACAAAACGTACGAAGTAGGCGCAGAGATCAAGATAGCTTCAGACAGTTTCAGGTCGGTTGCCCGCAGTCCTCCAGATGTCAGTTTTGTTACGAAAGCAACACTACGCCAGCGAGCCCGGCTCATCCTGTATGCTCGTATGCCGTAGCTGCAAATGTCAAGAGCTGCCAACTTGGGTCTAGTTTCACATGGGACGGTTATGTCAGAATCAGCCTGCCATGGACCCTGCTATTCACGTTACCCCTATAGGCCACTAAGCCACGTTTACACGGCTTGATTAAAGCGGGGCTTTATAAGTGGGCTGTTTTACATTAGGTAGGGAAGTACTAGGCGATTATGTCTACTTAGGACAGGCAGCAACCGCAGATCCAAACCATGAAAAGGAAATAACAAGAAGAATAAGATTGGGATGGAGCGCATTTGGCAAGCATTCGCAGATTATGACTAGCAGCTTATCGGTATCGCTCAAGAGGAAAGTATACAACAGTTGCACCTTAACTGTACTCACCTATGGGGCTGAAACATGGAGGCTAACCAAGAGAGTTCTACTTAAGTTGAGGACAAAGCAGAGGGCTAAGGAACGAAAAATGGTAGGGGTAACATTAAGAGATAGGAAGCGTGCAGAGTGGGTCAGAGAAATAACTCAAGTTACCGACATTCTAGTGGAAATTAAGAAGGCGTGTAGTGCTAAGAGAGGATAACCGATGGTCGCGGTAACAAACTGGATTCCAAGAGAAGGAAAGCGTAGCAGGGGACGGCAGAAAGCTAGGTGGGCAGATGAGGTTAAGAAGTTCGCGGGGGTCAAGTGGATGCAGCTAGCACAGAACCGGGTTACATGGAGAAATATGGGAGAGGCCTTCGCCCTGCAGTGGATGATGATGATGATGATGATGATGATGATGATGATGATGATGATGATGATGATGATGATGATGATGATGATGGTGGTGGTGGTGGTGGTGGTGGTGGTAGCCTACGCTATCTCGTCGTACCCTTAAGGGCAGAGCTTAAGTGTCCCTCAGGTTTAGATGCAATAAACGACTTTACCACCACCACTTAAAACGCCGGTGAAATTCGATGCTCTCAATGGAACGCTGGTTGTGTTCGATGCAACTCTCGGTCGCCCGCAGATATAGCTTGCGCTGCACACTCGTATGCCGTAGCCACAAATGGCAGACGCAACGAAACCCTCAGGAGACGGTGTAAGAGCGCGCTGCACGTCTCTAGAAAAGAAGGAAGAGGGCTTCCACAGGTTTAATCGCTGAGCGTGGAGACGTCGAAGGTGGTCGGCGCGTGGTCTTTGCATAAAAAGTGGCCGATCGGCCACGCGATAGTTTCAGCGCCGCTTCACGAACAACCACTTTGGAAGTGTGTGTTCTTTGTGCGACCGGCTGTGGCATTAAAATGATCTAACACCGGTGAGTGAACTTATGCATCCGACTCTTCATTTGGCCAAAAGCGTACAGCCATTGCTTTCGCAATTCAACAAGGGTTAATCAGAGCTAAACTACATCCAACATTTTCGTCGTCTCCGTGGCTCCGAGTATGCGTCAGGCTGCACCAGAGATTCCCGGCGTCGAAGTCGAGGATCCGCAACTCGTTGGTACTGGGGAGGTACGAACAGAGGCCGACGGAGAACGGCTGCATAACAACAGCAACCATTGGCCCAGTAGAGATGGCTTCCGGCGTGAGTGCCTGTCGCAGTTCCTCACGAACGGCCGTAACGATGAATACAGCTGAAGGCTGCTTAGGAGCTAAGAAAAGCCTCCTGAACTCTTCGCGCACGACTTCACGAATGAGTTCGCCGACGTTGGTGACGCCAGCACCACTAGGGCCAGACGAAGCAAGGCTCTAGACGTTGGTTCCCAGTCTCGGATAGTGGTTCGTTCTCGTGACCAATGCGCGCTCAATTTTAGTCGCTTTGGCCACAAAACTGGATACTATAATCAGCGAATCGCGTATTAGGACACCAAAAATTTGATTTTAGACTCCCCGTATAAAGGCGCGCACTTTTTTTCCTCAGAAGCATGTGGGTCCGTGCGAGCACGAAGGAGAAGCACGTCCTCTACGAAGCTTTTCACACTTCGTCACGGCGCTTAGTTGGAGCTTGAAAGAGACCTACGGCATGATGTCGCCGGGGCTGGTTCACGAATGTGCTCACTAATTCATTCTTGCACAGCTCCCAAGAGGTCGACGTAGCCTCGTGGTTCTTGAACCAGAATCTCGCCGTTGCCTCCAGAGAGAAGTAGATATTCTGTAAGCATTGATCAGGGGTCCACCCACTGTGGCGCGCAGCCCGTTCGCAATGTTGAATCGAGTCTTCAACATTATCCAGAGCATTGCCACAGAAAGGGGTGACAGTCCTCGCGGTCACCGGCACGTAGATTATCCGCGCAGCATCCGCACTATCTGGTTGTTGCGGCTGAAAGGCCATGGTGACATTAGCCCGGTGTGGGATGGCGGTCTTCCCCTTAGGCAGGAGTCCGAATTTCGGAGCACGGCCTTGCTGGCGTTGACTAGCGCGGCTTTCAGGTGCTGCCGAGGACACTAAGAAAATTCACTGGCCTGGACTTAAGACCAGGATCGAATTACTTGTAGGGCTACGCTGCATGGGATTCGCACCCAGCGGCTCCACCAATGTCCAGTCCTTGCCTAAGGACAGGACGACAACAGCGCCCGCAGGTCAGCAGGACAGCAGCGGGAACCAGCTTGACGGCGGGGAGCCCCAAAAACGCCGAAAGGACCACCCGCACCAGCGTCTTCTGTTGTGTTGTTCACCAAATAACATGTTGCACATACCCGCACAGTGGGATCGACCAAGGATTCGGCAGCAAAGAAAATTTTTGAAGTATATGTTAACATGTCAAAACAAAATATGATTGGAGGGGTAGAGGAAAAGAAAAGGTGAAATAAATGAAAGAAAAAATGAAACGTCATAATGCACTCGGGATATTGACACTGGAATTTATAGAACAAGCGACGTTTGAATAATTTGGCAAGGGAAACAATTTGATTGCCGTAAAAATTTTTGCATGGTGGTAAAAACTTACCTGGGGCTGTGTCCAAAGATGGTGACGCCAAATTATAATAATGCTTGGCTACTTAAACTAAGGCCAAGCTGCTGCAATGCCTTTTCCATCAACTGCCACCTCAACTTAGTGAAGCGACGGCAAAACAATAAAAAAATGATATAATGAGACCTGTTCCCCGCAAAATGCGCAGGCTGGAGAAAATGCTAAACTAGGCCTGTGTAGTTAGAAATTTAGAGATGGAATGCGACAATTTTCTTCAAAAACGCTCGCGCTTCGGCTTCTTCGGCTACAACATGATGTCGTGCGGTCCACCGCTTGGCTTGCTTGAAATCATGATAGCATGAACCCTATGAATGGTATTTGGAAACGACGATTGAGGCACAATTTCATGTGGTTTAGTGGCGTTCCACGTATGCGATAATGGTGTGCAGTTGTTTGTTCCAAGTAAAGCTCAAAAATTATCAGTACCCCTTGTGGGATGCCCACAGGTGGCGCAGGGCACGTTTGACTGAAGGCCAATGAAAGGGCCTTTCATTGCATTGAAAGGAAGGTTGTGGGCAGCGAATTTGCTCAGCCACATACAGAATCCCACTTTACCCGGTCAAAGTGCTTGCAAGATTGGCGATGAGCCAATGGAGGCGTAACGGGCGTAATATAACTGGCCCGTGAATATTAGGGCTGAGAAAGGCTTCCGTGCACGGTAATGCAGGCGGGTACAACACATGATACTTTAGTGGTGCGGGCGAGGTCTTTATTCTCTGACCTCACACTACTACCTGCTATGACATATATATCGGGGGCACTTACGCTGACACTCGAAGCAGGGCTAGTGCAATGAACACCACCCGAAACAAACCTCCCTTACGCCTGTAATATGCCTTTGTCCTTGCAGTGAAGTCTCATCTCCACATTTCTGTGATGAATTCCCTGGCTGCTTAGCGGCGCTAACGCAATGAACGAAACAGCCCCTTTTTCACTCGTTAAAGACGCCAACAGTAACGGAAATGAAAGGTACAGAGGAATGATTCTATATACATTTCATTCGTGATATTCATGAATCGCACGGTTCTGAGGGTATTAATGTTACGTGTAACCAGACCTCGATACGGTTCACCAGAACCACCGTTATGCATGTCCGCAGCTATTAACGAGGTGGACGCTAACGCGGATGTTACTTACGGCGTCAAGCCTCTCAGTTAATAAAGATCCTAGCAGCAATAGTTAAACCATTACCCTTTTATACCAGCTAACCAGCCTGCCAGTCAACACATCTTACCAGCATCATGATGTACAGTCGTGAGCAAAAGTGGTATACAATACTTATCCAATGACAGAGCTTGAGAAAATTTCATCAAAATGCCATCTAGCGATAGCGTAAGGGACAGCGACAGTGACACATGCATGTGGGTCGAATGGGCCACTGTCACTATTGTCTTGATCTTAGATAGCTGTTGCTAGATGAAGTTGGCATGCAGTTTTCTCGAGCTCCGCCACCGGCTGAGTGCTGTATACCACTTTTACTCACGACTGTACGTCTCGCTGGCAACACTGTGCCGAAAGAAGCGGTCTTCTAACGAAAAAAAAAACTATCTTTAAAAACTGTGGAAAGTCTTATTTGAAACACCCTGCATATCCCCCTTCGTTACGTTAAAATTAACGATAAAACTTAAGAAAACCCTGCCAGTGTATTTTCAAGTACTTTGAAAGCCTCACCTTGACCATAGTCCCATAATTTACATATTTCACGAGTTCTATTGATAAGCGAATCACCAAGAGGTGATCCGCATCTCGCCCTCCCTTCTTTGCTTACAATTTTCCGAAAACTGCGTTCAAGGGAACCTTCCAAATAAAACACTGATAAAACACAGATTTTAAGAATAAGTCCAAAAAGAAGTTTCAGAGTACTCCGGTTACTTGCGGTCCTAACGACTCGAAAGACCCTGCCTCAGTCTAATATAGTAGGCAAGCACTGTCCACGAATGGCCGATGCTTTCCTCCCTGGCAGGGATCTTTATGTAATAGTTGTGTCTGTTGTTATTGTAGAGTAGGACTAGTGCACGCGAATCACACTGGGAACGTAAGGCAAGTGACAGGTCAACGGAGGAGGGCATAGGGGCACATAAGTACTGGCCCTAGGCATTCGGTACAGGAAAGAACACGATGTTTTACTCCCTGTATTCAATGACAACAATCATAGCCATTTAGCTCGATGCTGCATAAAGAAGCGGTAGAGTACAACAAGATATCCGAGCAGTGTTTCACAACCCCTCAAACACCAAGCATTCCTTTCAATGCTTATTATGCGGGAAGGAAGATTAGTTAGCTAGCTGCCTCTGGCCGTGTCAGCCACGTCCACACACACGGGCATCCACACACGTCTGGAGCCATCGCAGAGCACCTCATTGAACACATTGCAGCTATTGACAAACATAGGTGCTTCGAGTTATTAATTACATGCTCGACCTCTTGCACCTTACAGCCACAATGCTAGTATGCGTATTCAATACCGTTTTCACCGCGCTCATCAAAGGTAAGGTTAAATGGTTGAGTGGTACTTAATTTTACCGCATGAAAGACCACAAAGCGAAGACATAAGAACCAACAAAAATACATATGACACGCACACATGCTTAAGTCTTCGAGCACACAGGGTGCCTGGACTAAATTTACTCCAATCGATCGAGTGCGTTTTCCTGCGGCAAAGAAGGTGCCCAAGCAAGCGGTTGTGCACTCTCTAGAGTAGGTGGTAAAGTTATACTTTATGCTGACATCTGTGGTGCGGCAATGCTGCCTATGGGGTGGAAATTGAGGCTGCTTATTAGGCAAAGGAATTCTATTGATTTTTAAAATATGGCTGCGTAGCTATCAGAAGGGTGCATCCGGTAATTAGCGCCTTCTGAGACAGGGCCTAAACTTTCACTATATGACGCTACATGAGCACCATTGGTCACATTTACTTTAGCCGTGAGGTCGCCATGCTACTGAAGAAAAGAGGGCACAACAAAGTCGATCAGTTCCACTATGATGGCAATAAATACATAAGGCGAGAGTATTCATTGAAACTCCTAGACTGCCAGTGTAGACTGTCAGGCACTATATCGCTGCGAACCGTTCGAATCTTTTTGTTCCTTTTCGACAGGCGCTGGCATGCAGCCTTACAACTGTGATTGAGCGCACGGGTCGATTATGTATTTGTTGATTGTTCATGCTCATTGACGCAGAACGCAGATTTATCATTTTCTTTGTTGCGCAAGATGTGCCGAGAGCATCTCGAAGATTTCGGCCCCTCGCGGGTGTTTCTATAGTGTTCCAGGCTATGTTAGTAGACGTCTGCGGCTTCATCTAGATGTTTTTTTGCCGCCTTTAAATTGGGCTTCGATGGATGAGACGGTCATTTGCACTTCGACGACCGACAAGCATGACTGCTGTTTTCGGCGCCACCGTGTTACTTTATTCATTTGCGTGTGCAAGTCAGTCCGATAAGTAGTTTCTTTCGTGACCATTATCCTCTTCGTCTCTCGCCTATGGCAATCTCACTACCACGTGACAATATTTCTAAAAGACAGGTAATTGCATATATTGTTGTCATTGACCGACTGAAGTTATGTAAGAAATAATAAACAACAAAGACCACAGATCAAAATTTTGCGCTATAGTATGCTGCGCCTCTGTATTATGTTAGTGTGTTGTGAGCGACGAGCTGCAGTTCAATACTGAGTTGCTCATCTAAACCGCATTAAAGAGGAGCGTCAAAAGGAATCCTTTGATACACTGTTTGCCAAACACTTCTAAGGCCTGCCCCGGTTTAACGGAGACAACCTATATGAATCTGCAGAGGCGTTTTCTTTTCTTTCTTTTTCTGGTGGGGAGGGGGGGGGGGGGGGGGGGGGGGACTGACATGAATAGCGGACGCATGCGAGGCGATGCAAGTTTGTGTTTTATACGACTTGTGCACAGGCGTTGTAAAATCCAGATAGCTATAATAAAAGAGACATCACAGCTTGAAAAAAGCTGGGTTATGAGTTGAAGTATTGCTAGCGAAATATTGGTTCTTTTCATTGAAGGACAAAAAAGAAAAGGTTAGCTAAACTAAGCAATGCCCTATAGCTAAACACTAGGCGTAAGCCGGCGGCTTGGCAGTGACGCCTGTTTCGAGCCTACGCTTCCCACGTATTTTATGTTTTTACTTCCTGCACAATGTCCTAAGCCCAAATGCTTCCGAGGTGGCATTTCCGAAAGCTTAAAGTCTACACTCTAAGCTTTGTTGTCGGTACCGTCACCTGTGCGTGGCTTTCGTTGCCCGCCACACCTCGGCTTCGCGGCGCCGTCAACCGCCGTCTAGCTTGGAGCCGAAAGCAACTAAATCTTGTCGACCTCAATGTCCGGTATCCTGAGCGCGAACAGGATACTCCCCGCCTGTCATCTGCAGAACGGGGGGCGCAACAGCTACACCGCCATCCAGCTTCGAATTATTGAGGTTTGTTATTAAAGGGACTGTGAAGGCTTCCTGCACGTTGGTTTTATGGCAGGTCTAGAGGGTCAGCATTTACTTGGAAAACTGTACCAGAAACTTCATAGTGAAGAGGTGTCCTTCTGATTTGCTTCATGCAAGCTGGAGCAACAATCCTTTTAACTTTCCCGAGGCCTAAATGCGCCGCTACTTCATGCGTTTTCAGATGGCAGTGGCATTAAGCTAATAAATTAGCGTATTTTATCGGGACCTGAATACAAAACATTGCTCTTAGCAAACCCTATTAATCGAAGAATATCTATTATATGGATGCCTGTACACATATTGTCCCTGGCAACGAGGCTGCACATGAACCCGCCCGAGCTCTCTACCACCGGGCGGCTGCGGAAGAGCCCGATTGCAAGGGAATAAATGATTTCATCATACAAATCATGAAATTGCTGAGCACTAAATACAAGCAAAATAGAAGGAGATATCCGCCCCCACATCGGTCTCTCTCCTAAAATGGGGCGCGCATTTGGAGGCGTTTACAAGCTGGAATTTACATCTGTCCAGTTTAGGTCTTCCTGACCCAGACCGGAGACGAAAACGATTCGAAATTCAAAAACTGTGGTCAAAAAGGCACTCTCAATCACATAATTTGGGAATGCGTCGATTCCCCAGGCGCCGGCCTAAACATAGAGGGTAGAGAAGCCTGGGAAGCTTGGCTTCGGAGCGGAGATCCCGCCATCCAGCAGCTAGCCATCCGCCTTGCTGCTGAGGCGGTGAAGAAACAATGTAACTTCACTAGTCCTCAGTCCGCGGGGTATATCCTGACCCGCGCCTCCAGCCTGCGTGCCGGGGCCGGGGAATAGGAGGCCCCTACTCGGTGGAACCATAAAGTTTTCAAGCATACATACTAACAATTTAAGTTTTTTCTGCCTGCGCCAATAGACGCTAAATAGGTGGAAGCATTATCCTTACTTTCTCGCCATGTTTGAGACGGTGCTGCATCAGTCGCATATTTCCTTTCTGGAATTTGTTCCGTGCGAGCACCTGGAACGTAGCCCTTCACTCGCAAATAAGCAACAGAAGCATTCTGCGTTCAAGACGGAGAAGGATAATGAGAGGCTTTCCCAACGATAAACTTGTGCGGCTCGCAGCCATTCCTGTTCAGCGAAGCACTTCATTATCTTTCCTATCACTCATCTTCACCAAAAACTGTACCATATCCTAGACGACTCGAAAACACTGAGAATAACTGGATAAACTAACGCCCTACCATAGCGCTGCACTGATTTCCCGAGTGTCAGAAGAGGATTCTGGAGCTATCTTTCTTCCATGGGCAAAGTTAAAACTTCTTTACCTTCCGTATCTTGCTTCCCACTTAGCAGGCCAGGAAGGTCTAGTTTACAAATTTTACTTTAACCGAATAAACCCTTATAGCATATGGAGAAGGCATGCTACAGCCAACGCTGTCATCTTTCTAAGCGAATGTGGCTTTAAACTGGAGTTTAAAACTTTCCTGCGGGAGTCTTGATTAATGGTCTTATCCTATCACTTGAGTGAACAAGCCCTCTATGCCGCAATAACGTTGGCTGCTTAGACCATTTATAAAAAACTCATGTTCACAAACACTTCTCGTGGTATCAGTATGTATGTCGCAGTTTTTACCTGTATGTTTGATCATCTCTTTTCTGTTAACAATGAGCTGATAATTTCTGTTTGCCGTGTTGCTGACGACAGCTCGACGTCAGAAGACTAAATTAAAAAATTTCAACATACCAGCATCATTCTCATTTTAGCACAATACCGTTAACTTCTTAGAGAAGCGTGACGAGTTATTTGCGTCATTAGAACGCGTGTCATAATTTACAAAACAAACTCAGTCAAAACAGAAGAGCAAGGGTATAATGGCGACAAATTCATTTTTGAAGAGCTACACGTAATGCCAGCAAATATTCTCATCAGTTGGTAGCTACTTAGATTTTGGGGCACCACCTAGAAGCCCTCATTAATCTCCGTGGAGAGCCGCCGGCTGTATGCTGTTTCTACTTAGTGTCCAAATTATTTCGTCAACTTTCTTCTATTATACTGAACATTATGGCATCATACAAGCACTGGGGATTCCTACAATGGTTCAAAATTCCATAGGTGTCATAAAACTAGAACCTCTTTAATGCTAAACTGACGAGGCACAGTTCGCTCACCGACAGTTTTTTTTTTTTTTTTTTTTCGAAGAGTTTGCCACAAGGCATAAGTTGAGAAAGGGGGAATGGGATGCAGGAGATAGAAAGTTTCACCGACAGTTTCACCCTTTAGGTGGTGTCGTATACGAAGCCTGCAGTCATTAAGCAAGGGCTTCCAGGTCAGTGCCTTGTGAAACAGATAAGTCATAAGATGAGCGAATCCTTAAATGAGCCTACGGAAGTAGGAACATAGGTCCAGAAAGCTTCGGGGTTGTGTACGGGGTTGTGGAAACTCACGCACGGCAGCTGTCTTCTGCGGGCCGGGCCGTATGCCTCTTGATCTACAAAAAATCCGAGAACAAGGATTTGCTTTTCACTAAAACGACATTTTTGGGGATCAAATCCAACCCAGCTTGTACAACTCGGGCGAGCACAACATTTAATCGTTCGTTATCGTCATAAAAGGCCTTACCATTAATTATGACATTAAGGTAACATATGCATACTTCCCACCTAAGGCCATACAAGATAGTGTCCATGACACTATCTTGTGTGACACGGATAACAGTACTGCAGAGCTTTAATGTTCTTCTATGTATATGGTGCATGCCGCATCTGGCCTCTGGGCTCACTAAGCAAGGATTTGTTCGGCCTTTTTCTTGCGTGACAAGGAGTCCCCTGGTAAGAGAATCTCCATGGTTCTCGAACCACAAGAGGGCAGTGCCCGCAAGAAAGAAAACCACATTCGCCAGCTGCATAGTCGTGTTCCAGCGGTTATACTTGCATGCTCACTCGTTTGTAATGTGAGAGGCACTCTTCTATATCTTCATCACATTCCAAAAACCGCACGTGGCTCGCTTTGATGCGGCCAGTACCTTATCTCTGCAAAGTAGTACCGAGGATGTTGTTGACTTATGCCAAACGTCCCCGCAGACTGGTCGTTTCCTCCCGAGGTATTCATAGTGGGCAACGATGGCGGCAGCCCGGCCAGGCATCGGCTCTTTCAAATGGCTGATAGGTCCAGGATCAATACCGAGCACCTACCACCAAATGTTACGAAATAGCGATTGATAAAGCTAATTTATTTACAGGGTATCGGGACCTTTCGAAACGGTCAACGAACGATCAGCTTCTTAGCCCGCGTGTCTCCGCTCTTCCACTTCTTCATCTTCATCTCACTGCTTCTGAGCGCACCGTATCAATATATTTCTACATTTGCATTTGTATATTTCTATATATTTTTTATCATCTCTGCTTCGTGGGAAGCATGGATGATAACAGCAAGTCAAAGCTATTTCAGGTAAAAACAAGACGATAGTAGCAAACGCTCGTCTAGACTTCAAGAATGTGCCAAATTAGGCTGGCTGCATGAGCAAATATGTTTGTCATATCAAGAAACAACTTGTGCGGGCAATAGACATGAAGGCCATTGCCAACGCATCAACCAAGGGGATATCTTTGTCGTCCTTAGAGCCAACGACTGAAGTTTCCCACTGTTACCATTTTGTTGTAAAACATCGTATAGAGTGGTGCCTCCATGCTGCCCAGCTAACCCGAATGTGTTATCCGACTTTGCTAATAGCAGTGTAAACACCTCCTTTTCGCCCTCATTATAAATTCTGTTAATATATATCTCAGTAATTAATTTTCATCTAAGCACCAGCCATCTCCGTAAAATCTGGTCAAGCCTAATTTTATTTTTGGCTTGAAGAAGGGGAAATTTTGAGCTAAATTTGACTTGCCAACATTTCAGTACCGCTCAATAATAAAAGCTGACATGCGAGTGTGAATGTTAAACTTTCACAGGGCAAAATTAACTACAATGCTCTATCTCGGGGTCACATCACTTGCTGGAAATGGCTGAAGGAGAAATATCAGACACTTCGGACAGTCCAAACGTTTAGGGCTTAAGGTTTGCCTTTTTGTGAAAACAATGCGCACTTCTGTAGAAAGTGTCACTGTTCGACACGATGAAAGGTGTGCGCTAATACTGCTGTTATTCTTTGTTAATAGCCTATCATCAGGTGCAGAGCAAAGTGTGCTTTACCGTATAGCTGACGCATTGTAGCGAGAATTCCTTATCGCGGAACAGGCGCCTCAACCTGCAATATACTCTCGAGTTCCCGAGACAACACGTGCATGCGTTGCTTAGACAGGCTGAGTTTACCCACTCATGTTTTCTGGTTGTCCGGGGCGGTGCAGAAACTATAAATCAAAATTACTCGGAAAGGCTCATCGGCAGCGAACCCGGCGTTGTTCCGTGCAAGATGATGTCCGGAAACCTCACACTGGTCAAGCAGACAGTCACGTCATCGCCGCGCAGCCAACCAAGAGTCGGCGCCAGATTCATAAAAGCCTCTTAACCATGGCCTTATTAAAATGTAAAAATAAATAAAATGAATTACGATGCAATGCGGCTGATTAAGGATGGATTACGTTGGATTAAGTATAATTACGAAGTATAAAATAGTTGCTAGTGAATTGTGGTGAATTAAGAGTGTATTACATTACATTAAGCCACAACAGGGTTTAATAAAGCAAAAAGTTACATTGGGGTGGAATAGAAGATATTCTATTAGACTTAGGTAGATTAAAAGGGGTTACATTGCACTTGGTTGGGATATGGTGGATTCGTGTAAAATGCGGAAGATTGAGGGTGAATTTTGGAATATTTGGCCAAATTACAATAGTTTATGCTGTATTCAGTTGGAATAAGGTGGATCGCATCGGGAAAAGGGTGAGTTCCGCCGAATTTCAAGACTATGGGGTGATTTAACTGGGAGTTATTTGAATAAAGGTGACTCACGAGGAAATACTGTCTATTAGGCTGGGTTACAGTGAATTGTGCTATATTAACGGTAGATAGATTTGGGTAAAAATGGATTAAAGTTTATGAGTATGTTGGAATGCAGTGAATTACGTGTAGTAAGGCTGCGTACGTTTGAATAAAAGGCAGTCATTGCTGTAACCATCAATTCGTTAAGTAGTTTCAGAGCTTTCTGTTGGTTTGGGCATTCCTGGCCGGGCTTGATGTCGAGTATTCATTGTTGAGCCACGACGTTAACTTCGCAGCTGAAGCAACAAACGCGATGCGCCCTGCGGTGGTGCTGCAGTGGTTAGGGTGCTCGACTATTGTGTCCAAAGATGCGGGATCGAATCCAGGCCGCGCAGTCCGGTTTTCGATGGGGGCGAAATGCAAGGCGCCCGTGTGCTGTGCATGTCGGTGCATGGTAAATAACCCCAGTTTGTCGACATTTTCGGATAGCCTGAGTCGCTTTAAGACGTTGAACCCCATAAGTACATGAAACCAAACCAACAAGCGCGATCAGATGTTCTTTATCGCGTTATTTGCTTTGCAAACAAGATGTCCTCGCTATTGAAAACTAGCTTTCAAAAAACCCCAACTAGAGCATCACACTACGAAAGATGACGCCACTTTTCGATGCGGCGTTTGATCCGTGCTGCATTATGCGCTTAACTCGGTGCTTGCTGCTCTGTCCGCGTATGTGGCGCTTTCTTTTTTTTCTTTTTTTTTTTTTTTTTTTTGCGGCGTGAAGCTAGTTTGTCCAGGCGAATTCTCCGCTTTCTCTCAATCTGTGACATCGAGGGTGTCTTTTTTTTTTTTAAGTTATCATGACGTGCCCAGCAGACAATGTGCATCTTGCCTTCGCATCTTGCCTTGATGGTGCCTCTTACCTCCTTCCCTTCCCCATAGGCTTGTCTAGAGCTATTATTGCTGTGAACGCGTACCTTCTGCTGTGCTTCACGTAATTTCCACAGATAATGCTGGCTTTCTGAAAAAAGAAATTATGACGGGATCAATTCCTGTCTATCAATCATACCAAATTTGGCAACAGACGTGGAAGTATACGGTATTTAACTGCAAAATTTAGATATACTTATTGGGGCTCTTTATCAGAAACTATTTCCATTCTGGTAAACTCCAGCCGCAAAGGAACTTCTTTCCAGGTGAAATTCTCTTAGTAATCAGATTTCCACGCTCTATTCAGGAGCCCCCATAGTGTGCGATACGAGACATTTCATCCGGTAGAAATTTCTTTCTCTTCTAGTTGCATTATAGAGTCCCTTACTCACTGCGAAAACATGAGCCCGCTAAATAAAAATGATGCGAGTATCCACGACAGCACAACTGATACACAGAGGTGAAGTGGTGCTGTGAATATTCTTCCTTCATACAGCAATGTAGCGGAGTTCGAGCATAGATAATACAAGAGGCTAACGACCCCGAACCACAAGCCTTATGTAACGCAAAAGCCGGCCGAGTTGAAGAAAAGTGTTTGACCTAGTGTTGCGGCCTGTTAGCAAGTGCTACTGCTCGGCTTCCGGGGTCAATCCCCTGTTCGACAAGCCTGCGAGGTCTACGAGGAAGCAGCGTTCGCCTACAGGACCAGCTACACCGTGACTCTGCAGACGTCAGCCTGCGACCGTGCCCAGTTAACAACTTTGTGCTTGCTTGCCCTGCCTTGCCCTGCCTTGCCCTGCCTTGCCCTGCCACGGCCGGTCTCGAGGGAGAGAGCGCGCGCTCTTTCTTACGGCCTTCTCAATCGCCGCGTGAACAATGGGAATTTTTCTCCTTGAGTCACGCTCTCCGCCGCCGCAAGGGGCGCGACCTGCTCACCGTTCGCTCCGTATCTGCTTCAGTGGCGGCGGGTGGCTTTTGCCTGGTTTCGCGCTGTCGCCCGCGGGTTTCGTGGTGAGTGCAGCCCCTAAATGAAAGATTACTGAAGGTAGATGCTGCAGCGGCATCCTGTCAACGTGCTACACACGTGAATGGAGTCTTCATATTAAAAAGCACTGTCGCTCAGCAAACGTTCGACAAGCATATGACAATTATTGCGGCATATGGTATCTACTTTTGTTCATTTTAATCTGAATTTTTTCCCAAGCCTCTACAAGAAGATGAATAAAAAAAATGAATGAGCATGACCACATCAAAGCTTCTTCAAGGCAAACATAACAGCAACAATGGCAAAACCATCTTTCAGCGCTAGATGAGAAACCATCGAGGTAACACCGAAGATGAAAATAATTTTATAAAAATGTAATGTAAGTTGCACAATGCTTACATGACAAAGTATTAGTATAACGTCAGAGTAAACGCTTTTAAGTTTTGTTATCATATTTGCTATAAATTATAGACCAGCAAATGCTTTATGTTGTATTATAAACATTATTTTAATTTTGCAAATAAACTTCGGTTTAATGAAATGTTTACATGATATCATGATTATTTCATGAAAAAACAGGAAATCTGTTTCAAGCACTAATTCCTAGCAATATTTTCTTTCTTTTTCTAGTATGTTTTTGAACTAAATAGTTCCAACTATCTGTGCAGTATTGCCTGCCTTAGAGAGCAATCGCTGCCCCATTATTTTGGTAAAATGCTTTGCTTATTACACATTCGCCATTGTTACTCAAGGAACACTCCTCAATAATGGATATAAAAGCTTTTCTTTGTGCTATTTATTCAGAGGTGACTATAGGAGTTGTATGTCGCGCTGTATTGCGCGCCTAGGCACCTATGTCGACACCGACGAAATCATTTCAGCTCTGCCGCAATCAGTAACCGAGGAACTGAAAGAAGTGATGGTATCTCCTGTCATCCCATTACCCGTCACGTATTCTGGTTTAGCTTACGTCGCTGGATACATTGTGAAGCTAATCAGTGACTTCGGGTGTGACGCTTGTGCTATCCTTCTTGAAACCAGCGAAAGAAGCAGCCCCATGTACACTATTCTGCGAGGAGAAGATTCTAGCGGACTGCGTTATCCAAAACCAGAGTTTGTAGCCCTCTTGGACAAGGTTGTGTCTTTTTTTTTTTTTTTGAAAAAGCTGTCGTGCACCTACCGCACACAAATGTCCTTGAAGTCCTTCAAATCTTAATCCAGCCAGCACTTGAGAACTCACCTTTGCTGAGTTGCCCGGAAGGCATTGACAATAGCCATGCTATAAGGTCCACTTCTTTAATATGTGAGAAATTTCTCCGAATCCTTCTTGTCAATTATGCTAAGAAAGTGACAGACAGGAACGAAAGGCCAGCTCCTTATGTGCACAAACCGTCCAGAAAGATTTTGAGACATTAATTTTCTAGCCGCATGTACCGTTTTGATGAATGAGTGCAATGTGTAAACTTTGGAGGACATTTTTTTTTATTGCTTGTTGCTCTTTTCAATTATGCATATCTGTTTATGCCCATTTCCTTGATTAAATGTTGTTGTTTTTATCACTGTATTAAACTGACTACGACTGTCTACGTGTGCGTCAGTCGCGACTACGTATACATCTGCTGTCTTTCAACCTACTGATTTGTTTTAAACGAAGCTAGAACAGCCCACTTCACTAGACAACTGAAATTTTAACTGTATGCGTAAATTTTTGTTTCTTACTCTGAATCTGAGATGTGCTATGAATTTTCGTCAGTGCCTCTTTTGCTCTAAACGAAAACGGCAGCGGTTGGCAGAATATCCACCGAACAGTTTGTCATGCACTAGCGTCAGGTCGCGCTGTACCTGCTTACAGCTTTCAAAGGCACACTGCATAAAATAGTATATATAGTTTTGTGAAAAATTTAGGGGCAAAAAGTGTTGATGCAAGTGCACCCGAAACTTCATTCGACCGTGCGCGACAGCACTGACGAAGGCACGCGCGCTCTCGCACACATTATTGACTATTTTATTGCTTATACACGATAAATCAGACGCTGATTACGACTTCTTCCTATAAGCCATAAGGGGCGAAATGCCACGACTTGCCGGTTGCAACCGATGCGGGCGGAGCGAAGAGCGAGCGCGCGTTTCCCTTGTGCGTGAACGGCTGTAGCGGAGGAGCAGCAGTGGGGCGGTGGCGACCCCACCGAGGCGCGGCGGGCGGTGGAAACAGACCCCATTGGAGAGGCCGTAAGAGAAGAGAGAAACGCGCTCTCCCTCGAGACCGGCCGTGGCCCTGCCTGCCTGCCTGCCTGCCTGCTTGCTTGTTTGTTTGTTTGTTTGTTTGTTTGTTTGTTTGTTTGTTTGTTTGTTTGTTTGTTTGTTTGTTTGTTTGTTTGTTTGTTTGTTTGTTTGTTTGTTTGTTTGTTTGTTTGTTTGTTTGTTTGTTTGTTTGTTTGTTTGTTTGTTTGTTTGTTTGTTTGTTTGTTTGTTTGTTTGTTTGTTTGTTTGTTTGTTTGTTTGTTTGTTTGTTTGTTTGTTTGTTTGTTTGACTATCACGTGTATTTTTCTGTCCTGTAAAGCCTCTGTGCTTATTGAGATCCTCTTAATTGCATGATTTTCATTGCCTTTCTGTGAACCTCGTGTCCACTTATTTTCAGTGTTGGTGTGTATTCCTCTGTATCGTCTCTACCTGTGTATAAAGTTTCTTTTTGTTTGTTACTTCTGACTCCAACCCTTACTCTGGCTTGAACCGGCGAAATCTGGGCACCAAACGGCCACCCCCTTCTGTCACTACAGGTAGTTGGCTTCCGACCGAGCTTGCCACGCAAGTCGAGGGCATCTCCTTTGAGACTGGGACAGCTATCCCCCCTCCCCCCCCCCCCCCTCCTCACTCTAAGGGTGTCTGAGAGTGTGCGCACCATTAGAGGCACATCGTTAATAACATTATAGTTATTGACGGGTGGCAACATACAAAATGTTCGCCCAGCTGTAAAACTCACTTGTACAGACCAGAGCGCATCGGTGCATTTCTCAAAGTGTTTAAAATAAAAATATCTCAACAACAAACGCTTTCTAGAATCATGCACGCTAGCTTCTGTAACTGAGGTGGAAACGATGTTATCCACGACTTTTTCCACATCAGACATCAGTGTAGAATAGCTCTCAGGAGGAGGAGGAGGAGGAAGATGAGTAGGAAAGGCAGGGAGGTTAACCCGTAAAAGCCTCTAATGGCTTGCCAGATGAATCGTTTCTTGCTCTCGTAGGCTTAAGTGGGTCCACCAAAGTCTTTCCCTGGCGAACACCCTGAAGCAACTCAGCTGAGGTGCAATCTAGCGTCACTAGACAATCCTTTATTCCAAAAATATACTTACACATGGAAGCCTTACTTCTAATCACATTGTTATGCGGGCACACGGTATGAAATCCAGAAAAGCTGCCATTGCGATAGTGATGATACACTTCTTTGCGAAATTTTACAGATGGTGTCCCGGCGCTGTTGGCTGTATTTCATGGCGCGATCGTGCTTGAATCCTGCAGTCGCAGGAAAAAGTTTTGGCACAATGAGAAATGTGTCCTTCCACGTTAACGCGCTGTCGCTGAAATAAAATGGTTTCTTGTACACCTAATCAATTCCCTTCAGTACGTCCAGGACAACAATAAGGCTCATATGATATCTCTTATATGGCGCTTGACGTGACGGTGACTCACTGTAAGTAAAATGCTGTGCTCCGTGCTTAGACGGGAAGGGAAGCGACTCATGCGCAATGGTAAGCATCCCTTGGGTTCCGGTCGCCAAAAAAGCCTTGTGTAATGAACAGACAAAAGCCTCACTACGCTTGCGATGGGAAACGAAGTGTAACAATTATTCAAAGCCTGAAAGCTCAGTGAAAGAGTCACACTGAAAGCTGCTGCCGGTCTGCTGTTGGATTGCGATAACGTCTGGAAAGATATAGCGTAAATACTTTACGCTGTCTATCCTGCACACAGAATAGAAAAAAGAATTGAACGTTTCTTATTTACAGTGTTCACCACTGAAGGCACAAAAAAAAACGATAAAAAAAAAAACGAAGCAAGCATTACTCTGTTGCACTGAAGGTTTCTTAAAGTCGTACAGAGAGAACAACAGCTTCAGGGTTCAGGCGCGCCGATGGCCATTTGTCAAGTTCACTCCTCGTACCATTCTCCATCATGTATCCTGAAAGATCCTTTGCCGTTTCTTTTCATTCCTGGCATCATAAATCAAACAGCTCCTATTTCCTCCGAAGTGTCGTGTGACTTTAATGTCGAAGCTGTGAAAGAATCGCATCTCGCGTTTTGCCGCTTTAAATCGTGGGCTAGACCACTGGAAGTTTTCGCAGTCCGAAATCCCTTTGCATTGATCGCAGAAAGAGATGAGCATTTTGGCCTATGCAGTTCCAAACTTTCACCAAAATCACTGACATTGCGTGCATTATATTCTTCACATTGTTTTGTTTTCGAATTCGTGTGAATCAAACTTTTCTTGGCGATATATACCCAACTTCAAGCCATAAACCGTTTTTAGCCAGATTTAAATTTCAGATATAAGCTACAAGCAAAGCAGTTATGGCATTTGTATTTGTAAAGCTTCGGTATTTGCGGGTATCAGTTTATTTTGTAAAAAACATGTTCTGTTCTACCTCAGTATAAGTCCTATACAAGCGATGCTTCCAGCACCACCTGCGGCATCCGTATTTCACAATCTGCAATGAAAGTACAGTTAAAAAAAGCATCTGGAATAGACTTATTCAAACAATGCTCCATTGAAGAGAGTGATGTCGTTCAAGCCGTATTCTATTTCATGAAGATTGGTATTAATCATAATAAAGTCCTCGTTATAGGGAATATTCGGCATGGCCGTTGAGAGCGTTTTCAGCGAAACATCATGAGCAAATATTTGGCAGCTGGTGGTTTGCAGATATTTCGTCCACAATAACAGAACCTAAAGAATAAAGCTTCCACTCCACATAAATAACATACTTCAGATGTTAAAATGAAGCTGACACTCCATGGTAAATCCACAGAAGGTTTGAAAATCTAAATAAAATTTTATATCGCGCATTTGTGCGTAGCTTTGCGAATTTTCAAGCTGTTTATAAAGCGAATTGTCTCTTTAACGCAATTTAGATCGCTTGCGTTTCAGGAGGTTGCCCTTCTGTGAAATCATCTAAATTTGAGACTGGCTTAGAGAAAGCAATGTGGTTTGAACTTTTTGTATCTGTGAAACCTGGTCATTTGGCTCGAAACATAGGCACAGTGAGGATCTCATAAGCTTGATAACAAAGATAGAAAAACATTACAGCGCTAAGAGTGCGTTTTCCCACAATGAGTTGCCGTGTGCGCCGTAAATCACTCTGTATAACTGATGTTCCGAATGCGCTTCACCAGTATGCCCAAGCTATCCTACTTGCCCTTAATGCAAGCCTGTCTAATCCAAGTACGGAGCGCCTAACAACGAGGCCACAGGCAGCTCCATTCCAATGTACCTCCATGGGAGATCCTTGTACGGTGGTTCTAAGAAAAGACAACACATGATAGATGGGAAGGGGCATGCAGTGATGGTCTCGAAGAGACTCCAACTTGGTTGTGTGCGGCCTGTTCCAACTAAAGCTAAATTCCAGCCTCGTCGACCCGAGGCGCTCCGGTTTGCGCGAAGCGCTGCGAGGAAGCGGCGCTGTAACGCACCGCGGCTGCGCCTCATCCCGGACGGGCCTCGCTCAACGCAGTGATGAATGGTATCTCAAGTGGGATCTACAATCTCGACGCTGACAACAGGATCTGCTTCAGAAACAGGGGTATTTCTTAGCCCCCAAGGCACACCTTCTTAAGCTTCCTTGTATAAAAACCACGGAGGTAAAGTGAATGAAATGGAATTGAGCTCTGATTCACGGTTGATGGAGAAAATGACGATTGACTTCAGACACTTTGACAGTTTCGTAAGTAAAGCGCTCCAGTTCTGGGTACCACTATCTTGTGTAAAATCGCGGGGAACATCCGTCACGAAATACCTAGATAATATATTGTCATCATCTATTGCGGATGTAACGAGATGATTAGCTAGTGGCCAAGTGATAATGAAATTAAATTCAAACTGAAGCCTTTGCATTTTCTGAGAACACACTTTTATATCTTTAGCAAGCGGAAGCCTGAACCTGCAGCTGTAAAATCACCGTTAAAACTTCATATTTATATCGGAGGAAAAATGCAAAATCAAAGCAAAGGCAAGAAAAATGCGGAACAGAAAGGCTTATTATTCTGAATAGCGGACAAACGTTTCTGCTCACAAAAGAACGAATCACCAACTTCCCATGAATGTACTTTATCAGAGTGAAGAACCCCGCACTCATAAAAAAAAAAAAAAAAAGACCAACAGGGGTAGGGAGGTGCAAGGGAATAAACACTTAGTCTCCAAACGATAAGCTGTCGAAGAGGAACGGTTGCTCCTTGCAGATTCTCCCCAAGAGACTAACAGTTGATCCTCGAAAATGATCCTAAGAAGAGCACATGTTGCTCCCTTAAGAACTGACAATGTATCCTCGAAAATGACCCTGAGGAGAGCACGTGTTACCCCTTTAAGGTCTAAAAGTTGATCCTCAGAAATTATCTCTGGGAGTGCAAATATTGATCCCTCAGGATTAACTGTTTATCCTCAGAAATTATCATTGGAAGAGCAAATATTACTGCCTCAAGATTGACCGTTCATTCATATGAACCATTAAACCCCTAAGATTCGGGATGGCCCCCTCGCCCGCCACGGACATGTTATAGCTCCGGTCGACTGCGCTTCAATCACCCCTACATCAATGTTTTGTAAGAATTAAAAAAAAAAATAGATTTTAAATTCAGTTTGAAAATTTGTTATTCATTTCGATTATCATCTTAGCCCAGACGATAATACAGACAGGAGTATAACTGGACATAAAGAACAAACGAAGGGAGGGAAGAACAGGGGTACATTACATTGTATGTCATGAAGCTAAATGATGTTGGCGATGCAGACATCCCACAGTGAAATGCTAACAATAGCAAGCAAAACAAAGATTACGCTGTAAGTAGAAAACTGTATGATGCGAGACGCACAGGAAAAGTGGAATTATGAAAACAAAAATATCACTGACGCTCAGGATATAGTATGCAGTCACAATCCTCAATAAAAGAAGAAAGAAAGGAGATGTGAAGTTCGTACAGCTCGTAACATTATCGCCGGTAAGCCTAAGTACATAATCTGAAATTATTTATTGAGGATCAACCTTTGTTGCACGGTACACCTAGCTTTATTTTGACGTCCTTGACATCATCGGGAAGCGCCATTGCACCAGGCAGGCAATTTCACTCCGATGCGGTCACAGCTATTAGGAATACAGGTATATAAGGTCTAGTTCGAAAATGAGATATACCCACTATACAAAATTTATCGAGACATGACAAAACATATGCCAGTGGTGTGATAAGTGAATTTTTCAACGTTGGAGTACTGTAAGAAATAAAAAAAGAAAATATAGACGAGAGATCTTCCAGCGTCGCGACAAAGGTGGTAGTGGAAATGTACCTTCCATGAGTGTTACACTCAATAAACAACCATAGTACCCGCAATAAAAAGTTATTTACATAGTTTTTGTGTCATGCGCACAAGCCATGTTGACTGAAGGCCGAAGCATAAAAACACAAGTGAAAAAACATCCACGTTCTCTATTACAGGCGTTTTTGCCTGCACCATTGCGCGTACGAATGCCAGCAAGAAAGCTTTATGCCCGCCCGTCCACCCAACCTGCAAAATGTGACCTGCAGTTTAAGTGGAGGGCAGGTTCTCTCCGTGTTGGCTAGCGTTTTCTCTCAGCAGATAGCTCTATCAACAAGAATACTCGTCACCTCAGCTCAATCGTGCTGCTGCCATAAATAAATATAAAATTCCACCAAAACTATCATGCTAAAGCGCTTTGCTTATGATTGTAATTACGTGCACATTAGAAACATTGTCTGGAGTATTGTTTTTTTTTCATAACCAAGGAATACAATAATATATATAAGAACTACATTGAATATCCCATCGCACCTCGCAGTAAACAAAAAAAAATTAGCTGTGGTTTAGCTTGTGGTTAAACCTGGCGTTACGCGAGAGCAATCTTCATCGCTACGCTTAGGTTCGGCTTGGAAGTAAAAACATGGATTTTTGTTTCAGATTTATTTATGCCAAAGGGAAATCACTTCACGCATGAGCACCCCTTGCCTCTCGTCGTTCATTCTCGTTCGGGTGTAGACAGCTTCTAGAGGTATAACATCGTCTCTACGTCGGACTCCGGAGCACACCACCGTCACAACGTTCGAACGAACATTCTGTACTAGCAACCGCGCTTGTCGTTCGCCTCTACCAACTACCAAGCTTTCTTCTTTCTCTTCTTCCTCCTCCTCTTCTTCTCACGTACAGGCACGGACAGGCGCGGACTGCGACCAATGTAGCTCTCGCTATAAAATACTAGATAGAAAAAAAGCTCCACCGTCACTTGCGTTCTCCCACGAAATTGCTAGAAATAGCGAATTTATTCCATTTTAAGCTATCTTCAACCCTGTCAACCAGCATAAGGAGGAGGAAGATGAGACGAAGGAACGGCAGGAAGGTTAACCGGTACAGGAACCCGATTTGCTACCCTGCACTGGGGGAAGGGGGACACTGGATATAAAAGTGATAAGAGAAGGATGGGTGAAGTCAGGATAGTCACATCAAAGCCATAACACATCACATCACATCACATCACGTCACAGACATATCACGTCACATAACAGCAAAATCATAGCCTGTCGATCAGGCTTGTGGTTTTTATGAAGCGGAGCAGGGCCTGGGAGGCCTTCACCCCCGACTATCGCCGCGGCCATTGACCTAAATCTTGATTTCAGTCAGTGGGCGTCCATCTCGACGCTCCAGCGTATGGCAGAGATACTGTCTTTCCGCACTGTATATGGAGCACTCACGAAGGTTGGGGCCTATAGTCTCGTTGCACCCGCAGGTTGCACATGCAGGGCTATTTGTCATACCTATCACAAACTAATAAGAGTTTATGAACACTACACCAACCCACAGGCGGCACAGCAAAGTTGCTTCACGTCGTGGTAGGCCGGGGGGAAGTCTGACCTTCAGGTCAGGGTCAACAGATTTTAAGCGGCTGTTCGCAAACTGGGCCAGAATTAAACAAGGAGAGCGTGTGCTCCCGCGGAAGTGCGCAAAGCCTGCCCGCTGCGTCCGCCCTGGAAAATGGAATCAACAAATCGCTGTCTTGGTGGGCTGTTCGTGCAACCTCGTCCGCCTGTAGATTGCCCGCTATGCCGCTGTGTCCTGGAAGCCATTTGTAGGTGATGTCATGTCTGCCATTTATGGCATATTGATGAAGTTGTCGTATTTTCGTGACGAGTGGTTCCTGGGCTCCACTGCGAAGAGCCGCTTTTAAGGCTTGCAGGGCTGCTTTTGAATCTGTGAAAATAGACCACCGCTGAGGGCTTTGCTGACTAATATGCGTAATTGCGACACGAAGAGCGGTTAGCTCTGGCTTTTCAAGACGTCCGGTGAAAAGAGGCAGTATAAATTAGTGAAGTAATAGGCAGCAAAATCTGTAAGGCAAAAAAAAGGGAATGTAAATTAACCCAACACAGTGTTCGGAGGACACAGGTAATTCCCTAGACGAATTGCACGTTAAAAAGCCGAGAGTATGTTCTTGAAAAGCGATTTGTTGCTGATAAGGTAAATAGAAATATTCTGAATGGTTATTTTTGCGGTACGGCGACGAATGGAAGTTGATTGTTTTAGGATATTATTTTACCAGGTCATGCACAGGCGCCCATAGTTATGATAGTGGGTACAGATACCTCTTCTTAGTCTAATGTGGAAGATATCATGGAATAAACAAGATGATGCTTCGAAGCTGAACGCACAGTACCTAAAACATAGAACTCCATGTAGCGCTTAACTAAAGCCAGTCCGTCCTACAAATGAATATCTTACACGAGGGGGAACCCTGGCAGCAATGTGGTCTGATGTGTAATTCTGGTATTTAGTGGTCTTGAAACAGAATTTGTTTTGTCAGATGGAAATGCGCTTTCAGTTTCAGTTAAGGCCCCATATGTGTCCCTAATGCACAGCCACATAATACAATATGCAATATCCCATCTAGGCCGAAAGGAGCAAGCGGCCATCAATAAAATTCGCTAAGGGTACGCTGCTCCAGTGGTTCATTTGTAGTGTATGCATTAAACTATGTGTATAGATAGCCGCCAGCCGTCATCCCACAGGGAATCACACGCAATCGCTGTCTTGGTGGGCGGTCCGCGCGACCTCGTCCGCACGGAGATTTTCCGCTATGCCGCTGTGTTCTGGAAGCCTTTGGTAGATAATGTCATGTCCTTCATTTGTGACATAGTGATGGAGTTCTCGTATTTCCATGGCGAGTTGTTCATGGGCTCCACGGCGAAGAGCCGCTTGTAAGGCTTGCAGGGCCGTGGAAATAGACCACTGCTGGGGTATCTGCAAGGAGGTTCGATAATTGATGTGGTCCCAATCCAGCGAAGAAAAGTTAAAGTCGCCATTTATAATAACGTTTTTACCTTGCAGTCTAAGAAGATTATCGTATATTTTAGACATGAACATATCATCTGTGTTTGGTAGGCGATAAACAGCGCATAAGAAGAACGTGGCTTCTGAAAATCTGGCTTTCAATATTAAACTTTCGCATCTAGTGACTTCTTCTCTGGAAAGAACATCAATATCTGATTTTACAATAACTTCCACCCAACCAACTCGTGACCCGCTATCAACACGGTAAAGGTTGTACCCGGGTGTCACAATTTCATCACGTATAGAAGCCAATTTTTAATAATGACACAGAAATGAGGATTGTACAAAAGAAGCGCTTCTAAGGCATTTTTTTTACTTCCTTGACTTTGAGCGTTCAAAGAAAAGAGGCGTGGATGACTACGTTTTAACTGCTAGCTTTCGGCCAAAGAAGAATGACTGTCACGTTTAGGCAAGGACACTGGAGACGTACTTTCGTCCCCCCAAGTATGAAACTGGCCATCTATGCACATTTTGTTGTGGATGGTTTATTTGTCCTGTTCATTATGCTAAACCTACACCACCTCGCATTGTTTTCTCTGTTCTCCAGAAGATTTTTATTCCTTTGAACTCTGCTCCAGCGTTATGCGGGTATAAAAGTTTTCCAGGAGGTTCCTGAAGGGGATGCTAAGATGACTTGTCAGAAGTCAACATAACACGCTTATCGGGTATTCATGCCCCATATCGTTTCGATGAAGGCGAGGAAGAATTGATACATTGTGCACAATATCGAAATGGAGGATTCGATCGCAATCGGGCGAATCAGTGTTTCTTATGAACGTTGAGGCACAGTTCTCCTGAACTGTCTCTCACCAACGTGAAAGACGAAGACCGATAGAGGTATTTTGGCAATGCTTTTTTTGCTGCTTCAATGGGCTGCTGGTTAGATAAACCAAATGACCGAAATATTGTCGGTGTAATAACCCACTACGACGGTCGTTGTCCCGAGACAGCTGAGAGTCCAAGTGCATTTCAGTGGCTTTAAGTGGAACTGTAATATGTAATAACCACCATCAGTGACGAATGCCCCCCCCCCCCCCCCCCTCCTCCCACCCCTCCCCAATGCGTCGTGTACTCTGGAATCATTCTAGCTAGCTGCTGGCTCGCTGTCATCGCGGTTTGCTCATTCCGGGCTGTTTGCGCTGAAAGCGCCCTAGCGGCCGCTACGAATAAAAACAAAAAATGCATAAATTACACTTTGATATCTCATAGATGAAATGCCGGGTGCCGAGTATAAATTACTTCCTAGCGGCTGTCTTCCTAAGGGTGTCGCGAACTGCTCGTCTCACAAAGTTCCGAATTCTAGACTTTACTTTTCCTTACTGCCACCGCTATTTGTATGCGTCGAATGGTTTTCAAAGCCCCCAGCCTTAAAACAAACAATGCGAGAGTAAAGAACAAAAGTAATTTAGGCGTCCTTCATGTCCCAATTGAGGTTTTGAAGCAGGCTCTTGAAGTCAGTGCACGCACGCTTTGGATTACGGGTTTGACAGGTTGTGCCGCCTCGGCATTTAGCTTTTTTTTCTCCACCCATGAAAACATCGAAATGCAAATGCAAACTTCGCTGACCGGTCCATTCATTCTTCAGTGCAGGCATCTAACGCTGAAACTGTCTGATGTCCGAGGCGTCGTATCCAGCTGCGCAATATAAGGGCGCACATTGGAACAAGGAGATTGCCAGTAGAAAAGTAATGAGAGTACGCAGTGGTGCTTGCAAAGCTATTCGTAAATAAAGAAATGTTGTTTTCGTACATGTTTTGTATCGAATTATAATTATCGGTTGCAGCTTTCTAATTACAACTCATTTGTACTTATAGTCCTGTTTCTGGAATAAAGGTCAAGTCCACTTTCTTGGCTCCTCTGTTTTTACACGTCCTCTGGAGCGTTGAACATTAAATGGTTCTACCAATCACCATCGCATTTTTGTTTTTCCCGCAGAGTTCGTGCCGTAATGAAAGTGGGCCGAAGAATTTGAAATGTAGTCCTGCTCTCATATCAATCTCACACAAATATACGGAGGAACCAAATAGCCACCGAAACTAAGAAAACAAGTCGGGGAATGGTTGTTACTCTACTGTGTGTAGATAAATAATAAATGAAGAACGCAGCCATTTCATGGCTTACAGAAACACACTTACGATGCTAGGGATGACGAAAATTACCTCAAAATTTCTTAAATCCGCTCAGCCATCAAAAAAACTACCAGCAGAAAATCATATTTCTGCTGTCAAGATTAAGAAGGCGCGAAACGTACTCAAACTAAATCTGAAAAAAAAAAACGCACAAAAACCCCTGTACCAATACCAGGTTCATAAATAATTCCAGCATGCCTGATTGACCATGAACGCCTCCGCTGGTTTGGCGCAGCATGTTTTTGCGTGTGCGAGTGAATCTCAGCCCATCAAAAGGCGTGAGAGCCGGCTAGCTAGCTATGTGAAGAAAACAGTTGTTGCTTCTTGGGGGGGAGGAGACGGGCAGTTATTTTTGTGCATTGACAATGATCTTCTTTTTGGCTTCAATTGCACAACTTGCACTTCTTATCAACTCATTATATTTTTTTATATTTTGCGCCACGTATTTCTTTGGACCTTTATTTATTCATTACTTTTACTTAATTTTTCCCCACTGTGCTTGTTCTATATGTTATAGGAGAGCGTTATATCTTTGTTAGAAAAGTAAAACAAAAACCAGATGCCCAAAGCATGATAAAATTATTTTTTTTCTGCTGTTGAAACAGTGTCGTGTGGGTAAGTCTTTCAGCTAGTCCGCAGTGATCTGCGCAAAACGAAACAAACAGTAACGGAAGATAGCACTTCTAAAAAAAAAAAAAAAAAAGCTTCCACAAAGAAAATAAAACGATATATAAGATCCGGGCTTTATATACAGCTTTTTATTTCAGTTTGAGAGAGCTATGTAATGAGCAAAATTTTCAAGACCAAAATTCTTCCTCTTCAAATTTACCGACTGCCATTTTGTTCTACTTTCAGTTTCTCGCACACTAAGATGTGTACTACAATAACCATAAACAAATAGAACTCCTTTCTTTTTTTATGTCTTCAAGTACAGCGCCACACTCGCAGTGCCGGTGGCAGCACCTCATTCAAGAATATTCTACTACCGAGAGGAAATTAACTGAAATTGTACCTTAAGGAGACAAAAACACGCCATTTTTCGGCCTTATACAGCTAAAGTGTCCCCCCCCCCCCCCCCCCCTAAGCTGTGGCAAAAAGCGCGCTCTCAGGAACTTATATAAAGCAACAATCTTTAAAGTCGTGCAGTACATTGCATAACCGTTCGCTTGAATCACCGTTTTCTTATATTAGCAGCCTGTAACCATTTTCCGCATTACGTGGCGTCCTCCATTCTGCGCAACACGCCTATTCTGTCAAAATAATTTTCCCAGCATTCACAATTGCATATGCATTGTCTATTACTCTGCAAACGCGCACTTATCAGCAAATATTCTGAACAGTGACAAAAGACACCTGCAATGTCGACATGAAGCAAGAACGAAAGAAGACACAAAGTGAAACCTCGAGGCTCTACTCAGGTCACAGGAACGTAGACAGAGCACCAGCAGTTAGCAACTACAGTATGCTTTCAGCATATTGGCACTCTCATTACGGTTGTAGCCACGTAGTCTGAAGGTAACAAGATCACAAGTGACAACGTCAACCGCTTTTCTGAACTATAGAAAAATCTCATTTTATATCGATTGCACATGGTAAATTCTGCGTAAATTCGAGCAGTTCTATTGAACAAAATTTGTCGGAGTCAGTGAAGGCGACAATGAAAAAGATCATACTTGCTCGGTTGCAACACAATGCAACTATAACAAACGTATACTGTTTTCCTGGCCACTGTACTAGTAAAAACATATGTCTTTGGTTATCAACATCGTTGCTTGTCCCACTCTTCTGCATGGGTAAGACTCGCGCCATATTTCAATCACTTGGTAACGCAGTTTCAAGCAAGGTTTCTTAAAATGAAAAAAACTTTAGCCGACAACTACGTTACTTCCTAATGCGAAATTTGAGCGCAGCTTATCAGCCGTTTCACCTTTTTCAATAAATTGATGCAAACATTTCGAGCAAGAGATGTATGTACAATTACAGACGACTGTTTTTATTTTTCACACATATTCCTTTAAGAAACGCTCCACTAAAAGTTCTTGACTGTCATGAAGGAAGCTTTGTAAAAGAGCAATTAAGTTATCGGGAGGTTGGAGGAGAAAGCGTGTAGGCGCATAAGAACGTTGCACGACGAAAAGATAGCAGCGACTGACTGATGCCGCTGACGCCATTAGCGAGTCAAATCAACGTGGCTCTGTGTTTTGGCTTGGGATACACGCACCGTGATCCGCTGATAGCAAGCCGGCGCTTCGCAACCGGAGAACACCGTCGCAGCCGCGCAGGAAGAGGGGGGGAATGGGGGGGGGGGGGGGGGTACACACAGCGGCGAACGGTGGCGGCAGGAGCGCGCGCAGCAATCGGAGAACACGCGCGGTCGCCGCCACGCAGGAAGAAGAAGGGGGGCTCTAGTTCGTCAGCTCTAGTCTTTTCCCATAATGATTTTTCTACAAGCTGAAAGAAAGATGTAGGCTAGTTCTGACGCCTACTTTTGAATCGTACCTTAGATGCAAAGGCTGGTCTTTATTTCGAAAGTAAGCTGCATAATCAGTTTTATGTGACGCAGAAAATGCATCAGAATTTTTTTTATTAGCTGTGATTGTCGTATAGAAAATAGCCACAGGACATTCTCTCAACACTTCATAAAGCCAACTTTGGGCTATAGCGCGCAAATAGGTCTCTTAGCTTGCCTTAGGCAACAAAGACTCGCAATGAACTTTTTATTGAAGTATTTGAAAGACATTGGCCTCCTTGACAAACTATAAATTCACCTTGCATGTTACGCTCAGGCATTTTTCAAGCTGCGAACTTATAAGCGCATTTGTAGGATTATGGATTTCATCATTTCGTTTTATACAATTACTCCACGAAGCACCTTAAAACGTATTTAATGGCAGCATTTATCTCCCCCTTCCTTGCTTTCTTTGATTTTCCTCGCCATTCTTTTTCAATATTTCCCTCCCGAATTCCCCGTCCTACACAGAGTAGCATGACAGAGAAATCTAAACGCCGGCAAAATTCTCTGTTTTTCATTAAAGGGTCCCGCTCTCTCTCTTTCCACGCAAATGCAAAAGGAGCTGCTCTGACCAAAGTTAATTTCTGCCTGCATAAACTTGCTCCACCAGGAGAGCCAACCACCGCCGAGCTTTTCGCCAATCCTCATTATTATCTGAAAGTATACTAGGCGACCTGCAGTCTTTTCGGTGCCCTTTAACAGCACGTGATACACATTTCATCCCCCGCAGGTCACACAGCGCTTTAAACTTTCAATTTATCGTAACTTGCGTATAATTATTATGCCCACTTATAACAAGGTTTATTCTAGTCATTCCGTCTCCTTTTGTTGTTAAAACGTTCGCAGTTATTGCCGCACAAAATGCTTAACTCATCTACAGCGCAGAGCCGTCACTCCTCAATAGACCAAAGCGCTCTTTCTGAAAAAAAGAAAGGCTCCCCAAACAATGGGAAACTGAGTAGCAGAGAGGTTCATATCCGGTTTGCGTCAGGTTATAAAACTGCTGACTACTGAGTAACACAATTACTTATTGTCAAAACTCACCTTTTTACTGGCTTATTACAAAACTAAACTAAGTAGTGAATGCAGAAAAACTACGTGCATGCAAAGACATTGAATCGAAGTACTAGTGGCAGTAGTAGTGACGACCCATAAAAGAATATTAAAACACAAAGGCTAGCGGCCCGGCAACTATTCTCTTAAATCTTAAGCACCCGATCTGTGGTAGGCGGACAAAATAGTCGGAGCGAAGGGCGCTGAGAGGATAGAAAAGTCGAAGTAATGATTAATAATTGGAAAGACGGTGGAAAGGGAGTGGAAAGCAATAAAATGGGAAAAGGGCTGCGAGGAAACTGCCTATTTTAAGGGCCAACGCTACTAGGTCATGCTAGAATATATAAAAAGTACACCCAAAAGGAAGCAGCTCGAGGTGACGACGAAGCATCAGAAAAGCCAAAGGAATCGAATACAGTGCCGCAAGAAAGGTGATAAAAGCGGACGCCGTACATCGCGCGTCTGAGGTGAAAACGGGACTAAGCGCAGAGTTCAGGACGAAAGAAGCTCCGAAGAAACATTCGCGCTGAACTACTTCCACAGGAGGGTTAAGATATAGCGCCTGCAGAGAATAAAACACAGACCTATATAAATATACGAGCGATTCCTTGTGTAATGATACTGTTCATTATTCGTAGTAATTTTTCCCATTTGTAACAATTTAGGGAATACTTAAGATCCGCCTTTACGGATATGACACAAAGGCATTATAATTGCCCCTGTCCTCACAATCTTTACAAGTGGAAAGTATTTAAAAGGTTGTTCACCACAGATGTACTTTATAGAGGATTTTATAAAGTCTTGTTTGTATTTTTATTTTAAAATGTTCGATATTTATTACGCGATTCATAAACTGTTCTCGCCTTTAGGCTGCACTTGTTGCGGTGCAACCGTACCGCGTCTTTTTCCGATAGATTCCTGGACACACGGGGATTGACGGCAATGAGCAGGCGAACCAGCTCGCCCGTGAAACTCGTAACCGGGCACCGTTCATCCCCTGGCCAAGATCCTTGGAGGGCGGTTGGAGACTGTCTCTTCGAGCCACCATCACCGAATATTACACTGCTGCTCGCTTAGACCGCAAGCTCTACCCCAACCCTCATCCTAATCTCCCCGTTCGGGAGGCTCATATCCTTCGGCAGATACAGCTGAATACACTCATACCCCTGCACGGCTATATCTCTACAAATTCCGTCGTGATCCATCATGCCCCAACTGCCCTTCCCCTTATGCCAAGCTTTCACACTGTCTATTTTCATGTCCAGTTGCATTGCAATCGGGATTCTTTCCCACCTCCTCTCATACTATCTGGGCCTGGGTGGACTGGCTTAGTGCTGAGGCTGAAGAAGAACAGCGCCTGCTCGTCCAGCAAGCCATTGATGTATTTTTTTATTTGAAATACTGCGGACCATGCATGGTCCTAGCAGGTCCTAGCTAGGCGCCTAAGTGCTGCGCCTCAATAAAGTCTTCTACACTACTACTATGTGGCAGCCCTCAGTTTCGCTGCATTTCGGCCGCCCTAAAATCTCAGCCTAAAGAGTTGATTGGGAAATTTAAGTTAACTGTCTATCAAGTGAAATCTACAGCTTAAACTATATTCGCCTCGTCATGCAATTTGCTGTGCACGTACGGCGCCGAGATACCTCCCATCGTTCGAAATCAAAATGTATATCAGGAACCAAAGAATAAAAGCACCGATTGTATATACAGCTGGTTCTACGCGTATCGATGCGATCCTCTGTCTCCATCTATTAGCACGTGTGTTAGGGTAACAAACTGGATTCCAAGGGAAGGAAAGCGTAGCAGGGGGCAGCAGAAAGTTAGGTGGGCGGATGAGATTAAGAAGTTCGCAGGGGTCAAGTGGATGCAGCTAGCACAAAACCGGGTTAAGTGGAGAGATATGGGAGAGGCCTTCGCCCTGCAGTGGGTATAATCAGGCTGATGATGATGATGATAGGCTGCAATGACAGCGACTTCAGTTCAAAATGCCCGAGTTCGTTTCTGCACACCGACAAAGCAGCCTAAATTAATCTACCTATAGCTGGTGTAGGTCCGGGGTAGCAACGGCTACCATTGCCAAAACATTTCAATACATTTCAAATTAAGCCCCCAATCCGCTCACTGTGCACTCAATATCTGCTAACCCTTTCTGCATTCGCGATGGTTTGCTGTACCGAAAAAATTACTCGTCTGGCGGTGCACGCTTTCTGCTAGTCATTCCGGCTAGCCTCTACTCCTCTGTTCCACACTCTATGCACGATGACGTTACAGCTGGGCACTTGGGGTTTGCCAGGACTCTTACGCGCATTAAGGAACGTTTCTACTGGCCAAATATGCGTCGAACGACTCAGCGTTACGTGAACTCCTGCGTGCAGTGCCAGCGGTTCAAGCTCCCCACGACTTCTCCGCCGGGCCACTTACACCCGGTGACACCACCGACCACACCATATGAGCAAGTGGGTGTTGACCTCATATGCCCGTTTCCCCGCTCGTCCAAAGTCAATCGCTGGGTCATCGTGTGCGTTGATCATCTCACGCGTTACTGTGAAACTGCCGCCATCCCTTCCGCCACCGCCGCTGACGTCTCGTTCTTTCTTCTTCACGCTGTCGTCCTCCGTCATGGGCCTCCTCGTGTAATTATCAGTGACCGAGGCCGCCAGTTTACGGCAGATGTTGTGGAGCAGCTTCTGCGCTATTGTACTTGCCAGTTGCGTCACTCTACGCCGTACCATCCCCAGACAAATGGCCTCGTCGAACGTACAAACCGGACACTGACGAACATGCTTACGATGTATGTTGACTCGCGGCACAAGAACTGGGATGACGTGCTTCCTTTCATTACTTACGCCTATAACACCTCGAAGCATGAGACAACTTCCTATAGTCCATTTTTCCTCCTCTACGCCCGTCCGCCTCGACGTTCTCTTGACACCATTTTGCCGTTCTCTCTCGACACCGAGCCGTCTGTTTCGAGCACCCTCTGCCGCACTGAAGAGGCTCGTCGGGTCGCCCGATTACGCACTCTGGCCTCGCAGGACCGCTCTAAGCAGCGCTACGATCGTCGGCATCAGGATGTCTCCTACCTTCTCGGCGACTTAGTGTGGCTCTGGACACCTCTCCGCAAGCGTGGTTTGTCCCAGAAGCTGTTGTCGCGCTACACAAGCCCATTTATTGTGCTCAAACGCATCAATGAGTTGAACTACGTCGTGTCTCGCCAATGTTCCCAAGGTCGCCCCTCTCGGAAAACACAGGTAGTTCATGTCGCAAGAATGAAGCGCTGCCACTCTCGCTCGGGACTCTGACTGACAGCCCAGGGGCTTCGTCTGCGAAGGGGGAAATGTCAGGCATGCGAACAGAAGAGAACAAGGAAGTGCAAAAAGAGGCTCTCCGGAATAGAAGTGGAAGAAGAGGAAGCTCACTATATCTTGGTTAGCACATCAGGCTAAGGGGCAGAACCACTTTGTAAATAAACCTTAACAATAGCATAATGGGCATATTCTGGCGCCAAAAGAAATAAAACACAATCTGACATACTTTAGAATCAGTGCTTGCGCGCGGCTGCTTTTGTAGCACTTAACGTTTCTCTCTTGCGGCCATAATTATTGTGTTACGGTTATGCGAATAAATTTCACAAATTGCTGTAAGCATAAATATTTGCCACTATTTAACCGAGTTTCGTAAGCGATAGTGGCAGTTGTCATTTTTTGTTACCTTTCTTCGTAACTCTCCTCTTTCATCTGTAACCCTTAAATCATCATGACGTTGCCGAAGTTTGTGAGATCATCTAACGGGGCTTTTTTTTTTTTGTTGTTGTTGTTGTTTCGCTCATTTTTCTTCTTGCACCTGTCGATGCTCTTGCTGTGCACTCCCAGTAATCTTACTAGCAGCGCTAAGTATCTTCCACTTTCAACCCTCAAACACCGGTCATTTGAGGAGGCTTACATTTGGCTCTTTTGCTACGCACTGACATTGGCGGCACAGTCCCAGTCCCCGTGAATCTAAACGTGCCTAACGCGCAGGCGGCATAGAAAAGCCGTTCATCGTTCGTCAAGTCTAAGTATTCCATATACCCAGCCGACTTCGTAGCAGTTATCAGAACGTATGAAACAAAACAAAAAAAACTGCACGCGGAAGGAAGGAAAGCACTCTAATGATAACGGTTCCCGCAAACCGACGTCTACAAAGTTGTTTTGCGAAGCGCAACCGATAGTTTCTTTAATGAAACGTGTTCTGGAGATAAGGCAAGGTAATGGCGGTTAGTTATAAGCATTCAAGAGCACGAAAGGCGACGATATAGAACCTCCATTTTTCATACGCTGAGGACGCACAGATCTATCTACGAAGAATATTTTACATGGCAGTCATTTATTATTGCTATTACTTTGGACTTGCATTAATGATGCTCCTGTGCGGTGACGAGATAGAAGGTTTGACTTTCACGTTGCGAACTCGACGTCGTATCCTTTATGTTATGGCAGGAAGTTGTATGCAATTTTATGTTTTTATTAACTCTGTCATCGACTTGCTCTGCACACGTTTTCTGAAAACGACGGCGCACCGCTTTAACGAACTGAACATTAGCTTCAGTTGCTGGATGTTCCGATAAAAAAGAAAACGTCATGGTCTGGTTTGTCTCCTAGCTGCCTACGAGCATTTCGATGAAGGCTCAAGCTTCTTTGCGCACTTTAAGCCGTGCTAATTATATTGACACAGCTCGCTATTTCAATCGTGTTTGTGGCATGCGAACGCTGGAGAACGTCAGCACATCTCTAATGATGTCTCCTGCGTCATCAAAGGACGAGTAACAATAGTTCACTAAAAACAAAAATGCACTGTTTTGGTACCCACTAAATTTATATGCACAGACGACCACTGCGCTCACATCGGAAACACAGGGTGAGCAAAATGAACTAACTTCTGTTCACTGCCTCTACTACGTTAATTGCAGTCCGGAAACCAGAGCCGTTCCTCTATTGTAATAGAAGAGACATAGAAGGAATAGAAGAGAAGAGCGCTGTTTATTCATCATGAAGCCGTTCCTCATTTTCCTTGACAGTGGTTGCTCATGATCCAGTCCGAGTTCAAGAACTTGACTGCTTTATGTGCCTCGCTTCTTGCTTGAGGAATGCTAGGAGTGTGATTGGAGAAGCATGTATGCACGTACATCCAATTTGGTGAGTGTTGAGCACTTATGTGTATTTTATAGAAGGGCACACATGCTCTGTGCAAATATTAAGACGCGTAGTTTATTTCCTAAAGCGCCTGAAGTGTGTCACTGCATTGAAATCCGATAAACCATTCTTGGAGTCTGCACTGGTAAAAACATGAGCAGACTGAGATAAAAAGGACTTTCAGAACAGAGGAACAGAGGTCAAGAAAAAGTTATGAAAAATCTATTTCCCATATGCATTCAGAAAAAAACAATAAAGTGACCTAATTAAAAATATCCTGGCAGCATAGTAAATGCATAACAGAGAAACTCATTTTTCTCCGTTGCATTGTAATCCACAAATTTCTGCAGGGTCCCCTCTGCTGAAAACATTGACATCATGCTTTCACTGACATTTTTTAGAGCGAAAATTCCTCCCATGCCAAATCTGAATGTCTTCTAGTGCCGAACATTTGAAAGTAGAGTGTTTTATTAAGACAACGCAGTTACAGTTGTCTAGGGGGCAGACAAAAAGGCAGATAAATGCCTGACAAAGAGTCTGCCCACCTCTTGCTCTTATTCAGGAGCAAAAAACCTTCAGGGCAGGAGACACATACTCAGTGCATATTCATAACGCGTACTTAGTGTATTATTTCACATTGAACTCATTTACTTTAACGAAAAAAAAGCACAAAAACGTTTGAGATCACTGCGGCACTCGAATTGGGGGAATGCTTAAGCATTCTTTGTGGAAGAAAGAAGAGACGTGGAAAAAGAAGAGGCTTCCGGTTTGTGACGTCACACTGTGACGTAACACCCCATGGAAGTGGTTACCACGTGACTCCCCTTGGACGTCGACATTACCCTCTTGGCTCTTTAGAAGTCTGATTGACTAATTTGGCTCTAATAAATTAATAAATTACTCTGCATGGGGAAGTTTTTCACCAGCGAGATTTTTCATCATCTCTCTAGTGCAACTATTCTTTTTATTTATTTATTTATTTATTTATTTATTTATTTATTTATTTATTTATTTATTTATTTACTTATTTATTTATTTGTTTGTTCAATTTATCCCTAAAGGCCCTCCGAAGGAGGGTATTACATAGGGGGGAGGGTGATACAATTGTAATAAGCACGGTACAATTATCAACAACAACAAGAAGCATTAACTAAATATTAGGCATAACATGAAAAGAAAGAAAGAAAAACAGCCAAAATATTCTACACATTTCCGTCGCAGCGAAGTAGCTGGTTGGAATTTTTTTTTTGTCAGTTTCTTATAACTTCCTTATAACTTTTCTTATATAACGAATCTATTCACGATTAATTGGCTATAATTCCTTAATGACACCACATAATGACTAGCTAAATTAGTATCCCGAATTGAAATCATAGCTAGTAATCCAATCCGGAATCCACATAAGAAGCCAAAACCAGATCCAGTCATGACTGATTGGCTACATTGGCTATAACGCTTTATTGACGAGGCCTAATGATTCCGACATTAGAACCATAATCCAAGTCATAGCGAGCAATGCAATCCAGAATTCACATAACAAGCCAACCAAAGCCAAGCAAGACGCAAAACGCCTCTGTGTGCTTTCACATTAGCGCACGTAAAGAGCCTTAAGTGCACTCCTTGAATTTTTTGTAACATCTCCTTTCGGCTTACGCGATAAATAAACACAATTGTCTGAAGATCACTTCTGAAAAAACAAGCGAGAAAAATGTAATCTAACCCACCTGACTTTGTTACAGCATTCCATTTCATTTTACCGCTGTTAGTAATTTATCACTTAGTAGTTAATAGTTTGCCACTTTGGTAGTAGTGTTTCGCAAGCCACAGTTTTAAGTCACGGAGCACTGATACATTCCAGGTGAATTTATTACGTTTAGGATTATGCATTAAATACCCCCAAACTAGATTAAAAAGCTATGGTATTTTCTTTGACAATTCAATGCTCTCGAAATAAACTTTGATACGAGCCGTATAAAACACTGGAAACTTGTTTTATTGCTTCTACAAAATACGAAAGAAATTATTTTTTCACCCTACCCTAGTACGCCATTGCTCTTTTCTTGAGGGCGCTTGGCGTTAACGAAGGAGCTTCGAAAAATGTGAAAAAGATTAGTCTGACGTAATACGTTATTTCTGCTAAAACAGTTCATATTCATGCAAGTCGCTGAATCTTGCGAACGTGTCGGAACTCCTAAGCTAAACCTGAACGAGGCCATTGAAATGAGCACTCTCTGTCTATGATATCTTCTTCGTCACACTTGCTTCATCTGCAGTGCTGAGCATAACCATTTACAGCCAGCTGAAACTTTGCAGGCAGGCGCATGTTCTTGCTGGAGACGGGATTTTAGGACAACTACTGACGAGCCACCAGAGGCTAATTCCTCTCTGGTGTGCAGTCATGTCATGCCGAACTCCAGGTGATATAAAGCGTGTAGGAAAAATTCTTTACTTGCAGTTCTGACGGAATAGAAGCCGATTGTCTCTCTCTTATGTTGTGAGATGTCGGCTTGTGGCTATCTATACACATAGTTTAATACATACACTACAAATGAACCACTGGAGCAGCGTACCCTTAGCCAGTTTGCGAACAGCCGCTTCAAATCTGTTGACCCTGACCTGAAGGTCAGACTTCCACCCGGCCTACCCCGACGTGAAGCAACTTTACTGTGCCGCCTGTGGGTTGGTGTAGTGTTCATAAACTCTTATTAGTTTGTGATAGGTATGGCAAATAGCCCTGCATGTGCAACCTGCGGGTGCGACGAGACTATAGGCCGCATTCTTTGTATGTACCCCATATACAGTAAGGAAAGACGGTGTCTATGCCGTGCGCCGGAGTGCCCCCTGGCGGAAATTAAGATCCTAGGTCCCTGGCCACGGCGATCTTCTGCGGGGAAGGCCTTCCAGGCACTGCTCCGCTTTATGAAAAGCACAGGACTGGTCGAACGGTTATGATGTTGCTGTTAAGTTACGTGTAAGTTACGTGATATGACTGCGACGTGATATAATGTGGCATGTCTGTGATGTGACTGTACTGACTTCACCCATCCCTCTCTTACCCACAACCTTTTTATCCACTCACCCTGTTTCTTTTACCGGTTAATCTCCCTGCCTTTCTTCCTCATCTTCCTCCTGCTCCTATACTGCCTCTATGTGCATGAAACATCTCACAGAGCTATTTTGCACACTTCAACCAGATATTGCAAGTTCGTGAATACTAACTGCACTCTTAAGAACAAAGGCAATCGATCAAATCATGAAAAAAAGGAAATGGACAGAATTAGGAAAAAATCTGACCACCACATGTAATGATAATGCAAACTGACAGTAAAATTACACTCATATTAGCATGCGATAGAGAAGTTTGCGCAGGAATAAGGCGTATAATGCTAATAAAGTTGCTACCAAATATCACCACCCACAATGTATGGTAGGCAAAAAAATTCATCACTCCGATTACTTAAAATAATTCAGCTGTATCTGCATAGGGAAATTTCGAACTAAATATTGTGTACTTTCTCTGCTACCCTCAAAGTCCTGAAACATCCCTCTCTAGTTCTGAAAGTAACCTTAACATCTATTTTATGAAAATGAACGCGTGTTCAATAACTGCTACTCAGAACAACAGAGAACAATAAAGCTTCCGAAATAACGAATAGAAAGATGTTGAAATCAGGTTAACAACATGAAAACGTAAGCAGGCAGTTTGCTTATGAGTTCGATGCAACAGCGCTTACCTATTCTAGAGGCACGTCAACTACTTGATCACAAGCGCGTCGTGAGAGCAATTACTGAAAGTTGTCAGCGACACTAACAATTCTCTACTGCTTGTCTATTTTACACAATATGTAATGCGACATGTTTCTACGAGGCCTCTTGGTCCCTGCTAAAGTAACGTGCCCAGATGGAGTAAAAATAGCGTATCTGACTCGAGACTCGGGGTTCGACCTGGGGTTCAGAGGTTCGACTCCACAACTTGACTGGCGTAATTTTTTAAGTGAAATGAATCCAATTCCCTGAATCATTAAAAGTTTTCTGGTGCAACGTCACCGACAACTCAGTCACAAGGATTGCCGCTGAACGGGGTCGTTGACACCGCAGCGCTAAAAATTGACTTGAATCAGAATATATATCGGGCTCCACTGTAAAAACATCATAAATGTTCCTATTTCTATCCTTGTATTCTTTTCACCAGTTAGTTTTAAAGCTACTCGGGGGAGGTGGGGAGTCACACCTGTCAATGTTTCTTCCTCCTGTATCCCTTGTTTTGGCAAAATCGCGGTGGTGGTGGTGAAAAACTTTTATTCAATTTTAAGAGTTTGCAAACTGAAAATGACTTTTACAAAATAGCCATCCATAGTACAGGACGCCACAGGACCGAGCCGCCACCCGCACCCACTGGAGCTCTTAGAGACTCCAGCTCCTAGCAGTTGGATAGGGCCACCTCACAGCGGGTTAGAGGAAGGGAGGGATTCTTCTGACATGATCACACATGCGGAAGTTAACGTAAATTACCGCACAGTGTGGCGACGTCCATCGAAATGACTCTTCTGATTCCGAAGAAACGGGCTTCACTCTGGCCTGCGGCTGCCTTTGGCACGTTTTGCACTACGCTATGTCAGTGCCCATTACAGAGCCCCAGGAGGTGGAAAATATCAGAGCAATTGAGTTCGGCGTCCCACGGAACAAATGCCGCTTACAGAACGCCAAACCAAAACACTTAGTCTTGGTTCTTCACTTGAGGCTGATGATGCCTTGTATCTCGTCGCCTTGCCGCTCTAGATTTGTATTTGTTGATTCAAGGTGCGTAGTCGTGTAAAACGTTTGTACCATTCACGCCACGTCGTCTGATATATAAGCACAGTATTGATTTAGTTCGAAAGACTTTGTGGCCACAAGGAAGAGAAGGTGTCGGCAAATTATCGCACTTGCTCATGCTGTTGTGGTTTTACTAACGATGTGGATGTTTGTGGTGGTGTATGTACCTCGCTAAAGCAATATGCGTGTCGGCAGGTAGTTGGAATTTCGCTTTGCCTGCACGTGCTTCTTGAGACCGTTGATCTACCCCAAGAATGTCTCAATGCTGAAAACAACACTTAATATAGCGGACTACAGAAATGAAGATCGCGCCCAGCACGCAAAAACATAACCTGACTGTGATGGAAATAATTATCTGAGTACAGATATTATTTGGAGGGTAACAGGGATCTATTTTACCGTTGCAATCAACAAGTTACATGAATGTCTGTTAAGGAAGTTATTATTTGTGATCGATGAGTTGAATAGAAAATGACTTCGCCCCGCGTAGCCGTATCTGTTGGTGATGGGGATGTCTAAACAATAGGTCGTGCGAGTGATCCTTACGCAAAACCGAAATAAAGATGTTTGCGCAAAGTTTGGCATAAAAACAAATGCTGGCGCTACAAGCTATAGAAAAGGAGATACTGTATTAATGTAGAGAGTTTTAAAAAATATATCGTAGACCGCATGCAAACACAAGTTCCGGCTAAATGTAATACGATACTTAATTCAACACGGCATGCAGCATGACGAACAGATAGTCTAGCTGCGTAGGTGTTCATATAAACAAGTGCAGAAGCAGAGGGGGCCATTGTTTATGAAAAAGAAGCATTTGCTTTCTTTTAACATTAATGAGACTCAGTGAGTCTTAAACACTCTCACTGGAACGATCTCATCGTCTTCCATAGCAAAATGTCCTGTTTACATAAGGATAAATTGTCGCCGCATAGGATTAAGGCAGAAACGTTCGCATTGTAAAGTAAAACACACCGGGTGGCGAATAGAGACCTAGCCCAGAAGATTAGTCCAGAAAAAAGAAAGAACTGACTTTTTTCTGTAGCTGAAACACCGAACTGTAGCACTAGGACGGCGATCACTAAAATAGAATCTGTTCAAATAAAGGCCATCAGATTCATTTACAACCGCTACGACCGCATGTTTTCACCGTCATCTCAAGCGCGTGCATATCACTGGAGCCACTGTCATTCCGTAGCACGTGGGACCGCCTAATCATGCTGCATAAAATTGCATACGGATCAACTAACATTAAAACGCATATCACGTTGATCGCACCCACAGTAGGGGTTACCCGACGGGCTCACCCACTGAACATAGTTCCTTTCACTCCATTTTTTAGATTGCTTTAAGTTTTCTTCTTTTCCCCAGACGATTGAATTATGGAATAACTTAGATGGTTCTCTGCGCTTACTGCCAACTAACCAATTTCAGAAAGCACTGCCTAATCATGTTACCTGATATTGTATTGAAATGCTGTATAACCCACTCCTGCTATGTCTCTAACAAGAGAGGCAGCAGTATTTGTAAATAAGTAAAGTGAAAGAGCTTCTGAGGAATATGTAAACACCAGAAACGCCATGAGATGGCGCACACAGCTCTACATTTCAACAAATTCCATTAAATCCTGCTAAGCTCTTTACTGTAGAACAACGCGCGTTATGTAGCAGTATTCTGTTTTATACGTTGCAGTGGCACTCTTAGATGGGCTTTTTTTTTTATAGCCTTGCTTTATTTAACACTGAAGCGGACGGGGAAGAAACGCGTGATACACGACCTTAAAGATTCACCAGAAAAGGCACTTCTAGGAGAGTGGTATTGTTTGTGAATTGAGACTTTTATTCCGGTCTTCATTAGAAAGTGGGCTACTTGGAGCACGCGAGCCTTGGGCTGATTTTCTGCTATCCGCTGAGATATTCAAATGATGCTTCTTCTTTTGGAAATATCCTGGCAAGGAAAGTGTTCTTTTTCTGTTTTTGCCGAAGAGTACCAATCCACATGCACACTATTTCATGCACAGCATTCTTTAGAGAATTCAAATTAAGGGTGTTTCGCTTGCAGTGACCTAAAATTCGTCTGAACGAAATTTTAGTTTAAACTGTCCATTACTCCTGCACTTAAACCCACTTCATTTTCATCCGTGCTTGCCTGTGAAATGAGTAAACAATATGACATGCACCCAAACAGCAGGATAATGGAATATAGCTTGAATTTTGTTCTAGTATCCACTAATCCACCCTTGGTTATGAAATGTTTATTGTAGCATTGCCAATGCAGTAGAATTCAAGTGCAGAGGAATATTTTTTTGTTTTACTCATAAAGCTAATCTCGTGCGTTAACCCATTCAGTAAACAAATTAAAAATAAATGAGGGGATTCGTTCTGAGATACATAAGAAGGGATCCAACATCAACTGCCGCAAAGAAAAACATGGGGTATTTTTGGGTTGTGTTGAATGTGCAGTAATTATGAATCATGGAGGTAATTGGTTGGAAGATCCCGTTTTGCATGACATTCGCGGTACCATAGGTACAGTCGACATTAGAACAAAATCTGGGAGCCGTCGGACGATTAGCACTGGGTGCTCACGACAAAACCACAAATAAATCGGTTCAGGGAGATATAGGCTGGGCATCTTTCGAAGTTCGGGAAGCTCAGAGTAAAATATTATATAAGGAACGCCTGAGGAAATTGGACAGTAACAGATGAGCAGCTAAAGTATTGAAATACCTATACCTAAAAAGTGTTGACTCACAATGGAGGAAAAGAACTAGGAAACTAACCAATAAGTATGCGTGTCACAAGGATGAAGAAATGAAGGGCGTTAAACAACAAGTGAAAACCACACGAGGTAAAAATTGGATAAATTCGACGGAAAATAAACACAGTGTGGAGCTATACCGAAAGTGGAAAAGGAAGATCAGGAAGGAAGCTTTCTTTGATAACTCGAGAGGCAGGGCCCTACGTTTTGAAGCTAGATCAGGGTGCCTTAGAACACGCAGCTACAAAAAGAAATTTAAGAATGAAGATGACGCATGTGCAGTATGTGGTAATTCCACTTAAACAATTGACCATATTATACTCGAATGTAATGGCGTCTTGAATCCGATTCTGCTTTCTTTGATTCTTCTTTCCTAGCCAGCTTATATGGTTCCAGAATTTTCTTGCTCCGCCTCTAGAGGCATCGTGTATTTCAGCCATTCAGCGATCGGTGGACGACTTTATTTTACTTTGGACGAGGGCCTGTACCTCAATTTTCTTTTGTCGATATGATTCCCATTTTTGGTCGATTTCCTTCTGAGATACCTGTGCTTTCTTTGCCAGTCGGTGTTCCCTTGAAGCAACCCGTCGTTGTTCAATGGCTTCCCTGATTTCCTTATTCCACGAGCTCCGTGGCTTCCTCTTTCCATTCCAGCAGTTTGCTACTTTAACCTCCTTAATTTTCCTCCTAATGAGTAGTTCTACCTGTTCATAATCCCAGTCTTCCATGGTACTTTTCTCTATTGCTTCCTCTATGTCTGCTGCTATCTGCGCTATTTGATCGTCGTTTAATCTTGCGTTTACTTTTTGTCTAAGTTCCATTTCCCTTTTCATCAAGGGCCCCATCAGCAGACTAATAGGTTTGTGATCACTTCCCAGACTACACTCCCCTTCTTCGTCTATTTCCATTTTTGTGACCTTGCTATAAATTCCCTGCGACATTAGACAGTAGTCAATGGTCATCTGCCTGTTGTGGAATTCCCACGTGATTTGTCCTCCGCATTTTGTTTCTCTATTTACTATAACTAGATCGTGTCGCTCACAGAAATCTAGCATTAGCTTCCCGTTACAATCCGTGTATATATCCAGATCGTCGATGTGGCCGTTCATCCCCCAGCAGAATAATATTGGCCCCGTCTCCAAACTGACATATCGTCACTGAGACATTCAACAAAATCCTTGTTTTCTTGCCTGCATTGGTGTCCTGTTCCTAAATAAACTACCCCTAGTTAATACTGTACTGCAGCGCCGCCGGTGGTGTTTGTGTGTTTAGGATTATTGCGCTTTTTGCAAGGATGCAAGGATGCACGGAAACAGGAGGAGGATATTTGAAGTTATCCTCCTCAAGATCATTAAACGAGCACTGGACCTCCCAGTTTCTACCTCTACCAGCCGCCTCATGGCGCTGGGTGTGGTGAATACTTTCGAGGTTCTTCGCGAGGCCCACCTTACCAACCAATACACACGTCAGACAAAGAACCGGGTCACCGTGTTCTAGCCCGACTTCACAGCCAACACACCCAACTCAGAGAGATGTCGCATTCCCTAAAAATAGAGGCTTGCCCTTCACGTGCGGACTCTCCCCGCCAACATGTTCAAAGAGGACCATAATGGTCATCACCAGGAGCGGGCGGAAACCTTGGACGGCCATTATCTAAGAAAACCAGAAGTTTTCTATGTGGATGTCTCCGGCCCGAACCATAGGGGGCGGTACACAGCCGCGGTCATTCACAAGGACAGTGGACGACCTTACGTTGAAGGCACAGTCACAAACCCACACAGAAAAGGTTGCCATTGTACTCGGAGCCTCTGCCTCCTCCTCCAAATACATAACAGACTCACGAGGGGCTTGTCGGAATGTCCAGCAAGTATGTACTGCTCCCCTAGCTTACCACATCTACCAGAATTGTAGTCGAGATTCGGATCCCGCTTACCGATATCTAGTTTGGGCTCCAGGTCACCAAGCTCTCCATGGGAATGAGGAAGCCGACGCCCGCATGCTCTCACGCCGGACATTTCCCACAGGACCCGACGCGGACCAGGATTGCGATTTTATTCCAGCTTTCAAATTTAAAGAAATAGGTGGATATTAGAGATCCACGCAACAAACTTTTGCCACACCGTGCAAAGGGCTGGGGAAGGCTAATGAACTGATGCTCTTGTGCCTGCTCACCAATACGATGTTGTACCCCGGCAACTTAAACATTTTGATCCCCAATTTGACGGACGGTGCTCGCAATGTGGGGATGTGTCTGGCACCTACCACATGATGTGGGCATGCCAGAAGAGCCCATCTTTACCGCCTATCCCCAACCTCCCCCGAGAGAACTGGAAGGCGACCCTATCCGGCTGCTGCACCCCCAAGGCCCAAAAGGCCTTAACATAGTGCGCCCGGGCTGCGGCAAACGCCAATGAAGTGCTTGTCTAGGCATCCCACCTAGTGACTGTACCTCTCTGTATATATAACCACAAAAAGTTTCCACCACCACCACAACAAAGTGGAACCACCTGACCTGGCTGGACCTTGGGGTGGCCGCCATCTTGGTTGGTACCACGAGACATAGGGTGGACCTTAGGGTGGTTGCTATCCTAGATTGCTACAGTAGCAAACCACCATGGTTAGCACTGCTTTGAGTTTACAGATATTTCTAACTAAACTCACAGTCACATTCGCCATCATGAATTTGGAGCCGCCGACAGACCGACAGAAATTGCCAAACGCGAGAAGTTAGAGCTCACGCTCTTAAAAAAAGCTCGATGGCCTATGGGTAGCGTGTTGACTCACGACCCGAATGTCTCAGGTTGATTCCCATCTAACTACACAAATTTTCAACGCAATTAAATATTGTGTATTTTTGCATGTGATAATGACGAAGTATTGTTGAAACCCTATGCTCCAATTTTGTAAGGTGTTTAAAACGCTTTCAATTCTGGGTGACGTCATGATGCTTCAAACCAATCCGGATTTTCTCGGCGCAACAACTAAGCTAGGTTTTGCTTTCAACTGGGCCCTTAACGCTACGTCATAATAAAGTGGCGCACATCTACATCACTGATATCGCAGTAATAATTCAAATAAGGTAAGTAATCGTACCAGCATTTCTGACGCGTTAACAACTTTATAATGAAAACATCTTCAAGACCTGTTATGAGCGGTTACTGATCTTGTTAGTGAAAATCTCAAAAACGTTTCTCTTCTGACAAAGTTGCAAAAGCGCGAGATCAAAGACACCTATTAGCGACCAAACAAAAACACGACAATTGTTTGTTTGTTTGTTTGTTTGTTTGTTTGTTTGTTTGTTTGTTTGTTTGTTTGTTTGTTTGTTTGTCTGTGTTTGTTTGTGTTTGTGTTTGTCTGTGTTCGTTTGTGTTTGTTTGTGTTTGTTTGTTTGTTTGTTTGTTTGTTTGTTTGTTTGTTTGTTTGTTTGTTTGTTTGTTTGTTTGTTTGTTTGTTAGCTGAATGCAAAAATAAGGTACGTGTTATCACGTTCAGTATATTCTGCAACCTACATCAGGCCGCACGATCTCGCACCACGAAGCAAGCAATGCTAGTAAGGCGCTGCCACAACATTTTTGCATATCTGCCCTTGTCATTGCCCGCTTGCCTCGTGGTGTGCAGCAAGGCGCGAGCCTTTACATCAAGCGCAAAGCAGGAAGTGTGACTACCAGAGCGTTGAAGAATATACTCAGCGTGACTGTAACTCATGTGCACCTCGCTGCACCTGACAGCATTTGAAGCAAGTCTTATGCATATGTACTGTTTTCTATAAAATGTTCATGGAGTCTAACTTTCTTGAAGTAGTTTCGTGCCTTTTCCGGTCCGAACATACCAAGTAGTGACTGCACTGCCGAATTCTTGACATAAATGGCAAAAAAAGAGAAATCTGACATGTTCTGGTTATTTAAATATCTTAGCAAATATAATGCGAAATGCTAATTGAATTGTGCATTTTATTTTAGAATTCGCCGCATTCGCCCCGTAGCTTGAGATATAGTGCTGTTGGACGTGCACTTTGACAGACCGAGCTCAACCCGGCACACGTTTTTCATTACGATTCGCGCAGAAAACGTTTCCTGCACTTGCTGTTATTGTGGCTGTAGGAAGAAGGAAAAGAAAATGCACGGGCCCGCTACTGGCTCTGTAGCTGAGCCACCTCCACTGCCTCGTGCAGACAGAAGAGAGAAAGTAGAGGATAAAGAAGAGGGAGAGAAAGACGCTCGCCGCAACAACAGCCCTCGTCCACCACCTATGCGGTGGCGGGTGCAATGACGGCCTACAATAGATAAAAATTTGGTGGCTGGCTAGCCTCCGCCACAAGCGGCGTTGACCTAACGTCCCAGCCCCGTAGGGCCAGGAACAGCCACCCTTGTTCTAGGAAACGCAGTGAATAGGAAACGTTGTGCAATGAACACTTTTTGTGGATTTATAGCGTGGGCCAGATTTTGCTCTGTTGTTACAGCTTCGCATAGGGGTCATCTTAAGAGCGTAACTCTCATCTTCTGCCATCTCTTGCTGTTCGGAACGTATTCCCTCACGCACTGCTTTTGAGACGTCCGTATGTTCCCACTGGTATATCATAGCTTCTATATTTAGCACCTTTCAAACAGGTCTCCAGCGTAACTCTACGGTATCGCTCCGAACAAGCCACCGAACATTGTTTCCTTTTCTGGAAGTGTTAAACGTATGGGCATTTATTAACTATGTTTACCCTTATATCATAATTATTCCGTACAAGCGTTGGTTATAAACCGAAAGAAACTGCAACGCGAAATATGCAAGCATTAAGGCGTGTTTGTTGATCAAGGTGTCAAGTCACGCAGTTCCACATTTTGATACTGTTAACTGTGAGTTTTAATATAATGCTTGATAGATGCAGTAACCATATACCGCTTAAACCAAATCCGACCAGGGCGGAGTGTAGCAGGGGAATATTTCATCTCCATCGAAGAATGTTCAAAAACGCTTTGGCAATTGTGCCATATGCTCTGCTTTTTTTCTGCCTCATTGTCTTCATTTGTTCTGCTAGCCACTTGTCTTGTCAGCATAAAGCTAAATTATATGCATCGAGTCCCATTTATCGTTGCTCAATCTGAGGCTCTGGCACCCCATTGCTAATGTGATTAATTTTTGCGGGGTCAAATATGATACGTAAAGTATAATATGATATATTTACGGGCTCAACGAGATGAACATCTATACGCGGTATCGTAGCTCCGCTTCGCATTTTGCAACAGTGGTTTCATTTTCTGATGCCACGTGTCGTGCAATATGTTGTAGTTTCAGTCCTGCTGTGGCAACAGAGCTTCAAGATGTAATAATCGAGAAACCAACTGTAGTGGCGCAAGACCAAGAAAAATTAGACAATATTGGTTTCCACGGCTACCAAACGCTACACCATGAAAGGAACAGAAAGCAAAGCGCCGTATCCGAATATCATATTCTGCTCACACTAATGCTAGTAAAGCTGCTGGTGTTGCTTATTATTTATGTGTCTCTTTAGGAAATGGCCCAAGTGGCAAGCTGTGTAAGAGAACTGTGCTGACAGGCGTAAACAAATTTGGTTGATCGGGCTCAAACAAATTTGCTGCATGGTGTTGTGTTGCGTGTGAGTGTGCGTGTGTGCGTGAATGAGTGAATGAGTGAATGAGCTAGTGAATGAGTGAGTGCAAAAACCGCTATCGCTCAGCGAGAGTCAACCAACTTTGGCGACCTCAGTGCGGCAGGCTGACATAGTGGCCGAGAGTGACACTGTTACTAAGCGTCCCCTCCCCGCTACTTCCTCCGCACACCCACTGTGGAGCGGGAAGCATTTCGATGCTTTGGGCGGTCTGCCGCGCAGTTTCGTTGGGCCCGTATGGCCGCTAATTTAAATATTCATTTCCATCCCACAGGTGGCCGTCGGGAGACCGATGAAAATGGCGCACTTAATTCGCCCAGAAGTGCTCAGACAGAGAAATCAAGCGTGCAACACCCGCGAATCTGAGCAACCGCTGACACGTGCGCAAATGGGGTCGACTTATGCCCGCTTGCAGTCAGTGGCAGTTTCGTTGCCAAATGCGGCCTCAGTGCTGTGATGATATAACGATGATGAAAGTTTTCGCCTAAATGCCGTAATGCTTGTGCCGCCTTTTCGCTTGTCTTCCTTCTTTTGCCCTCCTGAAATAACCTGTGTTCTAGGTTATTCAGAGATCAAAGGCATCAGATGAAGACTGCAATAGTATTGAGGCTTAATCTTATGAGTGCAAGCGACACCGTCAGATTCTGCAGCATTTTTCTGGAAGGAATTAGCAGGAATGAATGAATGGGTTTGAGTGGAAGCAGTGGTGGAGCGCAGCTACGTAATTTGAGTTGTTAAGTTTCGCCAACGTCGTGTGAGATTGCCGGCACTCCTCCAGCGGACGCCGAGGTATCAGTCAATGCGACATTTTGTCCATTTCAGCGTCATGAAGGCCGGGCTTTCCCAGACGTGCTCCATTGCCATGGGTCTTCGTGTGTGTATAAAGGCGCGTCGAAGTGCTGAGCTCGGGAGAAAGCACCATAGCTACGGGCTAGGGTGGTTTGGTTTGCCGTCGCTATCGTGTCTGCCTTGACCATGTACGCTTGGACATGATCCGTGGGCCGTTATGTTCGCCCTTCTGACCTCTTTCCCTTTCATCTGGACGGCGAGGACGTGTAAGCAGCAGTGCCTTCCTACCTAAGGAAAATCGCTGTCAGAAGACCAGCGGTGTTAAAACGCCTCTGTTTTCTCTTTGCCCTACTTATCTGGCTGCTTTTATGCTATGCAAGGTTAAAACGTTGTTGCTGTTAGACGACGCCTCCTCTTTTGCCAGGACCTTCTGATGCTCTCTATTGGACGCCACTTGCGCTGCCGCCGAACAGAAAAAAAAAGATAAAAACAATATTTCCATGGTGCCTCCCACCACGAAGCTACAGAGACACTGCGTTTCTTTATTATATAATATACTTTTTTTTTATCTTTACACGACTTCATTTCAAAAAGCGTAACAGATGCATCAAAGCGGTCTCTTCACTTCGTATTGCGATCTAGGGTGGACATTATTTACGTTATATCGCTCAATTAACCAAGATTACAGGACTGGAGATCGGTAAAATAACGGTTTCAGGGAGTAACGTTTTATTTCTTTTTTTTTTTTTTTGAAACAGAGCCTAGTTTTTAAATCACAGCTTTCACACTGTAGTTCAAAAGATCGAACGCGAAGATTGCACTTTTCAAACCTCGTCAATTTGGCTTTCTAGCATTGCGCGTTCTATAATATAACCTGCTGCGCGTGGTATGACCTGGTATGACAGTCGGAATGCTGTTAATTTATTCTAGATCACAAAGTACCGAAGGTGTGCCTGTATTTCCTGGAACATAAATGTGAGCCACGCCTTTCTTATAAATTGAGTGCATCTGAAGGGTACATGTGTGAAGACGGTTTTCGCAGCGTCCTGTTTGTTAACATTCACCGGTCTTTGGAAAGCAGACTATATACGCAAATAAGTATATATTTGTTATTTACTAGACATCCCTACGTTATCAGCAGAAGTAGCTTTACAAAAATAACCATTTAGATTCTTAGACAATACCAACGTGTTCAAGCTCATTTTTTTTCCCAGGACGACACGTAACTGGAATGCACTGAATGCCCAAACTGTTGAATGCTCCACTCTCGATGCATTCACAAGCGCACTCTTGAGTAAATAGCAAAATGTATTATTTCTTGAACCCATATATTCTACCATTTACACTCTTGACATTTTTTTGCCCTGTCACAATGCAGTATTGTAAAAAGAACCATGCGAATTTTGTCTTTGTCGACCATCTCTGTTATATTGATGTGCACTTTCTTTCCATATGCTTTTCAATGAAGATGAAAAGCAAGACGCCCGTGTGCTGTGCGATGTCAGTGCACGTTAAAGAACCCAGGTGGTCGAAATTTCCGGAGTCCTCCACTACGGCGTCTCTCATAGCCTGAGTTGCTTTGGGACGTTAAGCCCCACAAACCAAACCAAACCATCTTTCCATATGCACACATTCTGTATGGTCATGACCACTCATTCCTGCCCAACACCTTGCATAAGGCTGGCGGTACTTGTACTTTTCCTAGTCACTATGATCAAGTTTCTCTTCTTTTTAGCTTTCCTAAGCGGTGGCATGCTTATATGTATCTAAATACTCCCAAACGCCAGGAAATACACCAAAAGTTATCCGAACATGTATATGCTGATTGGAGATACTTGATAATATGCTTTTTTGACAAACAAAAGCATTTCATCACACCTTATTTTGCCCAGCGATTTGGGTTCAAATGCCCATATTATTCTTACTGGCTACCTTGGCTACCTCTTGTAGCCATTTCATTTCAAAACCGGGTCAGCGATTTTAACGAAGGAAAAGCTACGATACTGCTACTTTTCATACTGTTCAGCAGGCAATTAAAGAAAGGATGTTTTCTCAGCAGTGACGAAAAATTAATTTCATTCCATTGCATTTATTTATATTTAATTACTCTGGCCACTTGTTTCCCAAGCATAAACATTTTGCAACACTGACTTTTGGTTTCAAAGCGGTTATGAGAAGAAGCCCCTCAGGACGCCAGTGATGATGTACTTCGCGCGCTCGTCAGAACATTAAATATTATATCAATGTTTATTCCTCACATCAGAGCACCACGAACAAATAAAAATGCACGACCAAAGCTTTCTTTTATCCAACGTGACAATTAACAGCCCAACTCCGCATCAGTACGTTGACGACTATATAAGCATTCATGAATAGCAATTTTTCTACTGAAAACATTTCTTCGCGAAACCCTGTCTACATGAGTGATTGCATTTTTATACTGTTTAATGCGCACAGATTCTTCTGGCAACTGAAAACTCCAAATAATGAGAGTACAATTTTTTTATCTTATATCCTCACATTTTTCTCGTTGAACGGTTTCACAGAATGAAAAAATGTGCATCACAGTGGTCGGAAAAATACGCATCGAACTAGCTTTTGCTTGAGTTTAAAAAATGTCAGCTTTTTCAAACCAAAAATGTCCCTAAATGCGTAGATCCTCAATGTAGAGAGCACGGGAAGATATAACCCTTCGAACATAAAAAAATGACAAAAATGACAAGGACTCAGAGAAGGCAAGAGTGTGAAAGCAAGTCGTCTCGTCTCAAATTTATCCGGTACCCTCCACTACGGCGTCCCTCATAGCCTGTGTCTCTTTCGGTGTTAAAGGACATAAGCAAAACCAAACCAAACGTTGCCTTGCGGACTGACACTTCCCGTCAACCTTAGTTTATATGGTTCAGTTCTTCTTCGAGCAGGGCATTTAAAACTTGTGCGGCATTTCAAACTTTGTTTTTAGTAACAGTGCTCTTGGCTCACAATCTGTTACGTGCAAGGTATCTACAAAGGTAATCGCTCATAGAACCCGGACAAGCTTACACTTCAATCAACGAAAGGATCAAACAGGTTTTCATAAAGGGTACTCGACTGTCGATCATATCCATACGACCATCAGGTGATAGAAAAATGCTCGGAATATAATCAGCCCATATACATAGTTCCATAGCCCTTTGGGTTGTCCGCAACTTAAGTAGAACTCCCTTGGTTAGCCTCCACTTGTCAGCCCCATAGGTGAGTACAGGTAAGATGCAACTGTTATGGAACGAAAAATGGTAAGGGTAACATTAAGAGATAGGAAGCGTGCAGAGTGGGTCAGAGAAATAACTCAGGTTACCGACATTCTAGTGGAAATTAAGAAGAAGAAATGGGCATGGGCAGGACATGTAGTGCGAAGAGAGGATAACCGATGGTCGCTGAGGGTAACAAACTGAATTCCAAGGGAAGGAAAGCGTAGCAGGGGGCGGCAGAAAGTTAGGTGGGCGGATGAGGTAAGAAGTTCGCAGGGGTCAAGTAGATGCAGCTAGCACAGAACCGGGTTAAGTGGAGAAATATGGGAGAGGCCTTCGCCCTGTAGTGGGTATAGTCAGGATGATGATGATGATGATGATGATGATGATGATGATGATGATGATGATGATGATGATGATGTACATAGTATTCATTCATTACGAAAAAGAATTTCCCTCAGTAGAAACCTCGCAGTCATTCAGGCATTGCGAAATCAGTGTAGATGAGCCGTATATGAAAGTAGCAGAAGATATATATAGCGGCTCCAGAGCAGTAATAGTTCTACATAAAGAAGTAATAGAATTGCCACAAGGATAGGTGTTAGGCAACCAGATACGATCTCCCCAGTACTATTCATAGCTTGTTTAGAGGAAGTTTTCAGATGCTAATGGGAGCAATTAGGGATAAGGGTTTACCGAGAATACCTCAGTAGTTTGCGATTCGATGATGACATTGCCTTGCTAAGTAACTAAGGTCATGAACTGCAAGGAATGGTTGATGACCTAGACCGGGAAAGCATAAATTTAGGCCAAAAAATTAATGTGCAGAGGACTAAAGTAATGTTCAACAGCCTCAGTAAATAACAGCAGTGTAAAATAGGTAGCGAAGCACTGGAAGTGGTAGGCGAATATGTCTACATTGGACAGGTATTAACCACAGATACAGACCTTGAAAGGAAACTAACACGGAGAACAAGATTAGGATGGAGCGCATATGGCACGTACTCGCCGATTATGACTAGCAGCTTACCGGTATATCTCAAGAGGAAAATATACAACAGTTGCATCTTACCGGTGCTCACCTATGGGGCTGAAACGTAGAGACTAACGAAAAAGGTTGTACTTAAGTTGGGGGCAACATAGAGCTATGACCAGAAAATTACAGGTGTAACGTAAAGAGATCGAAAACGTGCAGAGTGGATCAGAAAAATAACTCGCGTTATACATTCTAGTAGAAATGAAGAAGAAATGGACATGGGCAGGACATGTAGCGCGAAGAGAGGATAACCGATGGTCGCTTAGGGTAACAAACTAGATTCCAAGCAAGGGAAGGAAAACGTAGCAGGGGGCGGCAGAAAGTCAGGCGCCCGGATGAGGTTAAGCAGTTCGCAGAGGTCAAGTGGATGCAGCTATTACAGGACCGGCTGAAATGGAGGCATATTGGAGGGGCCTCCTCCGTACAGTGGTTATAGTTCGGCTGATGATAATGATGACGATTATGATGAATGGTTTGAAAGAAATAAAACTTGATTTTATGCAAATGCTACAGAAATTGACCTAAGAATGGGAATATGAAGCTGCTGATGAGCTTCAGAGAAAGGTGAAGCATTGTCAATACTGGTAGTTCTGCCAATGCATTGCGTTTTATGACTCATTAGCTAAAATTCTCAACACCCTTTTGTATGAAACCATGCGCTGTGTGTTAAACCACTCAAATTTCTTGAAGCGAGTGCGAAATGCAAAGGTTTCCGGAACTAGTCCGTCAGTTTTGACTGTCGCGCGCTTGGCCTCACCCGTTGGCAATCCGAGCTAACACAAGCGTCTTTACTAGCAGCAAGTTCTCCCCTTTTGGGGTTTCTACTGCGCTTGTTATAAATGTCAGCGACTTTCTAATGAATTTATCTCGCATTCTGTAGTAGCTGAAAAGTAATTCTAAATAATATCCCAATGGTACACTAAATTCTGCTTCTTGAAGTGTAGGGTTCCAATCTCTTGACTGTTTTAATGCCGCAGCATTAAAGGCCTAGGACTGCAGTAAACTCGATATCGGGGTTGTCCAAGTTGTGGTAAATAAAATTCACAAGTGGGGGGAGTCGGTGTAGTGAGGCACGGATTGGTCAGCGGGTTGTGTCACGTCACAAGACCCCATGCCATGGCCGAGCTGGCAGGAGCTGGCAACTCGGGCCATTCTTTTGAGATGCAAGGATGATTTTTTTTCCGTTTCGTCGATGTTTTCTGACCAAGAGCAAGAATGAAAGTACTCGCGTACTATTTTATCTTAGCCTTCAATATTATAAGCAATCGGACGTATACTCTTACCTCCAGCTCAGTTTTGTTCTATTCGTGTAATTCTATATTTTTCTGGGAATTAGAGGGGCATATGGGGGAAACAGAATGTCTGCGGGATTTCGTGGGATTTCGTGGGATTTAAAAAGCCAAAATGGTCTCATTATTTTTTCAACTTCCTGAAATGTCAAGCTGCTACTGCAACAAAGGCCTGAGAAAAATATGTTTCAGTCGCATCAATAGAGTGTACGATAACGCTATAGGTCATCTCGTCTGGAGCCCAGGACTCAGCTGCACTCACTAGGACTCTGGTATACTACACCGAAAGTTAGAAGTGTGCCCTCTCAGTGTACAATGGCTATTTTTAGACTGGTACTGCAGTTATTTTCCTACAGATGGTACACTATTTTTCATTCATATTGGAAACAGACAGAATGCAGTATGTTTGAGAAAAAGAAGGTCAGAGAAAGAGATCACATGTAGAGCACCAGCCACTGAAAATCATATGAAGCATATGAAATGCTTTTAGAGCCATTTCCGGGGCAGCTGAGGGAGAACGTGAAAGGAAACGTAAAAATGGACTCGAAGGGAAACTTAAATTTCATTTTTCTAGTTCACCTCTTGGTGTCTACAGTTGGGCTGCCAATAAGTCTCTTTTTAGCCCCGTGCTGGGCGTACCCAGCGCTCAGGACAAAAGAGTCTAAGCTCTGGCCTGAGCCAGCATATGTGCATTCCTGGCGGTACTTCACAAGAGTTGAGACAGGGCCGCGTGTGTTAGCATGGTTGCAGTATGTGCGCGCCACCCAAAACTATACACCACAGATCTGGTGATCGGCACGGACCGCTCAACGGCGCGACAATAAAATGCAGCGAAGGTTGCCAAGCGCACTTTCTAATATGCTACGCCAGTAATAAACCCGTTTCATGCTTGCATCTACTCTCGATTACGACAGAGGCGCCGATGTTCGCAGTTTTTTCTAACCTGCAACGCTGGCAGTTCATTTGAAAACATAATTCTATATAGCATCCATCACCACATAGCATATGTCTACGACTTCGTATATGATGCTATACCTCGTCCGCGCATATTCTCATCAAGATCCGCCTTCTTCCTTAAAAGACAGTAAAATTTTTGTGCATAAAAATATACCCTACATTTCCTTGACATATTTCGTTTTTTTTTTATTAAATACATCCAGAAATAAAACTTTCTAAAGAAGCGAAAAATGCAACATTTTTATAAGATTCTGCACTGCATGAAATTCTGAAATACCGGTGATTTATGTGACCGCAGAGTTTTTATCCACAGTTTCGCGTTGCTCGTTTAGCAATCGAGTTGTGGTCTCTCTGTGTTTAGTTCTCTCCCTGCTTACTTTTGCGAGCATAAAGGAACAGCAGCGTAGAGAGCTGAAATTGCCCAGAAAACCTAGCGCTTATTTTCATGACGCTACTTGTAAAGCCCACTTTTTTGTTTTCTTCTCTGCGTAGAGGTGGAGCATGAGACAGTTTACTATCAGTCTCATACAGAAACTACTTCCGAAAAAAAGAAAGAACACAGAGTGCTGAAGAGGCAGAGAGGAGCAGATGACAAAACGAAAAGAGCGAACATTAAACAAAGCAGGCTCTTGCAAGTTCGGCGTATGGCACAATACATAGCTAAGTGGTGTCACGCAAGAACCAACCCTCTCTTGCTTAAAATTTTGCTTAAACCAGACTAACAAATGTGCCTACTTAACAGGAGACCACACTTGTCACTTTTAACCGCATGGAGAAGCAGCCACTGTTTCAGCAAGGACTGTGTGACAAACAGTTGGCCAGTTTATCCATTATTTTGTCCTGCAGAACAGAGACATGGCACTTAAAGACCCAAACAAGCGTTGGTTACGTAATATTTCTCGTATTGTAAAAACGAGCAGTGCGGAACGCAGTCAGGAATCGACCTCGCCCCCTCTCGTTTCGAAAAAGAAAAAAAGGCCGGATGTTACGCATTTATTGAAAGCAAACAGGTGATGGCCACAACTGTGCTCCTCGTAGCCCACACCCAGATCCGCGACATTCAAGCCCAAAAACCTCGTAACGCTAACATCCCTGTGGCGCAGAAGATTTTTACGCAAAACCATCAACCACTCGGTCGAAAAAACACGGTGATAACGACCTATCACGGTGCATAGAATGTTAGAAAATGTACTATCAGGCTCTTTTGTGATAAAAGACAAGTTAGCAAGGCAGAGATAAACCTGAGATTATAGCGAAGGACGTGGCTTAGGAAACCAAACCCGTACTACGTGCAACGCGCGTGTATACTCATAAGCATTCAGGTTGTGCTACCCGATGCTGATGATGAGCGCCAACTGCTGAGTTTTTCCCTGGATCATATTTATGTGCACTAATGAACATAAGCTTCCCGTCAACACTGCGTTAGCGTTATTATTGTTCATTCTTTTGATCACGCTGTAGGCTACGAATGAATAACCCCGCCCGCCCTCAAGGTTCCGAAAACAGGGACGAGTTCAGCGCAAATCACTGTTGCTTCGATGCCTCTCCCTCGTTCAATGGCATCATTAGCGGCATGTGTTCGCACAGCGATCAAGTAAAGCAGCCAAGCGGTCGACCTCATTAGGCTCTGCCGCCGAACCATGTTTGGCCTTAGGTTAACTGATCGATTGTGTGCATGGCGAAAAGAAGCCGTGATGAAGCGCCTGTCAGTCGCTTATGCATGTGAATAGTTGCAATTCACTTTACACGCAATGCGTAGCATCGGCTAAAGCGATTATAATCACAGGTCGTTTACAGGGAAATGCAGATCAAGGAATAGTTCCCGTAAAAGGCCTGCTATATAACAGTCACGTTTGAGAGCGTAACTATAGAGATGTTCGTTATTTCTTTATATGAATGTTGTTTCGAGTTCTAGCGTTTTAGTCTCGGTTACTACTGCCTGTAAATAGGCGCACGTTTACAACTTGCGGTGCAGAGCCTTTTAATACGTGGTGCAGTTCGGTTCGAGCAGCCCCACATTTATTTGCTACAAACAATGGGCCTTAGAAAGCGTTAAAAACACGTATCTAGTACAGCTCTTTTTTTTTTTTTTTTTTCTTAGCTGGACTAACTGCACCGGGTCCAATGATATGATTGCAGGAAGTCTGCTCAAAAAGCTCATGCGATGCTTCCTATAAGAAAGAAAAACGCGATGCACGTGTTATACCACTTGGGCGCCAGTTAATTTAGTAGTACAACACAGCGATACGTAAATGCGCGCCTAAGCAAGCTTATTAGAGACGTGGCAACTTACATTGACAGTTCCCATAGTTCACGAGATTCGCGCATTCTTATTGCGCGGCTCGGTACGAATGACTGAGCTCAACTCCTTATTCTTATTAAGGTTGCACCTTGATAAATTTAATTAGCAGCATTACATGGACAATGCACCTGCTATAGATGCAATATATAAACAATATTAATCTGATCAGAATCTCACAGTTTCGTCCACTCCTTAGCTGGGCGTCGCTGGCGCTTTGGTCTCATGGTGGAGTCGCAGATGGCGATGTTCCTGACTTCAGTAAGGACAGACTTTTGACGTCATATAATATTCCGCTGGTTGCAATGATACCAGCAAGAAGCGTCAGTATTTACTGCAGCGTACACACCATGTCCTATTTATCGTATCAAGACATCGTCACCCTGTATTCAGCCTCTAGCTCACCCTTTGCTTCAGTTTCCTTTTCCACCCCGCCGCGACGGTACAGTGGTTAAAATGCCCGACTGCTGTGCCGGAGCTCCCGGGTTCGATCTCGAGCGCCGGCGGCTGCGTTTTTATGGAGGTGAAACAGAGTGGCGTCCGTGTGCTGTTCGTTGTCAAGGCTCATTAGAAAAACCCACATAAGCTGCGCTACGGTAGAGCAATTGACGGCAGAATAAGCAAGGCTACGAAGATGCAGAATGCTAGAAGAAAGCAAGCTTCTACGAAGATGTAGAATCGGCAATGCGAAAAGTAAAGACGCTGTATACTGTACTAATGGGCGACTTCCAATGCCAAGGTAGGGAAAAAGCAGGCAGGAGACCAGGCAGTAGGTGGCTATGGCATTGGTTCTAGGAAAAGCAGGGGGAGTTACTAGTTGAGTTTGCAGAGCGCAATAACTTAAGAATCATGAATACCTTCCTCAGCAAACGGAAGAACCGGAAATGAACATGGAAGAGTGCCTAACGGGGAGACTAAAAATGAAATTGACTTCATAATGTGTTCAACCCCCGCCATTATGCAAGATGTAGAGGTAATCGGGAAAGTGTGATGCAGTGACCACAGGATGGTGAGGTCCCAAATTAGCTAAATCTGAAGAAGGAACGCAACAAATTAGTAAGAAAGAAACCCATCAACGAATTAGCGGTAAGGGGAGGGCAGAAGAGTTCAGGATCTCGCTACAGAATCGATATTCAGCTCTAAACGAGAATAGTGACATTACCCTAGAAGCAATGAACAATAATTTCAGAGATATCATTACTGAATGTGCGTTAGAAGTAGACGGTAGGATAGTTAGAGAGGATACCGGTAAGCTGTCTAAGGAGACGAAAGATTTGATTAAGAAACGCCAGAGTATGAAAGCATCCAATCCAATAGACCAGATTGAATTGGCCGAGATATCAAAGCTAATCAATAAGCGCAAGGTGGCCGATATAAGGAAGTATAACATGGAGAAAATTGAGCATGCTGTAAAGAACAGGGGAAGCCTTAAAGCGGTAAAGAAGAAATTGGGCATAGGCAAAAACCAGATGTATGCGATAAGGGACAAGGAGGGCAACGTCATCACGAATGTGGACAAGATAGTCAAAGTAGCCGAGGAGTTCTATACAGAACTCTACAGTAGCCAAAGTAGTCAGGACCGTAAGGAGATTGACGGTAGGGAAAAACAGTCAGACGTTCCACCAGTTACGAAGGACGAGGTCAAGAAAGCATTAGAAACTATGAAAAGGGAGAAATCAGCTGGAGAGGATCAGATAACTACAGATTTGCTGAAGGACGGAGGGGATATCTTGTTAGAAAAGCTGGCCACCCTGTATACGCAGTGCCTGGTGTCATCGACGGTACCGGAACCATGGAAAAATGCAAACATTATCCTCGTTCATAAGAAAGGGAACTCTAAGGACCGTAAAAATTACAGACCGATCAGCTTAGTGTCTGTTACGTATAAGGTACTTACTAAGGTAATCGCTAATAGAATCAGGACAACCTTAGACTGCAATCAAGCAAAGGATCAAGCAGGTTTTCGGAAACGATACTCTACTGTCGATCATATCCATACCATCAATTTCGCGTTATCTCAAATGGCGCCACTTTATTACGAGCATAATTTTTTTCTTCTTTTTATTGCACATTCGTCCTTGTGCTCTCTCGTTAAACCAGACCTTTTTGACTAGCCTGCCTTGCGCAGTTTATGTCCCGGTCAATTCCACTGCGAAACAAATTTTGAGAGCATGCTGTTACTCAGGACACCCAGGAACAGTGCGAACGTTGGCTAAAATTACGGCAAGTTTTTACAGCTTGTAGGCACGGTTAGGAACGAAAACTTGAAAAACAACATCAGGCATTGGTTTTCATGAAGGTGTTGTAGAACCTCAGAAAGGTGCGAAATTTTTGGACTTTTTCCGCGCGTCATGATAGAAGCAACATGCAGTGTTATACCATGATACTTCGTTGGGCGAGTAGTAAATATCCATTGTTAATAAAAAACAACCCGAATAGGAAGACACAAGACACGATAAAAGGAAGGTACAGGACAAGCGCTTGTCGAGTAGCTTCCTTTTATCTTGTCTTGTGTCTTATCATTCGCGCTGTTTTTATTAACAATGGATGCAGTGTTATGCTATCGGAGAAATAAAAATGAAAATGCTAATGTGTCTACGGACGAGAGGTGCGCAAATGGCGCCTTACTGAAACGAAAATATGCTGGCTCACTATTCTTTGTTGTGTGCAGGCTTTTATGTAAAACGTGATGTAAAAAGACGCATTCTCAGCGTAAGCTAGGCGGAGGAAAGCAAGGGTCCGAAAAACTGTGTTCAAGTTGATTGGAGATGTACGTTGGTGTTGTGCTTCTACAGATGATAGCACAATTCCACGAGGGACATTGAAAAAAGTTAACATTACATCGAGGAAAAGAAAGTTTTGTTTTGAGGAAAGGAAATGAGCATTAACTGCTTCACTTCATGATGGACACCAAAATCACGCCGTGAGGGAAAGGATGAAGTTACCGCCTTCTCGCTTTCTGCTAAATCGTACCACTTACCAGTTCATGTGCCGTGGTGTTAACGTCACTATTTTTTTCTCATGGTTTTACCTCGTTAATTAACCACAAAATAAGTGCATCTAACCGAAAAATTCATAGGTGGTAATCAGTGTATGGCGCCTTCTTCCTGAATTATAAAACACTTCTGCGGGCTAAAGTTGACTACGCTAACACTTAGATTCATGCCGAACTAATCAATTTCAGTTCTTGAGTTGGTTCAAACCCGTGCTACTTGCTTCGTTCTTTCAAACTATTCGCGATACTCTGGAATATTCTCATAAAGTATCAGTTATAACTGTCTTCTTTATCTTATTGGTGCCAAATTCCATTCCCCTGTCTTTAACTAAGTTTTTTTTTTTTTTTTTTTCATTGTTCACGCAGTGGCAGCATACAATTGATGGCACACCGAAAAGATATTGATGGCATACCAAATGCGCGGCACATGCCCGTAGCGCAATTCTTATGCTGGGGGCAGCAGAAGGAGAAAAAAAGAAGGATAATCATGTGAGGAATTAGGGGATATAAAAGAGGCACGAGTAACTGTGATCTGTATCCCATGCTTTAGGAGGTTTGGGGAAATGTCGAGGGGAACAGAGGACAGAAAAAAAAAGAAATTCGTAGGACCGTTTCACTATTATCAACCCGACTTACTTTATCCAAGTACAGCCGTCCAAATCTTGAACTGGCGTGTGTAACGGCCAAATTTTATGTGCTCCTGCGCTTTAGGGCGGATAAAACTTGTCGGAAAGTCTAAATTAAGCGAGGGCGTGGGGAGAGTTTGCGCTTACTTGGACATTTAGTAGATTAACTCCTCTGCAGCGCTCAGAATCACAGAAAATATGGCCGACACGTACGCCAGTTAAAAATTTGGGCGGCTGTACATTGCCCTACTTACCATACAGTTCTTATTGGACGGCGAGAGAATCGAATTTTAGAATATATTAATTAATAAGCCCTGGGTGTGTTATTCTTTCGATGCTTTGCAAATATTCAAAGTGTGCGAATTCTCCGAATTTTTTTCTTCAATCGCTGTAAACAGAAAGCTAGACGAGCGAGACTTAAAATTCACTCCGCACTACACGATGCTTAGGCGTAAACGAGTATCCCAGTAAAGCGACAGTGCGTTTGCTGAAAGATGTCCATCTCGAACACCGGACTGAGGCAAATAACACAAGTCAAATTAAAGCCGCGCTCATAGGAAAAAGGAACGCTGCCTTGTTCCGGGCCACTAGAACGATTCTCACAAGCCACTGGTGATGGTATTACAGCAGACAAATCAGGCCAAGGGACGATTGCGGGCTATTCCAGAAAGCCCACAGGTCTGAATTCGACGAGCAAGCTTGATGAGATAAAGTAATATAGCTTCCGATGAGAGCTGCCAACAGCCTCAACCATCTGCGGTAAGCCTTTGCGGGCAGAGGCTTAGTATGGTGCAGCGGATGATGAGTTAGGGGCCCAGATTCCAAGGCGGCAATCTAGTCGCGGAGGATAGGGCGAGCTCGCGAATGTGAAGATTTCATTAATCCCCATAAGGGCTAGGAAAAATGAGACACAATAAGATGAAAACAAATGCTCATTGATTCTAATGCAGTGGAGAGGAGTCTACAAAATTTACAGTAGAAACTCAAAAAATACAAAAGGGAATGCTGTCTAGTCTTCAGAAATGCGTAGTCTGACTAAATTTATAATTGCTCACTATAGCTAAGAAACTTTGAGCACATACAAAAATTCTGAATTAGCGCCAGAGCGCGCTGACATCAAAGGTGTGGACGACCTTGCTGTGCCGAAATAGATTACCGTAGCGTTCTGTTTAAACGACGTTTAAAATTAGTGAAAAGGCACAATGTCACTGGTGAAAATAGAGAAGCAGCCACGGCCGGTTAGGCAGCCTGCGGTCACCAACGCAATTCGGCCTCCTCGTGTTTCCACGAGGGAGCCACACCGATGGCAAAAACCGATGCGGCTCAAACAGTTCCCACAATGCATGTTATAGTAGTTATCTCATTTCGTTGACCGTTAAAATCTATAAGGACCAAACAACGGGCAATATACTAAGCCAAAAGAAACAACTCCCTTTGCGTTTCACACCAGTGCCAGACCTCAGCCGGAACCTGCGGAAGCAGAAAGGCGGATATGAGCTGAAAATGCGAAAACAAAAAGAGTAAGTTATTATTGCTTACTTTCTCGCTAAGAGAAAAATTACCATACTTTGCCAATCTAGCGTTCGTTCGCAGCCAACTAACCGGGTTTTGATGCGTGAAATCCCACTCATCCGCTTTTTTTTTTTATAGCTTGTTCAGTACTGAAGCACAAAACAATCTACTCGAGCCGTGGTACACCGGGACACAGTTTAACCGGCGATTGAGTCACATACGTTGAAGATGAACAATCGATCGCTGGAACCCTCGACGTAAGAATGAACTCGCTTGGTCCACGTTCCAACAGCATCCTTTCTCGTGGTTGGACTAATAAAACGCATTTCATAGGTACCACGGCGCCCTTCATCGAAAATACCTCTTTTTTTTTTTTTCGTGCTGGCAAGCTGCTTGCGCATTTAATGCTTTATTTTGCTTATATTTTACACTCCTTCTCTCTTAAACTCTGTGATCTCTGCACCGCTTCCAATTTACCATGGTAAATGGAAACTCTAAAGGCTAAATTAATACCGTTCCCATGAGCTGTGGCATTAGCTCCAGCACAGGACTGAAAGCTAAATTTAAGCTATAATAAGCTTACAGTCAATTTCTGTCTTTGGATATTAAGGGAGAAAGAGGTTGCTTCGTGGCCAATGTGGCAAGAGAAGTGGCGTAAGGAGCTGGAGTAAAAAAGGAATTCAAAAATATGAGCTTTGAAATTATATTTCGTAGAGAAGCGGTTGTGAACAAAGTTGTGCAATTTTAAATATACGCACAAGAGATATTTTTTTTTATTTGGCGCAATTCATAAGTAAAATTTTAAAAATTTGCAGGACAGTTATGAGCGTGTGACGCGAAATTTTGGGCGTTAGCGCTAGAGCGACAAAAGAAATAATTTTTCTCCCACATAGTCTGTTTTAGAGCGCAGCTCTTGTGTCGAGCCGCGTCGCCGTTGGTGCCAGTGTAACCGAGCGAGAGACAGCAACGGACCAGGAGTCTAGAGCCACGAGAGAGTCACGAGCCAAGGCGAATTTTTCGGAAGAGAAAGAAGAGCCACAAGCTCTGAGCCGTTCCCTCGTGGCTCTTTTGTTCATTATAAAATTTATCAGTGCTTTGTAACTGCACATACATACATACGTACATGCATACGTAAGTACGTACATACGTACACGCACACACACGTAAGTACGTACATACGTACACACACACACGTACAGTCATGGACAATATTTTGCGAGACGCCGGAGCCCCGTTTCAAAGCTGCCTCTGGGCCACTAGGCGGCGTGGTGCGCGCGTCGAGGTTGCGCGGGCCGATGACTAGGCGCATGCCCGTCTTATATGCGTCCGCTGGCCTTTCTCCTCGCTCGTTTTGTTTGAAGCGCTGCTTATTCCGCACTTGGGCGCGGCTGGCGCTGTTTACTGCTCGCGCCGCTCGAGCTATGCGGCCGTCGTGCTCGGCGTGCAGCCAGTCGAAAGCGATAACAGCGCTCGTGCACGGGGCCCGCCACCTTTATACCGAATCATTTAGATCTGTTTCTTTTTTTCTTTCAATAATAACATAACTTCTGGCATGCGATAAAGGTCTCGTTTCTGCAAACTGCCCACTGCGATGAAAACATCTCGATAAAGACACTCGGTCCTTATGCTTCAACTGCGAGCGTTAGCGTGCATCGCAACTCATTCATAGTTATTGTGCTGACCAAAAGCGTAAAGAGAGAAATAATCCTTAAGCAACAAGTTTATTGTCATAAAACAAAAAATAAAAATAAAACAATGCAGACATCACTGGCAAGCGAAAAATCCCTAATACTTGGTGAAACCGCCATCAGCAGCGATGACGCTTGCCAACCGGCGTGGCATCGATTCGTAAAGGGAAAGAACCACATCTGTGTCCGCACGAAGCCTTTCCCATTCACCTCTGATCGCTTCCCAGAGTGTGTCTGCGTTGGCATTCCCAATGTGAGACCTCATCAGGTGAGCTTTCAATAGGCCCCACACATTTTCAATGGGACTCATGTCGGCTCCCTTCGGAGGCCATGGCAGCTGCCGCACGCCACGAGCGTCGAGAATAGCGCTCACTTTTCGAGACGTGTGTACAGGACTCCTATCTTGTTGAAAAAGGTAGAATCCATCTGGGAATGGTCCGTCAAGGACATATGGCGTTAACACACTCTCAATGATGTCGACGTAGGCGTCCGAGGTGAAGGATCCATCGACTCTCACCAGAGGCCCCAGTCCATTTCTTGACATGGCGCCCCATACAGCCACGGAACAGCGACCACTGGAGAACACATTTTGCACGTATGGCGGGTCGTATCTATATAGGAGAAGAAAATCAGTACAAAGTTATAATTTGGGTCTTATGCATCAGGTTGAGCGCGAGTGAAAACTAACTTTTCCGTGTAAAAAGGTTTGATTAGCAACTGTGAATCGTTTCTAAATAGTTAGTACTTGAACCACGCTACTAAATGACAAGAGTTGTTTCGGAAGAGCAATTACTTTAGAGTAAATTGCGGCATCGGCACTAAGAAGCGTTTGCTAATGGACTCCCTTCGGAAGGGCGCTTCTATCAACATCGTGCACCTCCGAGATATTGCATGCTGAGGAGGAGTATTCGGCATTGTTTACGACGTATATTTCATTTGGGAACACGAAGACAGCAGTTTGCCGCTATATCCTACTTTATTCGTATTCTTCATATAAAATATTCAGGATTTACTTAGACGCAAAAAAAAGGGTATCCATACCTGCAATTCACTGGCCTCCAAACTCGGCACTTCTGGTCCCAGCGGGTGGAAAAAGAAGACTCGTCCGAGAATATAACTTCGGACCAGTCGTCCACAGTCCACCCTTTCAGAGAGTTGGCGAACTCGAGCCGTTCCTTGCGCTGTTTAGTTGTCAGATGCGGCTTCTAGGCAGCCATGCACGATCGGAGACCAATTTCTTTGAGCCGCCGCCTGATAGTTTTAGCAGATATATTCAGTGCAAGTTCCTTGCGGATTTCTTCTGCAGTCATGAAGGGGTCGGCCACCGATGCCGCTATGATCAGGAGGTCATCTTCTTCTGTTGAAGCTCTCGGTCGACCTGGGCGCTTGGAATCTGCCAGGCTGCCTCCATTGCGGAAAACGCGAATGGTTCGGGCTACTGCAGATTTGGAACGACCGGTACGGCGAGCAATTTCTCGCTGGGGAACACCTTCCACGAAGAGACATGCAATCAGTCTCCTGTCGTCGATCGGCACTCTTGGAGGCATTTTGCAACTGGCAGGATTTGCGATGAAATTATATAGGTTTTCCTGGATATCGCTAACCAATCATAAATCAAGTAACGTCGATGGCTGAGCAGAAAATATAGGCGTTATGTGGGAAGAGTGCTTGCGCTATCTCGCCTTTCTACGATCAGACGATGCAAGCATGTGCTCATCAGCCTTATCACGTCGGGGACGTAAGGCCGTAAAATGTACTGTCATTTTATGTGATGTAATACCGTAATTTTCGAACTATAGTTGTTTAAAAGTCACTCTGACGTGATAAGGCTGATGAGCACATGCTTGCATCGTCTGATCGTAGAAAGGCGAGATAGCGCAAGCACGCTTCCCACATAACGCCTATATTTTCTGCTCAGCCATCGACGTTACTTGATTTATGATTGGTTAGCGATATCCAGGAAAACCTATATAATTTCATCGCAAATCCTGCCAGTTGCAAAATGCCTCCAAGAGTGCCGATCGACGACAGGAGACTGATTGCATGTCTCTTCGTGGAAGGTGTTCCCCAGCGAGAAATTGCTCGCCGTACCGGTCGTTCCAAATCTGCAGTAGCCCGAACCATTCGCGTTTTCCGCAATGGAGGCAGCCTGGCAGATTCCAAGCGCCCAGGTCGACCGAGAGCTTCAACAGAAGAAGATGACCTCCTGATCATAGCGGCATCGGTGGCCGACCCCTTCATGACTGCAGAAGAAATCCGCAAGGAACTTGCACTGAATATATCTGCTAAAACAATCAGGCGGCGGCTCAAAGAAATTGGTCTCCGATCGTGCATGGCTGCCCAGAAGCCGCATCTGACAACTAAACAGCGCAAGGAACGGCTCGAGTTCGCCAACTCTCTGAAAGGGTGGACTGTGGACGACTGGTCCGAAGTTATATTCTCGGACGAGTCTTCTTTTTCCACCCGCTGGGACCAGAAGTGCCGAGTTTGGAGGCCAGTGAATTGCAGGTATGGATACCCTTTTTTTTGCGTCTAAGTAAATCCTGAATATTTTATATGAAGAATACGAATAAAGTAGGATATAGCGGCAAACTGCTGTCTTCGTGTTCCCAAATGAAATATACGTCGTAAACAATGCCGAATACTCCTCCTCAGCATGCAATATCTCGGAGGTGCACGATGTTGATAGAAGCGCCCTTCCGAAGGGAGTCCATTAGCAAACGCTTCTTAGTGCCGATGCCGCAATTTACTCTAAAGTAATTGCTCTTCCGAAACAACTCTTGTCATTTAGTAGCGTGGTTCAAGTACTAACTATTTAGAAACGATTCACAGTTGCTAATCAAACCTTTTTACACGGAAAAGTTAGTTTTCACTCGCGCTCAACCTGATGCATAAGACCCAAATTATAACTTTGTACTGATTTTCTTCTCCTATATAGATACGACCCGCCATACGTGCAAAATGTGTTCTCCAGTGGTCGCTGTTCCGTGGCTGTATGGGGCGCCATGTCAAGAAATGGACTGGGGCCTCTGGTGAGAGTCGATGGATCCTTCACCTCGGACGCCTACGTCGACATCATTGAGAGTGTGTTAACGCCATATGTCCTTGACGGACCATTCCCAGATGGATTCTACCTTTTTCAACAAGATAGGAGTCCTGTACACACGTCTCGAAAAGTGAGCGCTATTCTCGACGCTCGTGGCGTGCGGCAGCTGCCATGGCCTCCGAAGGGAGCCGACATGAGTCCCATTGAAAATGTGTGGGGCCTATTGAAAGCTCACCTGATGAGGTCTCACATTGGGAATGCCAACGCAGACACACTCTGGGAAGCGATCAGAGGTGAATGGGAAAGGCTTCGTGCGGACACAGATGTGGTTCGTTCCCTTTACGAATCGATGCCACGCCGGTTGGCAAGCGTCATCGTTGCTGATGGCGGTTTCACCAAGTATTAGCAATTTTTCGTTTGCCAGTGATGTCTGCATTGTTTTATTTTTATTTTTTGTTTTATGACAATAAACTTGTTGCTTAAGGATTATTTCTCTCTTTTACGCTTTTGGTCGGCACAATAACTATGAATGAGTTGCGATGCACGCTAACGCTCGCAGTTGAAGCATAAGGACCGAGTGTCTTTATCGAGATGTTTTCATCGCAGTGGGCAGTTTGCAGAAACGAGACCTTTATCGCATGCCAGAAGTTATGTTATTATTGAAAGAAAAAAGGAAGCAGATCTAAATGATTCGGTATAAAGGTGGCGGGCCCCGTGCACGAGCGCTGTTATCGCTTTCGACTGGCTGCACGCCGAGCACGACGGCCGCATAGCTCGAGCGGCGCGAGCAGTAAACAGCGCCAGCCGCGCCCAAGTGCGGAATAAGCACCGCTTCAAACAAAACGAGCGAGGAGAAAGGCCAGCGGACGCATATAGGACGGGCATGCGCCTAGTCATCGGCCCGCGCAACCTCGACGCGCGCACCACGCCGCCTAGTGGCCCAGAGGCAGCTTTGAAACGGGGCTCCGGCGTCTCGCAAAATATTGTCCATGACTGTACATACGTACATACATACATACATACATGCATACACACACACACACATACGTACATACATACATACATACATACATACATACATACATACATACATACATACATACATACATACATACATACATACAGTCGAGCGCGATTTGAAGGTTATCGCGCGAGCGTCGACCGGGAACATGAACAGGCCCAGAATTCTCTGCCGAGCCGAGGGAGGTATCAGGCCAGCTTCCCTCACTCTTTTTGCTGTTTCTTCAGCAGCCGTCACTCCCTGCTGGGACATCACTTTCTTTTTTTTTTTCCTTTTGGTTCTGCAAACAGGCAGTGACCGTTGTGCGCACGGCGTATTCTTTGGTATTATCTGAAATTGGACTGTTTATCGCAACAAATCGAAAGCTTATAAAAGATAGGAAGGGCTATGAGTTTGTGGCGGGGGTGATGGTTGTTGTATGGAACAGCGAACGAGGGAGAGAAGAGTGTGAAATGATAATTTTTCCTGTTCCAAACCCGGCCGCCAGGTGCCTAGAGTGCTAGGCTGGTCGATACTCGCGCGATAACCTTCAAATCGCGCTTGACTGTACATACATACATTTTAGCTTTTGTAGAAGTAAACTGCGGTTGAGAGAGTCAAATGCTTTACTAAAATCAACGAAAATTCCTAGTATATAACAGTTTTGTTCAATACCTTTAAGGATAAGCTCTTTCTGATCAAGCAGGGCAAGTTCCGTGGATTGTTGTTTGCGGAAGCCATATTGTGAATTTGTTATCTAGTTATATTTATCTGTGAACCGTACTAATCATGGAAGGAAATGTTTTTCAAATATGTAAAAAAATACTGGCAATAGCGATATGGGTCGGTAGTTATTCAGATTATTTTTATCGCCTTTTTTATAGAGAACACACACTTTGGCTATTTGCAAAGTCTCAGGGAAGCAGCCTTTTGTAAGGCAGAGATTCACAATGTAAGTGAGCGGCACTTTGATAACATCAACAAATTTTACTGAACGTATTTCTATGTCATAAAAGTCGCGGGATGTAGATTATTTAACTGCATAACAGTCGAAACTACTTCAGTTTCGGTTACCGGATTTTAAAAATTTGTATTCTGGCATTCACACCTCATGTAGGCGGCATGGTCTCCTAGCAGTGGTGGCGAAATTATATTCACGAAATGGCCATTAAATGCATCTGACAATTTTTTCTCCTTCAGCTTCACATTGTTAATTACAATTTCTGTAACTGCTATATCAGTGGCTGATGACCCGAAAAGCGAGTTGAATTGTTTCCACATAGCCGCACTGTTATTTGATGATTTGGCCAGGAAGTTGGCAAAGTAGCTGTTTCTTGCACGCTGAAGCTCTTTATTTAAACGGTTACGAATTTTCTTAAAGCCCTTCAAGGGTCTCGTTCAGAGAGAAAACGTTGATACATGCAATTCTTCTCTTTGATCTTTCGAAATAATTCTTTACTAATCCATAGCTTCCTGGTTTTATTTGGTGGACAGTAGCTGTTTATAGGAAAGCATTATTTGAGAACAAAGCCTGTCTCCAAGATGCATTCATTATTTTCTGACGGAAGTTATCTAGGTTCTGAGAAAAAATATGACATGTTGTGATGCAAGGGTTCGCCCTTTTTGTGGGTTTTTTTTATGGCTAAAAATATGGGAAGATGATCACTAGGATTATTAGCTAAAGTACCAGCTTTAATGTCGTCCTTACTAACATTGGCAACAAATAGATCTATTAAAGTGGACGAATTAACGGTAACTCTTGTAAGCATGCTGATAGCATTAGTTCAAGCAAAACTTTCCAGCAACCATGTCAATTCACGACAGGCATTATTACCAACCAGGATGTCGAGGTTGAAATCACCCCCACATACAGTTTTCAGTTTATCAGTACATACGCTGTGAAAAACGCTTTCCAAATGTAGCAACAATTTAGAGCAATTTCCATTTGGAGGACGACGTAGAGTAGAAATAATGCAGTTGTTCACCGCCACTGACAGCACTTCAAAATCATCATTTGAGCATGTGTATTCCTTCAATAAGCTACAACAGTAATTTGTATTAACATCGAAACCCCACCACCACGGCGATCAGGACGATTCAAGCAGAATACATTGTATCCTGAAAATGAAAAAATGTCAACATCATTCGTGTACCATGTTTTCGCTAACATGATAACGTCAAATTCAAATCCTACTTCATTAAGGAGAGCTTCTAAACCTGCTACTTTGTTCATGGCTGATCGTACGTTTACATGAAAAAATTCTCAGACCTGATATGCGTTTTTTCCCCGGTTGTTTTGGCAAGGTATCTGGCGAGAGAGCCTTTGTAACTGATAGTGATCATATCTTCCGTCAACCTAAACAAGAGCCTCCTGACCACTTCTGTTTTTGATTATGGTTGTATATTGACCGTTTCTGCGCCTGACAAGTATCTTTCCGTAGCTGAACCATGCATAGCGTAAGTCGTTTTCCCATGCCCATTGCTTTGCCTCCTCTAAAAGTGCACGTCCCTGTTTTGTCAGGTTTTCTTGAATCAGCACATTTGAGCTGCTATCTTGCAATTTCTTGCGGTTTTGCAGCCAAGAATTTCTATCCGATTGCCTGCTGAAACGTACAGGGATTCCGGGCGTCTTATCCTTCTTTGCAAGAAGGCGGTGAATGGCAGTGACATCATTGTGTGTCAGCTCTGGAAGTTCAAGCAATGCTGCAGTTTCATTGACCTTTTCAAAGGAGGTCTTCCGAGTCAGCTCGCGGAATTCCATGGAATTCTAAATTCAACTTTCTATTCTGTCATTCAAGCTCATTAAGATCTGATTTAATGGCACTGATCTCAAGACCGCCTTTGTCAGCCTCAGTTTTGTCAATACGTTTTTTCATGCCAGTCATTTCGTTTTCGTGTTTGCCAAGGCCCGCGAGTACTGTGTCGTACTTGGCAGATAGCATCTGCACGCTTGCCTCAACAGCATTGACGATTTACTTTAGGCTTTTCACTATCTCATGCAGTTCTGTAATTACAACATTTGGATAGCCGACCGCTTTTTTTTTTTTCTTAGTTCGTCTACATATAGGACAACGCCACTGGGTTCTCGCGCTTTCCCCTTTAGACTTGTAAGTCCTCTCAGAGACACCACAGCAGTTTCCCAAATGATACGAGCACAAGCGTTCCTTGCATATCATACACTCACGGTCAGATTCAATAGGCAGTCCACCCATCAAAACAATACCCATCACTCGCGTCTGTTTCACTCATCGTTCAAGAAATTTGTCAAAGGCAGCAGTCAAAGGCACAGTGAGACAGTTTGAAACGACAGGAAATATAGTACATGCACAAACCTATAAAATACAGAGAAATACGCTCCGAGCTGTCCTTTCTGTGTCTCCACTGCTGCCCAAATGTTGGCGGATTCGGCATGGCTTGCTTTTATCCCAGGTTTCAGTAGCAATGATTCTGGGTCCGAACTCGATACGATTCGATGAGCTGCCTTGTCGGTCATCAGCCGTCGATCCGAAGAAAGCACCGATAACCTTTTCCAGCAGAAAGTTGGGCCACGATGCTTGGATACACGCGGCCTTCCTAAGCAGCGCTTGCAGATCGTACCGCAGCAGAGCTGTAAAATATAGAGGAATGCGCTCAGAGCTGTCCTTTCTGTGACTCCACTGCTGCCTAAGTGTTAAGTGCGCCCTTGTAATTTTTTTTAGCATTCTCGCCAAACTTTTGTACACTTAGAGTGATCCTAACTGTGCGCAAGCACGTGAACATTTAGGCAAGTATGGTACATAACTACTTTTTCAATTCCGGATTGCATGCAGCTGGTTGTCGCAAATGCCACGAACTTCAATCATCGCCTTTAATTTCAGATGCTCTCTGCATGAAAAGTAAGGGTTGTTCTGTAATGAAAGCCTTTATTGCTGAAAGTGATTGCCTTTAATGTTTTCTGGTTCTGAAAGCCTCCGATAGCCTGCTTCTTCCAAATTCTAATCAAATTTACACCCCACTTCCAAAAGCTACCACGAATTAGGCGCAGCAGTTTTTCAAAGCTGCTGGGCAGCCGCATATTTCAAATTATTATTCATCAATCCAGTCACAGCTGGCCACATTGGTAAAGGAAAGCAAGCAAAGTGTCATTTTATGAGCAGCAACCGAAAGACTCAGGCGCTACACACGACTGTGTGCAACTGAACGAGGCCGCCGTCATTCCGTGCCCATGAAAATTCATAAAGACAGCAGCACAGCGCCTAAAGATGAGGCTGGTCTCGAAAACTTCAAGAATAAAGAGCGAGCTTGTCGTTATTGAAGGTTTATTAAACTTCCATGGCATTGTCTTCAATCTTCTTCACATTTCTCCTAGCCTACCGCGAACTTGGGCGTGACCGACAATGCTTGAAAGGTAGAAAATGCACTGGTCTGAAATAAATGAAATATAAAGCAAGACATAAACAAAACTAATGACAAAATGACTCCAGTGAATATACTCTGCTGATAAAGCTAAATATTGGACAGGAGAACTCATTCATGGCTGCCAAGGCCGCCTGTTATCCATTGTAATTTTGTTAGGGCGACCTAGCGTTTGCCTCTGATGTCGGTCATCCATCATCCGTGAAGCGAAAGCTTCTTCCCGTAAAATACGCTTCGGCGCGTGTTCTGGGAGCCTGCCAGATCTGTGGCTGTGTGTACAGGTTTGCAATGCATTCATCGGTTATTACTGGCGTGTGCTACATTTCAAATTCAAATTGTACTGCACAAAACTGGCACTCTTCTAATGAAAACTCGGCTGTTCAATTCCATGTTATGATCACAGGAAGTATGTCAAGCACAATGCTATATGAAGAGGTCTGAAATGTAACTACATACACAGATTAATTACTCTTCTTGTCCCGGTTCTGTTATTCAATAATGTTAAAAATGGTCAAAATATTTGAGGGACCACTCAATGTGGCGTCTTAATAAAGGTAATTGGTAATTTATCAGTATGGCATGGCAGTCATATTACTCCAGATGTATTCATGATATACACACCCTTTGTAAGATGTGCGTAGTCTAAGTGAACTGCTTTTGCGCTATGTTGCGCGACAATTCTCAAAATACCTTAAAGCTGAGAAACATTCTTCTCCATCAATCCGAAATCGAAGACTTTTACAAGAGCCCCGTCACGAGACATAGAAGAAAGCCCTGGTTTTCGACAAGACATGCATTGTCTTTTAGGCAAATAACTTGAAACGATCGACTCACTCCCAGTGGTCCACACTTCTGCCTCTGCACCATTCCTCCATTACCCCGCGAAGCCAGATAGTTTCCCCATTGTATGAAATAGTTATTTTATCACTCATATTTCGCGTACATTCACTCACCAAAGGATTAAAGCAGATTTCATTACTCCGACCTGGACTGTGAGCGATGTACGGTGCAAGCGATTCCACACGACTATGAACAACAATCCACAAACTACGAGGAAGAACCCAGTGACTGAACCGAAGCGTCTCCGTAACGAGTCTTGGGCGCTTCCTACTTTTCTGCTATGATTATTATCATTTAGAAAAGTATTCGTCCAGACCTGTAGATTTCATTAAGAATATTGGAAGCAAACAGTGAGCTCGTACAAATTTCAGAGGGTTGTGCATTGCCTCAGTACAAAACATGCAAATTTGACCCATTTGAAACGTTGAGCAGTTGACTGCTTTACACCATGCAGTCTCTCACATGAAGAGGCGTATCACCTTCTCTTTCACGCTCCCCTTCTGGTCATGCACCATTCTACCGCAATGATGGTCCAGCCCTTACCGTAGAAAACTCATTCACTCCACTTTTTTACCCTAAGGACCCTCTTCGGGGCGTATTAGATAAGAGGTCAGTTAATGTACACAACAATAATAAATACATATCATTGCCTCGAGATGAAAGTTGTTACATGCAGGAGGTAAAAATGAAAATAGGCAAGTGACAGCGGTGACGCTGGTAGGGAGGGCATTCCAGTGCACAGCATGCAGGGAAAAAAAGAACCCGTAGAAGTTGTAGTACGAGATAGGGGCCGAGCACTCTGAAGCGGATGTGCGGTGAGATACGCGGGTTGGATGATTAATGCAAGGTGTTCGATTCAGAGTGTCATGGAAAACATTGTGAAGCAAACAAAGGCTTGCGACGCGGCGGCGAGTTTCGAGGCTTTCGAGACAGAAGATATTCTTCAGAGATGTATGTACAATGAATGAAACGGATGACGCGGCTTTGAACTGGTTCGAGTGCATTTGTTAGACACATTTAGTGAGGGTTCCAGATGGAACTATCGTACTCAAGTTTAGATCTGATAACTGCTTTATAAGCCAGAAGTTTAACGTGCTGCGTTGCATGACAAAGATGACATTTCAGGAAACCTAGAGATCTGTTGGCAGATGATATGATTGTGGTAGTGTGTGTTCGCTGAACAGGGTTATACCGAGGTACTTAAACGATTGCACGCTATATATGTGTGAGTAAGCAACTCCATAGGAAACAAGGGGATTGCGATGACGCTGGAACGATACGAGTTTGTATTTGTTAGCGTTTACAGCGTCACTAACCAGATTTTGCACCATTCATGTACACGTTTAAGGTGGTTCTGATAGGCGATTTGATCTCAAATGTTATTAACAGTATGATAAATTACTGAGTCATCGGCGAAAATGCGAATTTTACACGATACGCCGTAGCGCCGCGGTAGTTCAGTAGTTAGGGCGCCTCACTGCTGAACCCAAGGACGCGGGTTCAATCCCGGTTGCGGTGACCACTTCTCGATGGAGGCGAAAAGCAAGGCGCCCATGTATAGTGCGATGTCAATGCATGTCAACTAACCCCAGGCGGTTGAATTTCAGTAGTCCACTACCACGCCTCTCTTATACCCTGAGCAGCTTTGAGTGTCTTACTCCCGTGCACCGCTATTTCACATTTAAATTTAGCATAGGTTTTCTTCATTTTACAACATATGCATGTGAGCAGATGTACAACAATTTTTTTTCTTTCAGCGTTTACTTCTACTGAACAACGGAAATATCGAAACGCGCGAATTCGATAGTTGCATAAAACAGCGCCGTGCAAATAGGCAGCGGTGAATGTTCTCGACCAGCCAGCCAGAAACAGGAATGGTTTGGTTTCCGGGGTTTAAAGTCTCAAAGCGACTCGAGCTATGAGAGACGCAGAAACAGGAATGATCGAAATTTCCACATTGGTGTTTCCTGCATGTAGAACTGTTGTTGGTGGGTGCATGTGGACAAAAATAACTGTGATCGCTGAGGGATCCATCGAGTAGTCTGCATGCCATATCCGAAGTTTACAGATGTAACTTCTGCAGTGTCTCCGAACACAGGATAAAGGCAATATTTTCGTTTCAAAACGATGTGCTGGTATGTCACTTGTTAAATATGGTACATTTAGCGTTGCGTATAATTTAACATTGATTATCGAAAATTTCTTAGCTACAGGCATGGCATTATCTTGACCATATTTGTTTGTGCGCACTGGCATTGCAAACTACTTCGGTGAATTTGAATTTAGCCTTCCATTAAATGCTGCCTCTTCAGCCGGTATTGTAAAATAGAGGTTAAGCTCTGGAGCCATGCATTAAAGCTAGCGGGAAAACGCGAAAGGTAAAGCAAGACCAGACAACAAACTTAGGACAGGAATTAAAAAACTCCAGTGTTTGCACTTTCGTGACAGCAAGTGTAAACCTCTATATCTGTATTCATTCGCTCTCTATTGTTATACTGGATGTATTGAAAAATCCGGGATAAGAAATATGTAAACTAAAAGCGCTGACTATATATATATAGCAGTGCCATTCTTCCAGCGCAGGCAAAAGTAATTACCTCAAGCTGACAGCAAGGGTTGGTCGCCTTTAGGAGCATTGTTAGCTCGAGTAGCTGGTGCGAACAACAAATAAATTAGTGGGAAACCGAAAGTATCGTCTTTTTATACACATGTTTGTTCTGCGGACTTTGAATAGAAGTACATTAATACTAATCTCATAGTTATTTTTTGTTGATACGGGGCATCCTCAAAACTGCGACAATGAAACTCTTTCCCCTCTATGTAGTAAATATATAATGCAGCCGACTTAGCATAATTCGTTTATGCTAATTCCCCTTGCACGAACTCTCGGCGAAAATAGCTCCCGCTGTTGCAAAATCACTTGAGTAAGAGTGACGATAATGGCAGTACTTGTTGCTCGGCACAAAGTAAGCATTCGATAAATAAATCAGTTCTGTGATTACAGCTACATATGAAATACGAAATCCATTGTAGCAAGGGAAAATACGCTCATTCCTTTTTTGATTTGAAAACAAAATCTGCCTCACAGCTCGAGGGCTATGTCAAGAGTGCGTTGTATGATGTAACAGTGAAAAACAAATAAATAGGAAATGTGGTGTAGTTGTGGATATGGTCGACGGCAAAACAGCGCAGAAGATCGTCGGTCTCCTCCAAAGCTGTCTGCCGTTCAAAAGAGAGAAGTGTGCAAATTTATTATTTACAACTGAGAACCAAGCATAGACCAGAAGTTAGTCATATTGACTCGAAGACGAAGCAGAAAGATGCAATAAAAATATATTTGGTGTAGGAGGCACATATTGGCAAAAAACGTATACCTGACAACATCGGTCCTTCATTAGCGTGTTTTACACGGACACAATGCCGATTTTAGGGGCTACAGATATTATCAGTGCTAATCGATAGCTGTTCTAGCTTTAACCTTTAGTTGCTTATAAGAACATCGGAGACGGATATGTGCAAGAAACTATCTCCCACACACACAGCGCAACGAAGAGCAAGTACAAAAAGAGCACGAATAATAAGCGCTGACTTCTACAAAGCGTTAATGTTTCGCGCAACGATAGATATAGACACCAGCGCGCAGCAACAAAGTCACGCTGCATCGCATTGCATATGACACAACATAAATCGATATAATAATGTATGTATGTCGTATGCAATGTGGTGCCTATGCCAGATGCAGCGTTTACTTTTCCTCGCATGCGCGATGTAGTATATATGTTTCTTTGCGCGCGGCTATAAAGCTTAGTAAGCGCTTTGCGTTGATCGTCGCGCTGCATGCATAGGAGCTATGATGCACGCCCAGCAATTAATTTTGTGCTAGGAACGTTTTCGAAGCTTCGTGACCTCGTTTAAAAATGGTGCCTTTCTTCTGTATATAGCTGCCCAAAATGTTACTTCGCTTACTTGTTTTTGTCCTCTGTAAAGCTAGTAACCTAGTGGCATAAAATTAAGGCTAATCTTTAAAGCGCGAATCAATATCCGCGGCTGTAGTTACAGGTACCGATATTTACAGAGCGAATGGAACAGCAAATAAACTTTGCCAACAACATGTTTTAAACGAAAACTTTTGTTTTCACTTTTCCAGTAGTCATGGAACGAAGATATCATGACACGAAGCAGTGACTTCAGAAGGTGCCTGGCTTAGTTACCCCGAGTTTTTCCTCGTCACCCATCGGAAGGACATGAACTGCTTGGAAGGGTCTTCTAGAGATTTAAACTAAGAAAACTAGAGAAATACTGCAACGTTGCGGATACCATTAAAATTTGAGTAAATTCAAAGGTGGAGATTCTTTATAGAGACCAAATACAGACTAACGCCGCATAAGGCATCCTCAATGATTGCTCCGTTTCGCTGCCTGTCGCACAGGGTTGTCTCTATTTTTTGTTTTGGTTTTTTTACTCAACATTGTGGTGTATGATTTGCTGATATTAGCATGTCTGACGCGTTACTAGAGAGGAAGCTGGTTGGGGGGGGGGGAGAGAAAATGAGTACCGAACGCATGGTCTGTTGACCCCCGCCTCAGAAGCGAAAAGTCTCAAGGGTGCTTAATGAGCGGTAACGACCGATCGGGAACACGTTTACAAATTCTTTATAGAGAGATTTGGACTTCTAAGAAGCGCGCAGGAAAATCCCGTGCATTGAATTACAAAAAGTTCATGTACCAAAAGTAAACTAGCAGAATACACTTCGTGTTTCCAGCGCTTCACAGCACGACGATAACACAAAATTTTCAAGATATGTCCAGCCATGGCATCTGCTTTTAGCGATGCAAGGCTAGACAGCATTTCCTCCATAATTCCACTAAAACAGGAAAAGACAGGCGCTTGTATACGCTCATTAGGCGGCCGGAAGTGCTTAGCACCAAAACGGAGATGGCGTGGTCTTGCTTCTCGCAACAGGCGCGTGAAAATCAATGAGCAGGTGGTTTGAAATATGAGCGCCGCTAGCGGAGGGAAATAGGAGCAGCAGCCGATAATTTTTCTTCAAACGAGTGTCTTGTAAGTGTCTTGGCTCCAACGCGCTGTAATGGGTATTTACGGTAACTCTGTATGCATCGTTGCCCGGTATACAACTTTTTTTTTAGTAAGTAAATATAGCGAAGCGCTTGGAAAAAAAAAAAGTTGAAAATGTACCTAGCTATGAATATCCAGTTTCTTAGTAACAATTTCTGGCGTTCAGACCTCGAACCACGTGATTAAATTATGCTGCTGCGGGGATGCGAGGTCGACAAAAGAGGGAAGCAAATACTACATGAGTTTCCTAAAAAAGAACGGCGGCACAGCTGAAACTGCGGTAAAAGTTAATGAGAGGTGGTGACATCACTGTTTGTTTTGAATTTTTCTAATTTAATAAGAGCGCACACTAGCACATCAGCCAAGGTAGGCGCCGTCAAAGTTTTAGAAAACAGCGCTTTGGCGCCCGTTCCTGCGTTTCGCGTCGTCGTCGCCGTTGGCATCGCCGTAGGCCTCGTAACCAGCTCCGCCCCCCTATCGGCCCCCCAGCTCAGCCCCCCTCTTCTTCCGTGGCGGAGACCGCGCGTGTTCTCCGATTGCTAAAATGTCACCGAGTTCGCTGTATAAACACCAGCCCGAAAGCAGAATATATGTACCAAGTGAAGCACATGGAATGCGTGGTGCGAGAACTGCCCAACATTTTCCATTCGGATCTTCGGCCCTCATTCTCCACCAATTGATTTAGAGTTTATGCACCCTCTTCATCTTTTTACAACAATTGATTAGTGAGATGAAAGCAAAGGCGCAGTATCTGTCTCCCTTCTCGATACACACATGAACCTGGGGTAAATAAATAAATAAATATTTATTTATTTACCCCAGGTACATATTATATTTATTATTTATTATATATATATATATATATATATATATATATATATATATATATATATATATATATATATATATATATATATATATATATATATATATATATATATATATATATATATATATATCTTTTTTTTTCTTGACCGCAGTGTCATGTTCTCGTCAAAAAGTGCTTCGCGCAACCTTCCTAGCTTCATTATTTCATTTTTTTTTTCAATAAGTTCTTCTATAAGGACCACGGAAACATCCACTTTATGAATCAGACTACCACGTGCTCGTTTTCTTTCCTTTAGGAGCATAGCATCTCCAAGTGTCGTCCTCCTCATCCAACGCAATCTTACGGCGGTCTACTGCACGCTTTACGAGGTGGACATATGCCTTATAGAACGCCTTCCACATAAAAGAGGCGCTTCTGGTCTCTTTATTCTTAACCATTATAGCTGCACGAAAAAGACAGTACACGCGGCTCTCTCTTTTTGCTCTTCCTCTAAATAACCATACACCACGATATCGGGTGATTTGAATGCACCCCACACTGCCTGGGGAACCTAGTTGCAGTTAAACACGGTTAAACCAAGTTTGCGAGCGAAAGCTCTGTTCTGCTTGGTTTTGCTAATAACAGGTGCCAGCCGACGTCATCACATGCCTATCGTGTGACCTCTCACATTATTGAGAATCAGTTACCTTTAAAAGTCAAGTGGTCAATTAGACATGTGGTTATGTGCACCAGCTAACCATAGCATAACTGTCAAAACACTGGGCGAGACTTGTCCAATAGTCTGACCTTGGCTCAGCTTCTTGGTTACCACGACGGAACTAAGCTGTTCCTGGGTTTGTACCTAGAGAAGTAGAGCTATCACTTTGTAACATCACCAATGGCTGCAAGCTCAGCAGCTGGACGTTACTCTCTTCACCGACCCTCCTCACATCCTCACTCGACTAAGCAAAAGCCTCTCGGTGGACATTACTACATCTTTGTTTCTATCGTAATCTAAAGGTGGAACAGTGGACTAACACCGGGAACCTTAGTAGCTAGTGACCAATACTTCTCTGCTACTTTCAACTCCTGGTCACACCGCCGTATAGGAGCCAACATGCCCTTATTACGGACTGAAATAGATTCTGTACTATCCGTGATCCTACCAACCCGATCATAAACACTTACCTAGTGTGCTGGGTATCTATTTCACAAAAATGAAGCCACAGACACCACAGTGAAAGTGCCAAAGTAGGCTGGTTAGACTGCAACAGACAACCATAAGAACTTATGGCACACCCGAAATAGCACTCAAACTCGATGAAAAACGCAGACAAAAGAGCACCGTCCGACTTCAGGTTGCGCAACTCTACCAGCACATTGAACCGCATACTCCTAAACTAGCTCGTTAGCAATGGGACAAGGTATGCGATATCACTCATGGGCATCTATGCCTAACTCGCATCTACACCTAACTCGCATCTGTCAATTACTTCGTTACCTCCTTGACTCCGCCAGCTTCAAGTCAGCGCAACAGCACAACGATCCCTTCCGTCATCATGGGACGGACACGACCGGCACTTCTCCTCGAGAAGCAACAACGATGCAATAATCATCATCCTCCCGTTCTTCTGCCCTTACACACGGGACCTGTAAATCCGACGTTACGGAGGCGGACGCCCAGGGGGCTTTAACTCTGCTCCGCACAAAGTCTGCTCGTAGCCCGTGGGGCGTTGCTAACAAATCAGTCCGCAACCTCAATGACACCTTTATAATGTTCCTCACTGCCTATAGGTGTATGACTGCAGTGCAAAGGCGAAGCTCCGCACTGCATGGAAATATGCGCAGGTGACCACCCAAAAACCTGGTAAGCACCTATCACTAGAAAGCCTTCCCTCTCCTCCCTTACTTCTCAAGTAGGTGAATTGATGAAGCAGATCATCCGAAACCACCTGCAGGCATACGCAGAACACCGCCATCTTTTCCCCTCTCTATGCTAGAATTCCGTTCTTTAAATCGTTTTGCAATACTGCTCACGAGGCTATACTCGCTAATCTCTCTCTCTCTCAAACCGGGACCATGTGTCTACATTAACATCCGAAATTTCTTTACGGAAATCAAGATTTAACTTGTTAACTTGATCTGCCTCAGTACTATCTCATCCGATCCCATTCCTTTGAGATAATGTGGTACCCCGGAGAGATGAGTTCTTGCTCGTACCTTAATTGACATTTCTCTCCTAAAGTCTCCGTCCTAAATTGGCTGCAATTCTAAACCTCTCCAATAATGTTCACGCAGACGACATCAGTTTGTGCATTCTGCAGCAATGCTTAAATCGAGGCGACAGTACAGCAGGCAATAAATAGCAAGCCTCTCCTGCTATCCGCAAAAATTCAAGCTGCTCGTCATTAAAGCTTTACCGGTTATATGCGGACATTCTCCCATCAAAGCGCACGCCTGTACACTTGCATCTACGATCCGGGTGTTCGCCCTCCGATTCAGAGTAACGGTTGCAACACAGAATTCTTTAACCGTCCGACGGCCTCTCAAACCGTCAGGCTCATGCTACAAACTGTCAATAGGCAGTCTGACATGAAAAAAATCTGACCTCCTTCACCTGGTTGAGGCGTTCGTTGTCAGCCAAATTATGTCCGTTCCCTATATTTCCTTTAGTACTGTAGAAAAACAACGTATCGAGTGTTTGATCAGAGTATCCGCGCCTGAAACTCGAGCGACTCCTCTTCGACAGCCGCTAGCTATACATTCGCAGTGACTGCCACACGAAATTACATTAAAGGACGGGTTTCCTCGCTTATATTAATCTCATCTTCCTTGCTTTGCGCCATGTCCATTGCGCCCCGCCCAACTTATATCAGCGCCTGCTCCTTCCTTGGAGCGGAGCGGGCCACGATTTAGCCCGACGTTTGGCCGATTGGGCGGCTGGCCAGCCTTCCTGAGGACGGCGAGGAATCGTATGGTTTCGTACTAGGAGATTGTCCAATGTTATCTCCTTTCGCGAACTCTCTATCTCCTAGCTCAGACACAAGTAGCTCGCTTTGCCACGCAAAAATAACTCAACATTCCGAACGGAACCGAGCTTATTGCTCTGAGCTTTGCAGATTTTCAAAAAGGCCGGCAGCCTGCCTGGTCGCAGCAGCGTGCAGTTTCGGCACTTGCATAAGAGGCCGCAGCTTGCACAAGCGTACCCCGCCTCTTTCCGCTGTTGCCTGATCGATAATAGTCTGCGTTGCCGAGGCCGATAATAAATCGGTCGCCATTTGATCTGGAGCAGGCGGAAACGTCGATAGAATGACGCTATGATACAACTTCGTTGAGGGCGCGCTGATCTGGAAGGGAGTGTTGGGTGTGCGCACCCAAGCGTAAGCTTGACTAAGCATACCTCGTGTGCCTTGCAGCTCCCTTGCAAGTTCTCTGATGCATAAGCGGCCTAGTGGCGCTCAACTTCTGACCTAGGGGCTGCGCAAAGAGGGAATTCACATCAAATGCAAATGCCCCTACAGAGCTGTCGGAAATGGGCTGTGGTCTCGACGAGGGAGATGTGACGTTTAACTATTGAGAAACTACTCTTCGTGCGGAATACTATGCGTACTTTGGTAAATGCATAAATATTTGCTATTAATAATTCCCAGTAAATCGGTTACGAAAGCGTCGTGCATAAGTGCAGAAAAATCAAGGTATTAGCGCGAAAGAAATTAGTGGGGAACGTGTTTGCTTTTTAAAGGCTCATCTGAAGTGGAATTATGACAGTTAATGTGCGCAGAATAATACACTTCTCAAGCGGGGCACCTATATTAAAATCTGCTTCAAGAAACCGGACTCAATATATGTACACTATTCCTGCATGCTTTATAGCGTACCGATAATAGTATCGCAATGCGTGTGGTATTCTTATTGCTTGATTCTCAACAGCGGACCTAAAAGTAATAAAAAAAAGACAGCCGATTAAGTGTGATTAAACAAGATGCTAATTAGGTGCGCTCGCTTCGGTTTCTGTTTCAAGTCGCACATACTCTTTAGTAAACATGCGAAGCAGCGCTGCTCCCATATGTTTCCCAAAGGACCTGTTGCTGGCTCACACCTTGCCGAAATATTTTGGCATTTGGTGACCCAGGAACGCGACCAAGAATGCATATATGTTCCAATGCCTGCCGTAGTTCGCTCTTCGCTCCGTGGTGATTGTTTACCCAGTCAATCAAGGCGCGTCATATCGCCTTATCAGCATCGCCTTGTTGAGTGAGTTGGAAAGCTGGACATCTGTAGTGAGGAAATATTGCACATTAACACGAGCACATAACCGCGCGTATATCGGCGAACATTGTCGCAAACCTGAGTCGAATAAAGATACCGCCCTTAGTAACGTTGTTCTTTGGAAGCAGTGCAGCTCGGCTCTGCGTGAAAATTATGCGCTAAAACGAGAAATATGTCATAGAAGCGAGAGATCAATTATTATGGAATATGAGACCATAAAAGCCTGCGGGAATGGACATGATTGCTTCATTGCCTCTCCAAAAGCCAGATCATAAGCGTTCCACTTCTTTCGAAAGTACCCTATATGCGCATCGGTGCAGAAGAAGTAATTATTTTTAGCAATTTCTGAGTGAAGCTTCCGGCAACAGCCCGCAAGTATAAACTGCAAATTTGTCACCCCCTGCTCTAGCACTCAACAACGCAAACAAAAAGTAAATGCGATTCAATGTAGGTTTGTTTCGACATAGCTTTAGGTGAGACAACGTATTCTAGAACTATAAATGTTCGCTCGAAGCAAGAGCAGACGCAAACGACAGATTGCTGTAGCCGCGGGCAGCAAATACCAAATGGCACCCTTTCTGTAACTGTCGGGAATGAAAGGAAGCCTCGCGGGCGAACAGTCAGCGATCTGCTCTCGTTATATATCGGCGACGCGAGTCAAGCCGTCCGCTGCTTCCCTATCTCCCGCCGACAGTTGTGCCCACTGGGCCGGAACAAGCCGCATCACAACGGCCACGAAACCATTGTCGCGAGCACGCACAAGCAAACTACAAATGCGCGCACTGCCGAAACGAAACACAACGCTGGGGTAGTAGAGGAGCAGCGGCGCCCCCTTTCCTCTTTTCACCTCCGTCAAGCTCCCAGTTTGAGATTTGATTCGTTGTGTTTGCTGGAGGAAGATGATGGGATAAAAGAAGGCTCAAAGGTGGCAACGCGCGAAAAAAAAAAAAAAAAAAAAAAAAAAAAAAAAAAAGAGAGGAGCTAAAGCGCTCTCTCACCTGAACTAGCGCGGAGAAACTAAATATAACGTTAAAAAGAAGTTACTCCACGAAAAGAGCTATGAAGGCAGCTATAGCTCTTCGAACCGTATCGGGGCTCAAAGAGAGCTGGAGACCTAGCAGAAGGCCTTGGCGCAACTGGGAGAGCTCGACTGCGGTATCAGAGGCTCCGCACCGCATGGTATTTCCAGTCTGGCATTCAGGGTCACCCGAGCAGGCATGAAATGAAAGTTACGAAACGTGGTGCCGCCATACGTGTCCTAGTGCGAAAAAAGATAGTAAACAAAAACGAGTGATGTTCCGGTTGTCACAATAGAGAGGCACAAGTGAACACTGCCGCGACATCACTGCCAAACCGCAGTGTCGAAACACGCCTCGCTGCCACGTGAGGGATGACAGAGGGACAAAAACTTAATTTATTCGGCGTAGCTAATAGGTTGCATATGCTCCGCGGGGCTTCTTTACGAAGCTTATTAACTGGTAGCAAAATGAAATATAAAAGGAACAATCCCTCGGGAAGAGTGTTATGGCGTATAGATTATTAAAAAGGGATTTGATGCAGAAGCAAATTAAAATAAGCGGCTCATTTCAATCTAAAGGTGTAGATTTTTCGTATGGCTACAAAACATTACCTATGGTTTAGCTCTGGTTAAAACTGGATTGAAGCGGATCTTGTTTTACCTGCTACGTTATTTCCCTATCACGCCCTATGAGTGTAGGGCGCTACATTATTGAGATCACTCACCTCTCACCGAAGAGCACTTTGCTACACCCTATTAACTAATCCCTTTTATAGTAGCTGTAGCCTCACAAAGACGGACGAGATCACAGTGGTAATCTACTATATCACAACGATCACACGACATCGATATAATGTTCTTAACAAGACGCGTACTGCTTAAAATGACGATAAAAGGGTTATGAAGAGGACACAAACAGTTAAGCGCAGCACCCCAATTTATTTTATTGCGACAGCAATACTATGACAGCCAAAGCGAGACCTCGGGTGGCCGCAGCTACGCCGTGAAGAGGCGTAGCTACGGTCTCCTCATAAAGAAAATTAGTCCATGGTTTAGCTCTGGTTAACCCTATAGTTGAATTTCGAAAGCAACGGCGGAAGCTTCTTTTGCCTGCTACATTATTCCCTTATCCCGCCCTATCAGTGTAAGGTGCTGCATTACTGGAGACACTTAAGTTCATCCTATTTAAGGATATGACGCGAGAGCGTAAGCTATCAGCCCACATATATCGTCCCGCTTTAACCAAGCCGTATGGACATGTCTGCGTGTCCTAGGGGTAACGTGAATGCAAAGGGCTGATTCTGATATCACCCTCCCATATGAAAGGAGCGATCCGAGTTGGCAGCTCCTGCCCGTGGCAAGCGTTAACGTGATTTCAAATGTCATGGCAGGCTGATTCTAACTTCGCCCTCCCGCATGAAAGGAGATACCCGAGTAGGCGAAACCGGTTGCTAGGCAACACGACACCCACCGGCGAAATCCTCAAAGGCAGCGTAGGGTACCTTTCGCTACAAAAGTATGGTTCACACTTAAGCGCCACTTTAAAGGTGTGTCGCGATAGCGTATGCTACAAGTCCACATATAAAGCCCCGCTTTAATTAAGCCGTATGAACGGGCCTGCGTGGCACAGGGGTAACGTGGATTCAAATGCCTGGCAGGCTGATTCCAATGTCACCCTCCCACATGAAAGGAGAGGCCCCAGATGGCGCTCTTTCAGGCACCCACAGACACTGACGCTGAAGTCTCTAGTTGGTGTCCGTAGTGAGGCTTCCGCTTCAAAAGTATATTGATTCGGATAACAGAACATTAGCCTCCCAAGAGTATTTTTTTTAATGCGGCTGGCAGCGAGCATTAGAATTTTACTTTGTGTTTCGCTTGTGCTTTCCTGTCAGGATCGCTTACAAAGCTGCATGATATGAAAATGAATGAAAAACGACTACGCCCAGGTGCAACTCTGCTAAACGTAACCAAAGCGAAAGCGCCGTCATTCACACGACCTGCCTCTTCCTCTCTGTACGGCAGGACAAGCTACGTCCACTGGATGATCAGATTCGGCCTGTAGTCTTCGCAACGTATCAGACACAGACAGTTCACAAGGCGTACCTCCCCTGGATCATGACGACTGCCGACGTTAAATTGTTCAGAGCTTTTGCGATCCGTTGGCACCGGCTAAGAGGCAGCGGAAGATGATCTAGACAGAGTGAGTGTCCCGGCTCCAGCTTAGCTGTGGTTCAGTGACGTCATGGTTGTCACGTGACTAGACAGAGGTGACCACACGATTACCTCGGTTTCGGCGACGGCCGTTGAATGATGTCATAGCTACCACGTGGTTTCTCCTCGGTTCAATGTCAAGCACGCGCACATTTCGAAAAAGCTACGGAGGGGAGTAGAAAAAGCTTTCATCTTTCAAAAATGAGGTGATACGTCCGGTATCCCACTCTTGCCCGTAAGCAACCCTTCGGCCTGCTCCTCAATGACATAGGTGACAGTTTTGTATTAAGGAATTCAGTGCTGTTTACAAAGTGCCCTTGAGTGCGTCATCTAATCCTATAATTTACAATTCATGGGGCGCGGCTACAACCTCTCCACCATTAAATTATTAGCTTCGGAAACCATACCAGTCCATATGCATACAAAAACATTAATGACAAAATCCGCCGGCACCTTGGTATTCTTTTAGCAGAAAGATGGCCTGATTTATTAATCAAAGCTATTCACTAAAATTATCCAGGAGTCCGTTGGCCTCAGCTGGAGCTTTGTGTCACTGGGTCAGCATCAGCTGACACTGCTGGCCCAATTCGGCTAGAAAGTCGTCCCACCGGTCAAGATTAAAGCGTTATAGGGCTAGCCTTGCATCAATTCCCATGCTATTACATATAAAGTGGCGGTGTCAGGAATAATTTGGCGGAATCATATTCCTATTTGATAATGAGGCATAAGTGTATCATGCATTACTGTTATGTGGCTGAATGCAATGCGTGAAATAAGATGCGAGCTTTGACGCACACCCGTTTCCGAATAGAAATACAAGAAACTGGCCCAGCACTGACAACTTGTAATCAAATCACCGAGGACCATTTAAAACCCAACGCTTACATCAGACGCATTCCAAATGACTGATTCTTTGCGCGTAACGTACAATTTTGTCCCGGGTGAAAATAGAAGAGCAGCAATAGCCCGTTAGGCAGCCTGCGATTACCAGCGCACTTTGGTCTCTTCGTCTTCCCACGAGGGGCCACACCAGTTCCGCAATGCATGTGGCAATATTAAATAATAACGGAGAAAGAGAAAAGAGCAGTGTGGGACACAGTGCCTAAAAATCAAGCCTCGCGTTGCATATTTTAGTTTCATCGCTGTCCAATGAAGCACGCCACGTTTTGCTTTTCTGGAAAGCTTCTGTGCCGCGGCAGTTGCAGAAATAAATTTCAGCTCAGCCGTGTAAAGAAAAATAAAACTTGGCAGTGTGGTTTCATTAGGCACGCAGCAAAGTGAAATAAATATTCCATGCGCTTGCTCGTGTAATTAATATGACATATCTTCGCGTCCCGAATGATGCGCAGCAGCTGGAAGCGCGAGAAGAGGACCGTGTTCTTGGCCAGAGCCTTCATGTCTCCCTCCTTTCCACAGGTGGGTATGTTGCGTTGCAACGTTCGTGCGAAGTTGTACATTGTTCATCAAGTCAGCTATATTATGCCAAAAGTTATGCCAGAGTTTTACAATCACGAGGTAAAAGCAAAGGCTCCAAAAAGAAAAAAGGCTGCTGGTCGACTCACATACAAAGCAAACAGGTTCCAACAAGTTCCTCCTTTCATACCAAATGATAAATCTTTTGTTAAAACGCTGCGAACTTTGCCTTGAACGTTTCGCTGCACAATGAATCAGCCGAAGTTGTGACTATTTTTTTACAGAACGAATAACATGTGCTCAGCGCGCAAGGTTGACGAAGGGATGCACAAATATTACTACGCGTTTACTTATGTTGCATGCGTGGTCCTCAAATCGACCTTCTTTTCTGTAAGATCCCACTGCTTAAAGACCGGAACACATCCCAAATATTTCTTGCGAAAGATTTGCTTTGTTTTATGGGGTACAACGTCCCAAAGCGACTCAGGCCATTAGAGACGCCGAAGAGGGCTTCGGGTGATTCCGACCATCCAGAACTATAATTGTACTGGTATCCCTCAGTACACTGGCGCCTTTGCTCTTCGCCTCCATCGAAGATCGGCTGCTGCGGCGAAGGTTTGATTCCGCGTCCTTCGGTTCGGCGGTCGAGAGCCCTAAGCCACCGCATTCTTGCTTTTAGAGAGTTAGCTGCAATCAATGCCAAAGTCGAAAACTGATTGTCAGTTGCAATGACCTTCAAGGCCAAATTAGGACTTCACCTGCCTAGCGTCCAGTCGTGCACGTGGTATACTATGCTAAGATGATACATGACCGCATGACTAACTAACCACTTTACTAATTGCGCGTCCCAATAATTAGCAAATAATTAGTCGTGATTAAAAAGTGAACCTAAGCTACGTCATCAAGTCATATATCATTACAAAGCTTATGTAGAATATAATTGCAGTGGACTAATTGCAAGTCTTAATTAGGGTTAATTAGTGAACTTTACGGTATAGCATAAAGCGCTAAATTGTTGAATGACTTATGTCAAGTACAGCTGCGCTGGACTAACTGTAGGTCCTAAATATTTATTGTTAATTCGTTCATTGTGATTAAAAACTGAACTTAATGGTGTTCACGTCATGTATTGTTCATTATGTCGCGACGAGTACGAGCTATAATCAAGTGCTAAACCATGCAAAAACCATCTAAAATCTAGCTAATGCTCGTATAACTCGATTAAACCGTGTAAACCACTGCGATTTCTTTTTTTGTGCGTGTGTTCTCGAGCTTCTGGTTGGCGACCTTCATACACTTAGGCAGCTAGTGAAACACGCTACAGCCTAGTTGTAGGAGAAGGAAGTCTGAATTCAAACAAGAGCTCTGTTTTACCTAATTTGCTTTTGACGTTCTGAGAATATATTCATTTAATAGCCGGTAATTTGTTGCTTTATAGCAAAGCCTTAAAATGTTCTGTCCTTTCAGTAATATATTGTGAAGGGAAGACGAGGACAAAGTGATGTGCTCGCGTGTGGAATGCGGGGAACGCGAGGTGGTTCGTGTTGGGCGCCGCTGGCCTAAGTTTTTCGTCTGTGGTACGCTACCCCTTTGTAAATATTTGTTAATACATCGACTCTCTGTGTGCGTGTATCTACGCTGGATATATTGCCACTGGTAATGATTTACGGCGGTAAAAACTAAACGTATCTTACTAGCTTAATGAGTGTTCCGTCTTGATAGGTAGATGGCTTTAGAGCTGCTGTTACAAAGGAAAAATAACTCATATACCAAATTTGTATGGCATATGTAGAGAAGGAAGGCGCATACAATGCGCTTGTAACTGCATTTATCCTGGCCTGAAATATGGCGCTCAGTTCCCTTATCGCGCCAATCTATAACCCGCTTTCTTTCCCCTCTTTGCTAAGTGGTTAAGGCATTCGGCTACAGAAATGGATTACTCTGGTTCGAGCCCGACCGCGGCGCCCGCGATTCGATGGAGGTGAAAAGCAAAGGTGTCTGTGTTCCCTGCAATGTCAGCAGTAGAAACATTTTGACTAATAAGTTGTCGAAGACATGGCAGCGGGTGGAGTACCCAGTGCAGAACACCTATGGCCTGTGCTTGCTGATCTTGCCTTTTCTATCGGCTGCGCTGGGTCATCTGGTTCGAGCTGTACATAGATACTATAGAAGAAGCAGGACAAACACCAGTACCGCCTCTCACTGCATTTAATACCCGGCTGTCCACACGGCTGTCAATACCACAGCATGGTGATCCGTCGCTCTCTCGCGCGCGCTCTGTCCCAAACCTACTCTTCGTCCTCTTCGTTCTGTTTGCAGATTCCCTCTGAATCTGCAACACGCTCCGCGCCCTGAGGTTAGAAGGTTCGAAGCTGGAACAATGTCACATCAACGGTCCTTAATGACCACCATAATGAAGTCAGTACTGACATGATGTACTCCACGAAGGCCGGCTCCCAGCTTCCACAACAGGACACCAACTGTGCAGAATATGGATCCGTAGGGCGTTACAGCGCAGGTCGGAATCTCACACCGCAACCTATAATCTGTCCAACTTCTTCCGAACATCATTTTGCTGGGGTTCTACATCGTCGATTTCTCTCGGCCGTCGGTTTAGCGTTGTTGTCCACCTGATAATTGTAACAGTGCGATATCATCGCTGATATGCTTGCGCCTCATCGTAGCCATGGGACCCTGATCAATGTTGCATTATCCTCGGGTTCCAGTTCTGTTGGGCGACGACCAGAGCACCGCCTCTCCAGGTATCGGTTGGGACATCACTTGTTCTACTTCAAGGAAACGTGGTGCTTTGGCAAAAGTTCACTGCGAGCTACTTGGATGGCATCTGCTTGTTTTAGACGTACTCACCGGCACGCGCAGAATCAGCATCTATTTTTTTTTTTTTTTCACATGCATAAACTTGTGATCTCGAATTTCACAGCGCAGGTTGAAGTTCTAGGCGCACATCTATGATGTCGACGCTGACAAAGCTCATACACACATGCTAGTCCAACACAGCACAACGCTTTGACATAACGCTCAGGGTTTCCATCGTGTTCTTTTTCTGCGCACTGGCCTTGCTTTCTTCCTGTGCCTTGCCGGCACTTTACCACGCTGTTCGATGATTCGTTGCCTTTCTTCGTCTTCCATGCGCACTGCATAAGTGTTTGCGGCATTACCCGACCTCGTTCTTTCGTTTTTGCGATAACACTGGAGACAAGAATTTCGTTTTCCACCTCGGTCACTTTCGCTAGCTCTACAAAAGTCGGTGTGTCTGCTAGAATCATTATCGAGGCTTCTTCAGCACATTATTTTCAAAAGTTCCGCTTCTGATTTAAATGCACTTCCATCTTTTCTGTTCTTTGCTTCTGGATTCTTTTGAATTCTCGCTCCAAGGGTATGTCATCAAGTATAGGATCAAGATGTTGCGCTCTTTCAAAGTCTTCTTCCGTTAGAAGTCCGGTATCAATCTCGCTTGTAGACTGCGCAGAATCATCCGCCCGCTGTTCAACGAGTGCAGCTGCTTCGATGCTTTTTTTACTGTCTGAGATCCCCGCCTGGATTGGTTCCTGCTTGCAGTGGGCTTCTTCCGAACATGCGTCCCACAGTATGGCAGCCTCGGTAAGTACTGACAACACTCTGGACCCATTTAAAATTACCACTCATATCTATATATGTCTGCGATTCCTCTTCATAGTAGGCTTCCTTTGTTGATGACTTTGGGATTGACTCGAATAAACGGAAATCGGGCATTGCATCTCTTTAAGCTCTGAAGACCCTCAATGTGGCGGCTGAGGAGACTGATTGTCCGTGTGGCAGTCTCCTCGTACTCCTGTATAGCTACGACGTCTTCTACACAAACGTCGACTTTGAGAGCATGCATTTTCTCATTCAGCACGCGCAGATTATCATTGCAGGTTTTTAGCCTAGCGTGAATGAGCTTTAAGTCAAGAATAGTCCGTTCATTCGATTCGAGTGACTTACTTGCTTCATGGCAAAGCCGGGTCTGAAATTCTCGTTGAATAACGCGCTTCCTCATGATGCGGTCCATGGCGTATCGCTGAAGCCCTCTTCTCTCTTCGGTGGGGTTCGATGGCGGAGCTCCTGGTATCTTCCTGGAGGGTCGTTGTCGTTCCTCTTGTAACCTCCAGAAAGGATCGATGGAAGAGCTCAAATTTCTTCCCGCGTTTCGGCACCATAAAATATATAGAAGCAGGGCGAAAGCCAGGACCGCCTCTCACTGCATTTAATACCCGGCTGTCCACACGGCTGTCAATGCCACAACATGGCGATCCGTCGCCCTCTCTCGCGCGTTCCGTCCCAAACTTCGTCTTCGTCCTCTTCGTTCTGTTTGCAGATTCCCTCCGAATCTGCAACAGCAACAGATGCCTCCCACTGCTCCTTCGTTTGAAGTGTTTTGTAAGTGAATGGGTTTGCTTGCCGTAAAACCAATTTAACATGAAAAGCGGTAGGGTTACCGCCGCACCATGGACAGGTAGGTATGTACCGTTGTGGAAATGTGCGAAAGTTATAGAGGTTGGGGAAGTGTCAGTCTGAAGTTGTGTCCAGTCGCGGACTTACTGCGCAGTAAGTTGCCTATGTGATGTTTTCAGGAACTCGGGCATGAGGCGTCGGTGATGGAACTTAGTATTGTAGGCTGATGACATTGCTAAAATAATGAGTGGTCGGTGGAGAGTTTTATCACCTCGGTTAGTGTGACCTCGAGCTAGACTGTCAGCTACCTAGTTCCGTTCCAACTCAGAGTGTGGTGAAGACCAAGTGATTTAGAATTTGACGCATTTCAGCTAGGTCTGCTTTGAAAAAGGCGGAGCAGTCTTTTGTGGATTCTACTGGCAAGGAGCCGGCAAACTGCCTGCGAGTCCGTGATAATATGGAGGGATCGGTTAGTAGCTTACAGATGCCGTTGACGCCGCTAGCGAGTCAAGTCAATGTGGTTCTGCGTTTCGGTTTGGGATCCACGCACCGTGATCCGCTGATGACCGGCCGGCGCTTCGGCTACCGGAAAACACCGTCGTCGCCACGCAGGAAAAGGGGGGGGAGGGGGAGGGTAACAGCAGCGGCGAACGGTGGTGGCGGGAGCGTGCGCAGCAATCGGAGAACACGCGTGGCCGCCGCCACGGAGGAAAAGGGAGGCTTCACGCAGGTGGTGGTGGTAGAAAACATTTATATAGGACAAATACAGGAGGTTATGCGTGAGCTGACCCTGAAGGGGCCAACCCTCACAAACACTAGGTGGAGGTCCCTAGTTCGGGACACCATGTGGCGTCTGCCGCCGCTCGGGCTCGCCCGACTAAGGCCCGTTGGGCCTTCAGGTCGGAGCAGCCGAGCAGGGTCGCCTCCCAGTCCTCCCGGGTTGGGTTGGGGTGAGGGGGGATAGCCGGATTTGAGGGGCAGGCCCACACCATGTGGTAGATGTCCGAAGACACCACCCCACAGTGCGGGCAGCTGCCAGAGAAAGCAGGGTCGAAGTGTTTTAGAGCTGCCGGGCACAGCAGTGTGTTGGTATAGAGGCGGAGTAAGAGCCGCTCATCCGCCTTTGAAAGGCCTTTACATGGGCGGGGGTAAAGGCTGTGGCTAGATTAGTAGTAATTTACGATATCTTTGAATGTGTAAGCCGGATTAGGATCAGCGTCCTGGTCGGAGGGGGAGGAGGAGGAAACTTCCCGGAGAGAGAGCGCGCGGGCGGCGGCGTCGGCAGCCTCGTTTCCAGCCAGCCCCTGATGAGCAGGAGCCCAAATAATATATCTGGTAGCGGGGTCCCCAATGTAGGAACTATGTTGAAGTATTCGGTAGGCTAGATAAGGGGTCCTGTTCGACATTCCGACAGGCCCCTCGCGAGTCGGAAATTATATATTTCGAGTCAGAGTGGGAAGCAGCCAATGCTATGGCGACCTCCTCCGCATGAGTTATGTTGCGGGCCCTGAAGCTAAGACCGTTGACTGTTTTCGCCACGTGGACGACTGCGGCCGTGTACCACCCCCCATGGTGCGGGCCAGAGGCGTCCACATAAAAAACGCTGGGTTTAGAACCATAATGGCGTGCCAGGGCTTCCGCCCGCGCCAGGCGTCTGCCATCATGGTCTTCGCATGCCATTTTGGCGGGAAGAAGGCGTACGCGGAGGGCGCATCTCCACGGCGCTGGAATGCGTGCCCGTCCTTCCATAAGTGTCGTATGTTTGATGTGGAGCCGGGCAAGAAGGCGGCGGCCCGACTGCGTCTGCGACAAACGCGTATATTGATTTGTGAGGTGCGCTTCCCTCAATTCCCTGAAGGCGTTCACCACTCCCAGCGCCATGAGGCGCTGGTTTGAGGTATTCACCGGAATATCGAGGGCCCGCTTAATGATTTTGCGTAGAATGACCTCGAGGGCATCCTCATCTTGCTTCCGCAGGTGGAGATATGGAGTCGAATAAAGGGTTCGACTGGTTACGAAGGCGTTTGCCAGCCGCAAGGCATCCTTACTTCGTAACCCCCCGCGTTTATTGGAAACCCGGCGGACCATGCGGCCCACCTGGTCCCCCACCTTGCGGAGTTTAGCCAATGTGGTGTCTGGCTTGCGGTGTTGGCGAATGAAGAGTCAGTACTCGGACTTCTTGTGTTTCTGGAATTGGACCTGATTGAAGACTAAGCTGAATTTTAGTAGTGCATTTTGGAGAGGGGCGGATTCCGATTTCTGTGGGGAGCATTGAAGGCCGCAGCGGCTAGCATAGCGGTCTACTATAGTCGCCGCCTGCTGCAGGCTGGCCTCAATGACTCCAAGTGAGCCCTGTGTAGCCCACAGGGTGATGTCGTCGGCGTACAGAGCATGCTGCACGCCCTCGACAGCACCCAGATGGGCCGGCAGGCGCATCATGGCCAAATTGAATAGCAGGGGAGAAAGCACTGCACCTTGCGGCGTTCCCCTGGTACCTAGGGGGAAGTGGCCGTGTTCGTTTTCACGCAGCGGCGAACGGTGGTGAAAGGAGCGGGCGCTGCCTAAAGCCCCTCAATAAAAGTTAATCGAGGGGCTTCGGCGCTGTCCCAGCTTCGGAGCTGGTTACGAGGGACAACGGTGGCGGCGACGACGAAGCGAAACGCAAGAACGGGCGCCAAAGAGGGCCACGATTGCGACACGAACGAGCCATATGGCCGGCAACTCCACAGGCGTAGCAAATCGGTCTGTTGCCTTGAGTGCGCCAGGGGTTGGAAGGCTGTGTCTGTGATCGACGGCGGAGAACCGGACGATAAGCAGGAATTGCAGGTTGTTGAATTTGCTGTGGCCCGTGAGGTTTGTATAGGAGGGAAGGCCGTCTGTATACACCGGGGTGACAGGTGAGGGCCGTGGCTGCACCAAAACATCAGCCTACGTGAGAGCTAGAGCCGCGACCAGGGGTTGCTGAGGAGGTGATGGCAGAACCTCAGCGACCTGCTCTTGTATGACACGCTGAAGAGTGGGAGTAAGCGGCGACGCAGATGCAGGCGCTGGCGGACAGGCAGACAAGGAAAGCTGGGGTGCGACTTCCTCACGAACAAACTGTTGAATGTGCTCAATGAGCGACTGTTGGTCCAGGGCACCGTCCCCGGAGAGAGCCAAGCTGGAAAGGGTGGCCTGTTGAAGACCAGCACGTCGTGTGGAAAGGCGCTGTTTTCGCAGATCATCGAAGCCCTGACAGAAGCTGATAGCATCGGATACAGTTTAAGGGCTTTTGGCGACGAACATCTGGAAGGCATCATCGTCAATGCCTTGCATAATGTGCCTTATCTTATCGGCGTCGCACATGTTAGAGTTTACGCGCTTGCAGAGGTCAACGACATCCGCTATATAACTTGTGAAGTTTTCGCCGGTTTGTTGTGCCCGACTTTGCAAGCGTTGCTCGGCGCGAAGCTTACGTATAGCGGGACGGCCAAAAACATCGGTCAGACTAGTCTTGAGAGCCGCCCAGGTAGAGATGTCAGTTTCATGGTTGCGAAACCACAGATTGACAACGTCGCTCAAATAAAAGATAACGTTTGTGAGCTTGACGGAGTCGTCCCATCTGTTGTAAGCGCTTGCGCGTTCATATGACGCTAACCAGTTTTCTACATCAGTGTCATCGGTGCCGCTGAAGATGGCTGGGTCACGCTGCCGCGGTACGCCGGAACAGATGACAGGTGATGGAGGGAGTTGGCAGTTGGTCGGCGATCTCAGGCATCGCGGAAGTGGTAGGCAACGCTCGGCTGCGGAGTTCCAGGTTGAGGGGATTGCTGTCGCCTCCACCACTTGCAAAATAATGGCCTTGCACAGGGCGCTACGCCGTGAACAGTCAAGGGAACGTACAGCGATCAGTCGTAGAGCATATGTCAGCACACGCGCGAGCGTCGGAGCGAGCGTTGTCGTCTTTGTCTTTTCTGACCGTCAGGCATTCAACATATACGTTTGTCGTCCTCTTTCTTCAGCATCAGGCGCTGAACATTTCAGGGCCGAATAATTGTCATACACTAGCCTCATTTTTTTTTAACTCGTGTGACTGACACCATGTTTTCCATAATCTAGCAATCTCTGTCTGGGTCGGTCCCTAATTGAAATGCACGATTTCCGAAGGCGTGCCGAAAAGTACGGCATCTACTCATCGGTGACAGCTGGTATCGCGCTGGGGCCAATTAAATTCGTGACACCAATAATTATTCTGCTCGATGTTTCGGTGTAGCTAGCTTCTTCTGAGAATGCCTTGGGAGCTTACTCAATCAACAGGAAATGGAGCATCGGTGTGAAGTCCGTGGCACTTTTGAATTGGTTCGTTTTTCGCTTGATGACAGAATCGGTGGAGGACGACTCAGTGACAAATGGTTCAGGCTTTAAACGGGTTCTTTGGACGGCAGCCAGAACAGTCTCGGTGGCTGAAGTGTTCTCGAACGATTGAAAGTCTTGAATCCTATGAGCTTTTCAAAAGGTTTTCGAGCGTGAACTGATCTTTCCTGTCACTGTGAGCTGGGCTCCAATAGAAATTTGGCCGTTCACGTCTGCCGACACAAGGGATCTTTTTCAATGGTCTTGCACTGAGTCACGTTCTCGTTTGCAAAAGAACAAGAAATCTCTTTCTGTCCAGCTGCTTTCGCTGAGGAGGATGTAGCTTCAGCAGGGAGCTCTACAGCTGCGTTGATGAAACAGCTCACCACAGTATGAATGGGCGGCTGAAGGGCCTCGATGAGGCAGCGGGGAAGCGATAATTCTCTGCAGCAGTATCCTCAAAATGGGCGACAGATGCGAAGTCTTGAGCTGCTTCGTCGTCGATAAGTAGTCTCGCACTACTGATTGAGCGCGCAGAAGTCGTCGTTGCACGTCTTCAGGCATGCCTGATACCATCAAGGCAAGATTTCCAGCTTCCGGTTTGGTGAGTTCAATTGCCTCATTGCAGAACCGAGTGCGCAAAGCGTGCTGGGCGATTCCCTGCTACTCGCCATGAACTGAGCAAAAAGACAGTGCAGCTGGGCGAAGCACTGTCTTTTTGTCCAGTTCATGGCGAGTCGCTAAGGCCCTTTACATCGCTGGCCGTGTTCGATAGGGGAGTTCACGCTAACCTTTCGAAGTATATACATGGCGGACTTCCCGCTAACCTCTTGGGTTTTGCCACCATAATATGTAGAAGGAAGGCACACACTATTCGCGCCAAACTGCGTATCCAGGCTGCCAATATTGTTTAGTTGTCCTTAAAAAGTCTGCAAAACAGAGCCACATTTAAACACCTGCTCCGGGAGTGTAAGGCACAATTGACCGATGTTAATCCCGAAACCCTCTCGACGAGGTGGTCTGCCTCTCTGCGCAGCTTCAGCCTCAACGACCAACGGCCTTCCAGCAGGCCCTCGAGGCAGCGAAGAGACAAGATCTCCAGACCTAGGCCCAGGTCGCGCAATATCCTGCAGGACACTAAATAAGTTATTACTAGCTCATCCACTACGGTGCCTATAGAATATACCCACTATGGGGGGGGGGGGGGGGGGGGGCAAATATGGCCCTTAGTTCCCTTCTCCTTCTCGCCTCTGTGCTTCACGTGCCCCCTGCCGAAAACATTTTTCCTCTGCGAGCTTCCAAACGCATGCACAAATCTTCAGAGGCATTGTCCTCCCAGAAGCTGATATAACAATACTGGATCACTCAGTTATTCCAAGCATTCATTAAACCTTTCTGCTACAGCAAATGGCATGACTACTAAAAACGTTGTATGGTCAATGAGATTTGTGCCCCGCTGCATGCGTTAGCCTTGGTATTTACCTGCCATCTTCGCCTCCTGTACGCAGCTAATACTACTACACGACCAATATGCATGTTTAAATTTGCCCTCACCATGGGGTTTTGGTGACGGGAGGCTTCTGGGAGTATCTCGAGCCTTCGTGTTAGATGGAGGTGGGTGGAAACGTTTGGAGAGTAAGAGTTGGTATCTGGGTGGGAACTCGTAGGTGGGGGATGCACCTTAAGTACCAGGAAGGTGAATGATCAACACACTAACTCCCGCCACACTGAGCAATAACTATCGTCCTAATGACAACGCATTAAAAATTGCCAAATATCATTGCGATTCAGGCGGCAGATGTGTTAACATTAGTGTTGCCCCGTATGGACCAGTCGCTGCCGCTGACGTTTTCAGAGTGGCGTGATCATGACCGTGGGACACGTCGTACTCCTGATTCTGCCAATTTATTCCAGCAGTTATAGTGCGATGAGCCGTAACCCCTCCAAGGTGTCTACCAAATTGACGTCCCCAAATTTTCTAACTCCGCCGCGGTGGTGCAATGGTTAGGGCACTCAACTGGTGTGCCCAAGGATGCGGGGTCGAATCCCGGCCGCGGCGGTCGATTTTCCATGGAGGCGAAAAGCAATGTGCCCGTGTGATGTACGATGTCAGTGCACGTTAAAGAACCCTATATGTACGAAATTGCCGGAGCTTTCCAATAAGCCGTCTCTCATAGCTTGAGGCTCTTTGGGACGTTAAACCCCGTAAACTAAACTAAACCAAACCAAATTCCCTGAGTTTGCCTGGTTGTCTCTGAGCGCTCTGTAAAATTCCGTGAGAGACAGTATGCCAAAACGGGCTGACCACAATGCTCTCTTTAATAAACAATAAGAATATAACTTAGCCTGGTTGGAATTGTCGCCGACGAATTGTTCGGACTCGGTAAGACCCGGGCAATGGTTCGAATAACGAAACAAAAAAATCCGTGAACTTAAAAAAAAGAAATCTGCTTTTAATCTGTTTCATAATATATATATATATATATATATATATATATATATATATATATATATATATATATATATATATAGTGCTGGCGCACCCGAGCACAAAGAGTTGGTCGCTGTCTTCTTCCTGAGCAGCTGGATCCATTTAATTCGCCTGAATAAACACACTCCTACAATTGGTGCAGGTATTGCGGGGTACGTTCCCATCCATCCTGGAACAAAGAAGTCGCACATTGCCCTCTGCGTCCACCATGCCGGGCGAGAACCTCGACATCGCCGCCCGTTCCAACCACGCGTCCTGTGTTCTGGCATTCTATGACAGCGTCACCCATGCCTCTTCCGTGGCTGACCAGGACGTCGACGATTGGTTGTCGGCGTATGAGCGTGTCAGCAGCTACAAGAAACTGTCAAGCTAAGTAACTTCATCTTTCTATCGGACTGACATGGCGAACCTCCGGCTTCGAAACCATGAGGCAGACCTCCCATCTTGGTCTGCATTTCATTTAAGAAGAATTTTGCAGAAGTGTTCGGCCGTCTTGCAGTTCGCAAGCTCCGAGCAGAACAACGCTTGCATGAGCGCACTCAGTATGCCGAAGAGTCATTCACCAGTTACATAGAAAACATCGTTGACCTTTGCAAACGTGTCAACCTGCTAATGTCCGAAGCGAAGAAAATCAGAAACATCCTGAAATGCAATTCTGAGGACGCGTGTCAGATGCTCTGGGCAAAAAATCCTGCCACCGTCAGTGACGTAATCACACTTTGCCAGAGCTAAGACGAACTCCGTAAATAGCACGCCGCTACCCAGCGGTCCAGTGTTTGTGAAACCATCTTTACACTAGCCCTGGGCGGTTCTACTCCATCAGAGGACAGTCCTTTTAATCAACAAATCAAAGCCTTCGTTCGTGAAGAGGTCGCCCGCCAGCTGTCCCTGATCCAACTACAAGATACTGGCCGCCTTGTTCCTGACATAGCTCCGTCTTTGGTCCCTACCATACGGCGTGTCGTACAAGGCCACATTGCTGACGTCCTACCGCCAAGCCCCGTGCTGCCGCAAGTAACGGCTCCTTTGACTTACGCCCAAGTTGCAGCCAGGCCACTAATATCATTCTGCAACTGATTCCTACCCGCCGGTTCCTCCCTTCCATCCTTCGCCTTTGGCTGGGTCAGCATTCCATGTCCCTATTTCAAGGGTAAGTCAACGCCCTACGAACCCTTGGCGTACAGCGGACAACCGGCCAATTTGCTACTCTTGCGGTCCGCCGGGACACGTTGCACGCCTTTGCCGCCAACGCCTTCAACCTTCTCGCCCTGACCTCCAGAACTATTCGTACAATACTGAGCAGCCCTCGCCCAGAAATACGTCCGGTTTCAACTGTATCTCGCGATCTTCCCCTCGTCGCCGTTCACCATCCCCGCTTCTCCGACGTTCTACCGGCGCTGTTGAGGGAAACTAACAGTCGCAGTTCCTGGGGCAAGAAATACGCTTGGTTCGAACTTCTCGCTTCGCACCGCCTCATCACAGCGCATTTATCCGTCAGCGGCATGCACGGCCCGTGTTCACATCGAAACATTTTATACACCATCAAGTTTATTGTACTGTCTCACTGCTCACACGACGTCATCCTGGGCTACGATTTCCTTTCCACTCATCGTGCCGTTATTGACGGCGCCTGCGTGGAAGTTGCCTTTTCCCCTCTTTGTGATACCACCTTGTATGACGTCCCTGCCCGGTCTACAAAACTCCTTGTCGCCAGAGACAGACATTCCTCCATTTTCTACTGCCCTCGTTCCACTCTCCTGTGGAAGCGTTATTACTTCGACTGTCATCTACACGCCTTCCGACGACGCTTCACGCTATCCCTGCCTCCTGCTTCCGTTTGCTGTTCTCAAGTTCGAAGATGGCCTTAGTGCAATGTACGTCTCAAATCCATTTTCTTGCCCGTCCGTCCAGCTACGCGGCGAGTGTCTTGGCCATATTGAAGAACTTCATCCCGCTCTTGTAAGTACTCTTCCTGACAGGCCTACTTCATTCGACGTTAATGTTTTCAGCTCTTGCGATATACCGACAACTTCAACACCACGCGATGTTTTTCAACAGGTCACTGACGCAGATCTTCCACCCGCGCAACGTGATCAACTCGCTGCCCTCCTACAGAGCTCCACTTCTTCGACCTTCCTAACACTGCTCTGGGTCGCACGTGTGTCGCTGGGCATACAATCGACACCGGCACAAATACCCCTTTACGCCAGCGTCCTTACTGCGTATCGGCCTCTGAGCGCCGTCATTGCTGATAACGTGGACGATATGCTTCGTCGGAGTGTCATACAGCCATCTAACAGTCCATGGGCTCCTCCGGTTGTTTTGGTGACTAAGAAAGATGGTTGCATTAAGTGCTATGTTGATTACCGTAGGCTAAACAACATCGCACGCAAAGATGTCTATCTTCTGCCACGAATCGACGACGCCCTGGACTGTTTGCAAGAAGCCGAGTATTTCTCCTCTGGATTTCAGCTCTGGCTACTGGCAGGTGCCGATGGCTGACGTTGACCGCTCGAAAACAGCCTTTATAACACCGGATGGCTTATACGAGTTCAACGTTATGCCCTTTGCAATGCCCCGGATATTTTCGAACGCCCGATGGACACTGTTCTCCGCGGACTCAAGCGGCAGACCTGTCTTTATTATCTGGATGACATTGTAGTTTTTCTATCGACTTTTCCCCTTCTCCGCCTGAAGTATGCCCTCACATGTCTCGCCGAGGCAGGGCTTCAGTTGAATTTGAAACAGTGCCCCTTTGCCGCCCGAAAACACAATTTTAGGCCACGTTGTTTCTAAGGGCGGCATTCTCCCCGACCCCACCAAACTTCGCACAGTTGCAGGGTTTCCGGAGCCAACCTCCCTGAAGCGCTCCGCAGCTTTATTAGCTTCTTTCCTATTTTCGACGTTTGATCTTGAATTTCGCTTCTATAATCGCCCCTCTGACCCAGCTGCTTGCTGACAGCTCCGACCTTTCCGCCTGGACGCCAGACTGTAATAACGCATTCGACACTTTACGCCGCCTTTTGGTTTCGCCTCCCATTTTCCGTCACTTTGATCCGACTGCACTTCGTTTCACCTATTATACTCCGCCACTTCGATCCGACTGCACTTACGGAGATTCACACCGATGCCAGCGGTATTGGGCTCGGTGCCGTCCTCAAGCAGCGAGAACCTGGATTCAGCGAGTATGTGGTGGCATATGCCAGCCGAACCTTGACGGAAGCGAAGTGTAATTGTATTCTGTAACAGAAAGAGAATGTCTGGCCATTATTTGGGCCATCGAAAAATTTCGTCCCTATGTGTATGGCCGACCATTTTATGTAGTGACCGATCACCCCGCTTTGTGCTGGCTGGCTTCTCTGGAAGACCCACCCGGCCGCCTTGCTCGCTGGGCTCTCCGTCTCCAAAAGTATGACATTCATGTCATTCATCGATCAGGCCTGAAGCATACGGACACCGACGCTCTTTCCCGCTCGCTATTGCCTAGCGCTTTCTCGTCTGACCACATCTGCCCGTACTATCTGTCGTCGCATGGCCACCGAACCGTGGAAGCTTCCTTTTCCTTTGCGACCACTCACTTGAAAGGGGAACATTCAACTCTTTAGGGACCGACGTTTTAGTCAACCCCCCGACAAAGTCAACGAAACTAAACGTTGCCATCTATGATGATCCATTCGCTTCAGCGAGGGTGACGGCTACACAGGAAGCTACCGGCGCCTGTCATCGGCGCGTTTTTGACGTTTTCCTTACAATGGAACAACACAAAATTAACCCTTTGGGTTTTGCCGACAGCGGCCAGAAGTTCGGTGCTGCGGCGCTGCTCAATGACTTATCTACCTTTAACGAGCACTTGTTCCTAACGGTGTGGGTCATTCACCAGGAGCCGAGGCATGCCATTCCTGCGGCAGTTTTCTTTCTCTCCACGAGACAAACAGCGAGGATATGCATGACGACCTTCAATGCAGACAGTGACATCTCTCCGCGAAAACCTGTCTTCTTAGTTCTACAGCTACTCTGTGCAATCCCTACGCCGCGGGTCACACGAGCAACTCGTTGGAGATATCCGCCAGCTGTACCACGACGCAGTATTGAAAGGTCACAATATTATTTTTCAGTGGCTGCCAGGTCACCGCGGCATCAAGAGAAATCACCAGGCGGACGAGGCTGCCCGTTCTGCCCACAGCGACGGCGTTCCAGTTAAAATCCCCACATCGAGGGTTGATACAGCATGCGCGCTTCGCTATTTGGCCCTGGAGCTATTTCAGCGTGGAACACGGGGGAGTTTTGCAACCGCCGCCTCAGGGCACTGGATCCTGAACTGCGCCTCCACCTTCCCCATCAGATTGCTCGTCTAGAAGCAACGTTGCTGTTCCATTTATGGCTCGATGTTGCGTTCAACAACAAGTATGTTTTTAGGATTGGAACGACCGACAGCCCTGCCTGTGAAAAGACAATCGAGTATCTCTTACGTGAATGCCCAGCATTTGTGAGTGAAAGACATAAGCTGCGTTGTGCGCTGGGCCACGTCAATTCTCGCCCTTTAACGGCGGATAAGATCCTTGGTCCGTGGCCACGGCAGTCGACCAACTTTAAGGCATACAGGGCACTGTTAAGTTTTCTAACAGCCACCGGCTTGCGTGATAAACACTGACTGTGATCCACGTCTCCTTTCTCTTCCCCCCTTTAATCCCCTTATCTCTTTTCCCCAGAGTAGGGTAGCCAACCGGAGGCCTTTCTGGTCAACATCCCTGCCTTCCATCATCATCCCTATCTATCTGTGCAATCCCTATTTCCGTTATCTCCTCTAGCGAGCGCACAGTTTTGAGCTCCTGAAGCAGGATCGCGTATGAGGATTGACATATCTGAGGCCGACTCTGTTCCGCGATGGCCGCTGCGACGCCGCCAGGGACAGTGGTGAGAGATACGAGCAGTACGAAACTTAAAAAAAAAAAAAAAAGATGGGCTCAACGGTGCTGAACCGACTACGGAGCGAAAGCATTAGCTGCGAGTGACCGAGCGTTGCTCTTCGCGACTGTTCAAGGTCATTCGTGACTGCGCCACGGACAATGCGACGGAGTCGACAACTACCCCGCGAAAATGGCGAAAAAGTGCGCCATTATTTTAATTCGTATTTTTTTTTTCTTGTCCCCTTTGTTGGATCGCGATGGCGGCCAGAACGCAGCGGAGGAGGAGAGCAACCGCGCGCTGGAATGCAGCGCGGAGGTTTTGCCGAGGTCTACATGGAAGGCGCAGACGCTGCCGACACATTGAGCAGCGCAACGCCCCCTGACCCAGGTTATCTCCCCGTGCGTATTACTTTCAGCGCACGCAGTTCTGTGACGCAAGCCAAGAAGAGAAAGTGAAGCCTACTCACTCGCGGTAGTATACTCTTCGCCATGCGCTCAGAGTTCGGGCGTGGCCCACTACTTCGCGAGAACGCAAAAAGCGGAGCACGTATACCATCGCCGCTTTTGTCTTCGCAACTAGACCGTTTTAGGCTGTCAAAGCAGCGTTACATATGAACAAAGCCACAATCCAGGGGTTCGAACTGGTCGACCTCGAGCACGGCTGCAGACGTACGAAAAAGAGAAGAAAAGGCGCGAAAGCGGGCTCTTCCGCCAAATCTTGTTTGAAGCGATATCTACCAAGAAGCGATATCGCACGCCAGCGTGAACACTACTCTGGCACCGCACAGCAGGTCGACAGAACTCTGCCGCGCCACCTCAGCGACACACGCCTTATGTCGCGCGACTTCCGCAACTCGCCAATGTGGAACGCGCCTCGCGAAATGAACAAGTGACAGCTTGGGCTACATTGCAACAGGCACCATCCCTTTTATATTCCCTTGCAACACCTAGAAAGCAGTGCTGGGAGATGGATTCCGCCCAATGCAACGAGACATTCAGATTAGTGCTTGCACATCGATTTATTCCTCTGCACTTAGCCCTTTAAGGTTTATAATTGTTGCATTTAATTTAAACAATAATGAGTGGAATGATTTCAGAAGCAGTATTTGAATGTAAAAACACATTAAGTTAAATTTTCACCTTCCCTCATCTGTCTCTTGACACCATGTGCAAATGACTGCCTCAACTAGGCAATTATCACTGCTGAATGCATGCACAGAAGGGAGCTGAAAAAAAAAAAAAAGAAAAAAAAAATATTGAATAAGATGGACATGTTGCAGCACTCACACCTTAACACCTGCAGAAGCAACTGATGCAGTGACAGGCATCCCTGATGAAAAGAATAGGTACGTTGTAGCAACCAAGACAAGCAAGCAACTGCTGCCAAGCTTCCGGAAAGGGCACTTGCTCATGTAGTAGCCTACAGTTAGTGCGATATTAAAGCATCAGCAGTCCTAAAAGCAGGCAGAAAACTTGTGGACAGCGAAGCACAAAGATGAAAGCAAAGAATCGTAAAAAAAGACACTGCAAAAGAAAACTTTGAAAGTTAATGAATTTGCAAATCCTGGCGCAACGACCAAAAAAAAGACTCCTTGAAAATGTTACATCTTTCAAAGCATTTGGCAGCATCCCAAAACAGTGCATCCCAACCGAGTGAAAATAAATAGGCTGCAGGAGCTAGGCACGAATTACACTGAAATGGTGGTCACTGATCACAGCAAAGAGCTATGCATGTTAGGAGGCAACTAAGAGAGATTGGTGGATGACTGAGTCTTATAACCGTGTCATACTTTAAAATAAACATTCGAGGACTTCTGATCCTGATAAGAGCATTGAGAACAACGCCCTCAGGACAGTGCTTGCATACGCAACAAAGGCTGGGTGTCCTTGGAATGCGGCACATATAGCCAGGGGCGCAGAAAACAAACACATTGCTCATAACAATAAGGACTAACCTGAGCCTTTATTTTTTGCTCTTTATTGATTTCCCCATGCAATTTTTCAGGTGCTGTGAGTAGCTGTAAATACACAAAAAAATTTGAGTTTTTCTTCACGGAAAAAACGAGTTTGCTGTTTGCAATAAAAAAATTACAATAAAAATACCTCAAATAAGGAAACTAAATTACCTACAATAAAAAAAGTGGCTGCATTTATCAGACATATAATTTATTGTGCTTTCCTTAAGCTTCGAAAATGCTGCAGCCTTCAGTAGATTTGTACTTTTGTAATACAGAAAAGAAACTGAATTGAGCACACTAGTACTCGCACCTTTATAGCCCAGTATGCAATTAAAACCCAATCAAAGATTTGCAGAAGAACCTTAACCGAAGGTAAGCTGCTTTATTTCATCCTCATGCAAAAAATCTCATGCCACCGCAGTTGCAAGGTGATCATAGCACAATGGCTAGCTGTGTTTCTACTTTTAATCTGACAAGGGCATTACAGGGCAAGAACTGTGGCATCTTTCAAAATTGAGCCTATATCTCTTAGTGATGCCACGTACAGGACTGCACAAAATTAAAATTGATAAAAGAATAGCATGCTGCATGTCATGATTTGAAGGCCAGCTCATAAGCACTCTTCAAGTGCCCCATGGCAGTCTTCAGTTCCTCCAACCAAGTCTCTCCTTGACAGAAGGCCTGCCCACAACAGACCTCAAATTCAATGGGGTCACGCTGAAACCTGCAAAGATAACCAGAAAAGGGGCAGGCAAGAGGAGAACCCGGCATATCACACGATTCCATAATAAATCACCTGCAAATCAATAGAACACTTTGCCACTATTATGCCAGGAATTGGCTGAAACTTTGCATGAGGCTGATGTGAGCTAGCATGACAGAAATCTTTAGAGCCATAATTCTTTCATTTGGTTTATGGGGCTTAACGCTCAAATTGAGAGATGTCGTAATGGAGGGCTCCGAAAATATAGACCATCTGGGGTTCTTCAGCATGCACTTTCACCACACAGTACACAGTTGCCTTGCTTTTTGCCTCCATCGAAAAGTGGCCGCTAAGGTCTGCATTCGATCACGCATTCTTGGGTACAGCAGCCAAGCACCTTAACCACTGCAGCAACATGACGGGGTACCATAATAATGAACATAATATTAAGCATCGTCACACTTTTTGATGAAACCAGATCCCTGTGAATTTTGAGGACAACTCCATATTCAACTGCAAGATTGAATACCTCCACATGATGAAGCACTAGGTAAAGAGGCCTTTTGACCACTTCCCTGCAGGCTATTCTGATTGTAGACAACCACATCAATGACAGTGCAATGCATAATGTGTTTACACGATTGTAAATTTGAAAACCTGCAGTGGGGGGTTCAACTTACAATCGAAACCAAAACATGGCACTATCAATAGGATCAAGATAAACAAGGTATTAGGGAGGCTATGGAGAGTTTATTTGCTCTACAGCTCTAAGCGCAACCTTCAGTTCATCTGCGCGCTTCTCAAAAAGCATTTTTCATTCTTTTTTGTACTTTTACTGCGTACACCACACCTGAGGTATGGTGCCTACCCTCCTATGGGAGTGTCAATAGTATACGGAAGGGCCGCTATTCCAATTGCTGACACACTCGCTTTTTGCGCGTCAGTCGTGCCAGATCCTGTGACATGGCGGCACATCCAGCGAGTGCGGATGCTTGATGGATGAGCCGGCAACAATCATTTGCTCTTTAATGCTGCCTGGATATGACAGAAATAAACTGGTGGAGAAGGCTGGCCTCAAAAGCAGTTTAGCGCAACTTCAGCACAGCCAAAGGCGAAGGGGGGGGGGGGCAAGCACTCAAATAACGGAATTACAAAACTACGAATCAAAAAGCTATGCATCAACACAGGAATAATAAATGTGTGTTTTATGAAAGAGGTAAGCTATTCTAATAAGACATTTCATTTTATTTTTAATTTTGCACCACTCCTGTGGCGTCCCCTTTTAATGTTGCATCGGCATTAGCAAGACTTTGCACACCTTGCTGGGTGCTTGCAAAGAAGGCAACAAAGCAGCTTCTTATCACTGCCGTGAAGCTGTCTGCAATGGTGCTCCTGGAAATGATATGAGGTTAAGCTCCCTTGTCTAAAATGTGCGGGTTGCGAAGTTTTCGTCTTGCATGCAAGTTGCTTCTCAGTCATTGCTATTAGGTAGGATGCTTCCCAATTTCGCAAGTCCACCATTTTCTCGTTCTATATGCAGCCAGAGCTAAGTCTTCTTGCGCCATTGTGGCCCACTGTTCATTTCTTTCAAAGCGTTTGGCACCTATAAAACTGAGCTTACGGCATACGCATGCCATGGCACGCGAAGGACTGACGCACCATGCAACAGCGAGGACTCTATACCATCGGTGTCTAACTAAATTGTTTCCCGCAGGAATTTCACATGTGAGCTCCCATCTGCATGTGTAGTCTGCCTTAAGTGTGTGCATTGCTAACTTACATAAGTTGGTCAGTGCTAGCTTTGTTGTACATTTTTCTGGTATGATTTATGACTATTGTTGGGCTTGACATATTAAAGAACAAATATTTTCGAGCTATACTTGACACCCTATTGCGAATTGTGTGGTTATGCCAGCATTTTACAGTTCATGCTGGTTTGTTCCCTTCCCGTGCCATCTTCTAATTGCAGGGTTTGATTGTCAACTGCACTCAAAACAGCAGGATTCGAGCCCAATAAAATGAGAAAGGCTGGCGAGTGCTGATAGGCACCCTTCATAAGGATGGCGTTGAAAAAATGACAGGGTGAATTCAAAAAATGACACTTTATAATTCGCGCCAATGTTACATGTAGTCCTGAAGTCATTCAACGTCACTAACTTAAGTTGGCCCCCCAAATTTTCAGGGGGTACTGCAGTGCCCATGAGCTACCACGTTCTGAACGTATGGGCGTCTACGGAGTCCGCTACCAGTGTACATATACCTTGGCCTGGATTTCGCCCGTTTGATTTGACGGCCGGCCACATGCTTCATGAGCTCACCAGTCCGAAAAGCATTTGGCACTCGTTCACTGCAGTGTTCAAGAGGGCGGCTATCACTTAAGAGCTGCACAGTGGGAGACATGTCTGAAGCTTCTAAACAAGTTATGCGGGAGTAGCAATGGCAGGGAGGCAAAATTTTCAATTGTGATGCGAAGCGAAGAGGCTTCTGCGGGAAACAGTCGGGACGCTATCCAGAACTGGAGGCCAGCCTCGCAGCATATATCGCCGAAACACATGATCTGAAGTGGGGACGAGTAGTCCAACTAGGCAATAAATTTGCATCTTGAGAAGCACCCACTGGTAAGTTATTTTTTTTTCTGAACATGCCATTTGGGAGGTAGACTTCCATTCGAGTCGACTTACAACTTTGTAAATACGGCACATGCACGACAACTCTAGATATGTGTTACATACAGAGCAAGAGCAGAGCAGAGACAGAGCATTGCACAGCATGCTGGCATGCTGTTATAATTGTGCCAGAATTTATACGTTACTGCAACTCCTTTTCACATACCTTGCTTCAGTCTCAAGTTTCGACAACGCCTCAGTGGTGGAGTAAGATGCAGGTGGTCATCTTCTAACCACTGCCTGCCCTCCATGATGGCTGCCACGTGAGCAAAGACAGGCATGTAGCAAAGACAAAAAAAGAAAGCAAAGTTAATCCAGGTATGTCAGATTAGGAATGAATGTGTGCTAGCCATGGCATGTGATAAGATGTCCCCCTTCCCACTGTGATAGAATGGCAACAACAGGAAGAAAATAGAGCTAAGGGCAGCTTCAAAAGATAATGGTTTAGTTGGGTAACCTTGCCCCCAAAATGAAAGTAAGGCGACTTGGTTGCATTGATAGCAACATCCACACCTTACTGTGACCAGGATCAGAACACCCACAACACTCTCACCCATACTGCATTTAAACACTCGGCAGAAATTTTCAAGCAGCACTGGGTTAATACAATTGGAAGTCAATCACTGTATGTTTGGGGAGGATCCACATAGCAAACATAAAACTGCAACCATGCCATAGTGAAACGGGTGAACCTACAATCCTATAAATACATCAAGTAACCTGCATTGTTAGAAACATTCTTGGGTGCTACAGAAATATAAAATAACCACCACTATCAAGAGCACAGATTGTTGGGCAAGTTGGTGCATTGCAGACACGTTCTAGCGCATGTGAACAAGGACGAGAGAGATGTAGACAACACGAGCGCTAACTTTAAACTGATCCTTTATTGACGCAATTGCACATTAAATACAACCTGCATCATGACGTCACCCGACATAAACGTGACATCATGTTGCCTCACACCAAAAATTTAATTAACTCTTTGGCCGTCAAAGAAACAGATGGTGTGCTGACACAGGATGCCTCGCTTTTACATCTTTACACACATGCTTGGCTGATATCTTGCACGCGTTAAAAAACGGTTTGCACTCTTTTTTATTCTTTTCAGTACAATAATGACAATGCACAGTGAAATTAGCACTGTAGTACTTCTAGTACATCGGGCCCTCTTTCTTCATGTTCGTATCTACAACCTTGCGTCATTGCTTCTCTGATTGTGAACGCGGAATGCCGTGGTCGTGCCTTGTCCTTTTGCATCCGGAACAAGCTTCTGCCGGATGACATCAAAGTGGCCTTTGGTGGTTTTATGCCATCAGTGGGTCATGGTGCAAGGGTGTGCAGGATACTGAGATCAGAGTGGCGCGCCTTTATAAAAATCTTCTCTACACGCGCCTTCAGGATCCGACTAAGCCATCCGGTGAAAATCAATCGCTACGCTCCTTGTTCACCATAGTGGACTGCTTCACTGAAAGTGTGTGGCAGCAACAGCTGAGGAAGCTTCGTGCCGGCCATCCCAAAAGGCCCCCTGTCACAAGGTGCGAAGACCATAGGACAAGCTCGTCTACCAGAGAACATGGATAGCATCCTCAGCCTGGGACCCAAGTTCGCCATCGAGCCAAAGTTGAGTGCCTCAGAGCAATTGTCCTTTGTTCGACGTGTTTCGCGATATGCTGAAACCAGTGAAGCTGAAAGGTGCATTTCAGAAGGGGTTGATGTGCTGAATTGCGGTAGAAGAGTAAGGCCATGCTTTTCGTTGGGTTGTTTGGCTGTTGATTTGAGAAAAAATGATCTTTCCCTTCTTCCCTCAGACAAAGAAGGTGGGTTCGTGGTGATAACAAGAGATCAGTTTGGAAAGAAGGCCCTTGACGCGTTGTCATCCGTCCTACATAGGAATCAATTGGTATCAGCGAAAAAATTACAGTCAGCTGGCAAAGTTCTTTGTAACAAACACAACCTGGATAGATTGGCTAAAACCATAGAAAACAGCAACGCCACGTTTTTGCAAGTTATGTTCACCGCTAAAATCCACAAAGTGGAGCATCCCCTAAGGGTGATAGTATCGGAAAATGGCACGCGGCAGAAAGCAGTTGCACTCTTTCTGCAAAAAAAACTAAATCTTTTAAATATTGACGACCCCTTTCAGATTCAAAGTTCCGAAAAAGTTATAGATTTCTTAGAGAAGAACTATAACAAAGGTCTTTTGGCCTGCTCTTTTGACATAAAGGATTTATATTACTCCTTGCCACAAGGTAACCTCCTCAGTTGTGTGGAAGAGTGCATTGATTGCTTTGGACCAGTAGCTTTTCAAAATTCAGCAGGTGTATCCGTGGGAAGTTTTCTCGAATTGCTTTCATTTTATCTAAAGTCAACCTACATAGAATGGAATGACCAGGTCTTCATACAAAAGCAAGGGGTCTGTATCGGCTCATGTATAGCTCCCGTTCTTAGCGATGTAGTTCTAGCCCATTGTGACAGAATCGTGTCTGACTGACTCGGTGTATTTGAAAATGTGTCTGTTTTCAGATATGTTGATGATTTTTTAATTGTTTTACAAGGATGCGAGGATTTTTCGGCTACTGTAAGCCACTTTTAGCCCTTTTTGGCGAGTGTTTTAATCCTTTGGAACTGACGCATGAAATTCCAAAGGATGGTGTCCTATACTACAATGAAAGCTCATTAATTCAAACTTGAATATTTCTGATTTTCGAATCATAAAAACTACATTGCTTGGTCCGGCCAAGCTCCATAGAGGTCCATGTACAATTCGAACGCAAGTTGGTTCCACTATGGATAATTAGAAGTATGCTGCACTGCATTTGGGTGTGCCCCCCCCGATAGGGCGGCGTGGTTAAGAGGCTGTGCGCGTCTGAAATTGGGGACAAATATAAAACCAGGTAAAACCATGGACGGGGTAAAGTCTAACCCATGACTGCGCTGTGGCCGGTAGTGCCAGAGGGTAGGGGGATGGCGGCCGTAGCAGCGGCTGCTTGTTCTGCATGACCTTTGAGACTTGCAACTAAATGCTTAATTTGGAAATATGAATAAGTATTTCCGTCAGTGCGGCCCCAGCCGATGCCCATGTAAGGCTATGGCATCGAACGGGCACTACGGGTCTTTCACCAGTTAGGCCACGTCCAGTTACAATTGCATGGTACCATAAGCGATAGTCAAAATAGCAATCCTCAAACCTGAACTATATGTTGCGCAGTTGATTGCACGCACCTCTGACGTACGTGCAATGACAAGTGTAACCAAACATAAACGGCCTCATCCAACACTACCTTAATAGGCCGACTACAGTTCAGTTTCGCTTTTACGAGCTTCGCACCATCAACGCCAGCCTGCGGCAGCGGCATTCATTGGCCGCGCACCAGCCAGCTGACCGATCGCAGTCGCGCGGCATTTCGGATAGTGGGTCTTTTATGCTCTTTCATCACACGGCTGTTCTGCTGCTCCCAAAATGTGCACTCGTCAAGTGCCACTCAGCGCGTCGTGCAGTGAAGCCTCACACGCGATGCAGGCTGCTTGCGAAGGGCACACCTACTACCATGTTGCACATAAAGGATGACTGCTGGCAAGGAGTCAAGGCTAAGGCTTTAGTGAAAGCCGCTGGCACTCTGCCAAGTTCCACCCAACCACTAGAGCTAACGCCTAAAGATACATGCAAAGTGATGTTAACGCTGCGCAGCATCTTGGTGGCTGCCAAGAAATGAACTGTGGGCTGTGATGGCAGCAGCGCGAAACAGAGGGACGCACTAACGACTGTTTTTTTTTTGCTCAGATTCTCAGCAAAAAAGTGGGGTTAAATTCATTATGCATTTGAGTCCATTACGCGAGTGAATACAGTAAATTTACCATAATGCAAATGGTTCTTGTAAGGTTTTTCGGGGCCTCTCGATAATTCAAACTTTTTCCCGGCCCCATGAAGTTCGAATTATTCACGAGATTTTACTGTATATTCACTTCAGATGTTCTAAACAAATGAAGTGTTAGTATAGCAAAGAAAGGACACAGTATGGCACCACCATCTGCTAGAGCTGACTTTCCTGATCAATTTGTTATAAATACCTGGTTAAACCGAGAGTTCTTCCCTTGATATTGCCACCAAGTGGCAAGATCTACCAGAATATGCCAATATTTTTATACTTGTCCAAAGCAGTAGACTGCCCCTTAAAGCCCCATACACCCTTTATTACTATCATAAGGCATAAAAAAACGAGATGCAAAAGATAACCTCTTATCTTTTGCACTGCAACAAATTTGACAAACCAACGTGCCCAAACTTCCACATTGTTCCTATATACCTGATCTACGGACTACCAATGACATCCTTCATGGTGATTTTTGCTTCCAGCTCCAAATTAATCCTTTGCCTGTACTAACAGGTTCATGTTTAATGTCCTCATGGGGCCGTACTTGCTTGATCTATCATCCCAATTCACTTAAGTTCATAAGTGCTAGAAACCCCTCTCTTCGATTTACTGTCGTCAAAGAACTAGTTTCCAAGGTAATAAATGCAGTAATTTAGTTAGGTCATTTAGATGTTTTTCCCTTTATAGAAATTTTGTGATGCCGAGGGGTACTAGGATCGTAACCCAGCACCTCCACCAAGATGCTACAAGCACTGAGTTCACTGAGGGCAGAACAAGCAATTGATGCCAGCTAGGTACAGTGAAGTTCAAGCACGAGCCACATCTATATCACTGCCTTTGTCGTCTGCATGTTCAACATGGTCTCTTTATGGTTATTCTATTTTTTATTTTAAGCTCATTTCTGCACATTTTTAACGAATCAATAATGAAAAAATTTCAGGATTTACAAAAACCTTGAACACACTCTTACATTAATGGCCATAGTCGTCAGCACAGGCATAAGAGCGTACAGTGCCAGATATTTTTCTTTTTCACATATGTATGCATCACAATGGAGGTAAGAAACATGACACATACCTTCATGGTATGGATTATGATACCCTGTGTTATCCAACAAGTTTTCCTGCAAAAAAAATAAATATATAAAACATGCTTAGACAAATAACAAATGTAATGCAACCTTAGAATCATGCTAAAATTTCCAAACACTAATATTTTCATTACTCACTACAACTCATTACGTTAGAAACTCATCACAAAGTTTCTCTCTCTCTCTCTCAGTGCAATGAGCCCCCACATGGTGCTGCACTTCGACTCAGCAATCCATGAGAGCTAGGCAGCCGCGCGACTGCCGAAAAAAGGTCATCAGCAAATTGAATGCGAGTCCCAGCACTATTGCAAGTGCTGTTTTGCTGCATGAAGGTGATCAGCCACATGGGGGAAGCACAAATTCAGTTTATGTTACAAGTGCAAGATTGTGCCTGTCAATCTATTGAGCACTGTTTAGAAATGTGGCCAAAATTTTTGACGAGAGTTATGGGGAGCAGGAAAACCTGTCATTCTTGGATACCCGTTCAGTCTTGCTTTGAATGGCAATGTGTAGTACAGTTAAACCTCAATATAACAAAGTCGTAAAAATCAGCAGTTTACTTCGTTATAATGAAATTTCGTTGTATCGAAATTCCGTGCCTAGCATGCGGTAGCATTACTAAAGCACTTGCCAGTTGTAAGGACTTCGTTTTTATTTTCTCTGAAAGTAATCCGCGACCTTCTTTTGCGTCTGCTTAGCTATCAGAGATGGCCTCACACTGCGTTCATAGGCCCACAGGGATTGCATTGCTTCTTGCTGTCCTGTTAAATTCGCGTAGCGCAGCAGCACGTCAATTTGTCAAGCACTTCACGGTTGCTTAATGCTTTACCGTCTTCGACATCAGTGTCATTGCCTAGGTCTTCCTGCATGTTTCCCCGCACGTCTTCCACGATGGAGTCGTCCGTCGCTTCCTCAGTAGCAACAATGCAATTGTCGGCGTAGAGGAAGTCCTCCAAAGCGACTGTCAGAAACAGCCCAGCCACTTTACAGGCATCTCCATGCTTCTTTGAGGCCGGCCTGATCATCTCCCTCGCCGTGTCCAAGTACATGGGCAGTAAACGGAGCTCCTTCAATAGCCTCGGCGCTGTCGCGTTTTTCAGGGGCACTCGTTCCAGCCGCAACGTTCTTAAACCCGGCCTTCCGGAAACGGTTCTGAATCACGTCCTTCGACATCGCATTCCAGGATGCAGAGAACATCTCCAAAGGTTGAAAAATGTCCACTCTGAAGGCTGTTACTTCGCCAGTATTCTTGGCATTTCCTTCCCCAGCCAAGTAGCGGCTTCAGGTGCATCAGTCGACATTGACTCCCCGCAGAACACCCATCCGACAACCCCGTAACGAGACTTGAAACGATGGAGCCAACTACTACTAGCCTTGAAGGCGTCCTTGTCAAGCAGGCAACCGAAGTCCTTTTCTTTCTGCTGCAAAATTGCCCCACTCACTGGCCCATTTTGTGCTCTGGCGTCCATAAACCAGGAGAACACAGCCTAGTCCACATCTTCGTAGGTAGTCGTCCTCAGTCGCTTAGGCTCAGCGCTCGTGCCACACTTTGCAGAGCTGAGGATGAAGTCCTTGGCTTTCAAGGTTGTTGACAGCGTACTCTGAAATATGGCGAATCGAGCCACAACTTCCTTCTTTTTCTCGCCTTTCGGAACGGCTTCCAGAATTGCCGCTTTTTGCTCGAGTGAAAGCGATTTCCGCTTACAACCACTCATGGCGGCAATGCCTGCGGGAAAGCAAAGTGAAGGAGAGTTGGAATCTGCAAACCAAGCGGCAAGCAGTGCACAAACGACTACGGAAGCGGCGGCCGCGCGAGAGCCGTTAGAGAGAAAGGGCCAATGATGCCCGTGCGCGCCGACGCATCAGCCTCTGCAGGCATAGGGAAAAGGTTCTTTGGATCGCAGCAAAGGAGTGAGCAGAGCAGGAAGGGGGAGGGGAGAGGGGGGGGGTAACAGAACCGCCGCTTACCTTTGTTTGTGACAAACCAAAAAGACAGGACAGAAAAAAGACAGAGGGAGAGAAAAAAAAGCAGGAGGCGGGGGCGCAGATACTCTAGCGGCTTATCGCTAATCTCTTGCTTGTAGGGAGCGAATTCCACACGCCCCGGGAGGCCTGTACAAGTGGGTTACCCAAGTCCTGCTTGCTGGCAACGCTTTTCCCTTGGCTGTCGTCTTCTGTGCGAAATTTTTGTCCTTCCGGGTAAAATTTATTTGTCTGAAGATTTCATTGTAATGAAATTACAGAAACATTTACTTCATTATATCTAGATAAAATATACATGGTTTCCAATGGGCATTGTTATGTATTCCTTGTAACTTCATTATATCGAGGATTTCATTATACTAATATTCATTATACCGAGGTTTACATGTACAGCGTGATCCATGCAGTAAATTATAGTTACAATCTATCTGAAATTTCAATTGTTCCTGTGCTCCTACTTTATGTTGTGGAAGAAGTGTGCCGCTAACACGTAAAAGCATCAGCTTCAGTTTCAGCTTTGCCAAAGTTTTTGAATAATCACTCGGCATGGGTGTGATGCAAAATTAAGAAGAAAAAAAACTCGATTTTGCAGTAGTTACATAGTTGGCACAGTCTGGCATAACTGATACTAAGCAGTTCACCCCTTTACAGTGGTGGAATTGAGAACAAAGTTTTGGTAGTAGCTTTTGCAGCAGAAGACATTGCAATTGTAAAACATTCTTAAGGGCATAATAAGGTTATAAGTTCGAATATTGAAGCAAGTTTTGTATCACACTAGTACCAGAGAATTTTTTGCGTGCAAAGAAGACCGCAAGAAGGATACAACCGAACTGTTGGAAGCCAACGGAATCCTGCACTTGGCAGCCCCACATGTGGGAGGCCCGGTAGGCTGTGATGCTTCTTGGCTATGCATTTTACATGCCCAAATGGTTTTGTTTCTGGTGCACTTCAATTTACAAGCACAGAGCAGCAGAAGAAATTTATATGCACCTCTAATTGGTCTTTGGACGAAGTTCACGCCTGTGCATGCACCTGCAATATTCTTTTTTTGTTATTGTAATTGACTTTTAGCGCAGTTTACCATATGCTAAAGCATCAAGTGCTACTTAGTGCCTCAATCTACCACCTCATGGCCGAAGTGTGCGAACGTACTGTGTTGTCGGTTATCCTTTTGACCAACAACAATTCAGTGCTCTAACAGCAACAAAGATGGAGGCTGCTGCCAAGAAACAGGTTAGGCAATACGATGTCATAGGTTAGCCCAAAAGCCATGCAAAGCCATGCACAGTTACAGCAGGGAAGCCTGAGGGGTAGTGTATCAGTGTCACCAAGCTGAGCCGCAGTGGACCACTTGGTTGAATGCTATACTGCTACGAAACACAAGTGGTGGTTTTGGTGTGTTGAGGTTTTTGGCACATAAGCGACTAAGGCTATCATGCGCCAAGAACAAGGTTGTTTGTCTTTACTTTTTGAATGTGATTAATTCAATTTTAGATTGTTAAAGCTTATTAGGATCATTGCTTCCTTTAGGAATCCGAAAATGTGAGAAATTTCAACAATTGCAATTTCCCCCAAAAGCAGTCTGGGATGAAAAGGGATCTGTTCAGTGTAAAACGATGCAAAATATTTCTGTCTAAATTTCTCTAGTTTAGTGCATGAGAGTAGAATGTGATTTGTTGTTAGTTCACCTCCACACCCTTCACATAAAGGTTTGTCTTCTTTTTTTAAGAATGAAGCCATGTGTTAGGTCCGTGTGCCTGATGCGAAGCTGACATAAAATGACTTCAACAAAACGTTTTTGGTGACTGCACGATGCCCATTCTTCAATGACTGGTTTAACAAAAGTAATTTATTGTTTATTTCATTGTTCCATAAAACCTGCCATTTTGATCTGTTTTCCCTTTATCAGCTTCATAACATCTCTATGTGGCATGCTGACTAGTTGTACTTCATCATTACAAGCTGCTGCGGCACATGTGTCAGCTCTCTCTCGTTGCCGCGGATTCCAACATGGCTTGGTAACCAGCAAAACTTAATTGACTGCCCCCGAGTTTCTGCAAATATTATGTTACGTATTATGTCTCCGATTATTAATTCTGTAGCATTTCTGTGATGCAGCGCTGTGATTACGCTCAGAGATTCTGTATAAATGATGCTGTTTCCAATACTTTTCTGTAATATTTCTTCTACAGCCACAGAAATTTATTTATTTATTATTATTTATTTACAGAAGACTGCTGGCTTTATTGCAAAGCCTTAAGCAGGAGTGGGTGTAAAATACACTTTGACAAAGAGTGTATTTTACACTTTTTGTCAAAGTGTAAAATACACAGCTGAGTGTTTCACAGCTGAGTGTCACGACACTCAGCTGTGAAAACCGATGAACACTCAGGCAACCGTACTACTTTCTCCCATTTGCCTTGTATTACAGCACTTCCAGTATAATGCACTGTCTCAGAACCATCTGTATAGAATTCTGTATAATCTTTGTATTTTTCATTCAGTGCCAGAAACTCTTGTACTATGTGTTCGTGCAGTGTTTGTTCCTTTTGAAAGTGGGTTAATGTGAAGTCGCACACAGAGGGAAAATGGTACCAGGGTAGCAGTGGGCTTGGTTTCCGGGCAATATTTGGAAGTGAATCCAGTATGTTTAATTCCTGGCACGCCTATTCAAAACGGAGGGTTAGTGGTTTGATTGCTCGGGGTTTGTTGTTAAAGAGGGTTCTAGATGGGCAGCTTGTGACTATCGGGTGACATAGGTGTTTCGGTAAGGATCTTATTTTCAGTACATATGCACACGTAAGCATTCTTCTCCTTTCTTTAAGGGGTGATTCATTTGTTTCAACATAAAGGCTTTTTATTGGAGATGTCCTATATGCGCCAGTTGAGAGGTACAATCCCATGTCGTGTACAGGATCCAAGCGTTTGAGATACGATGGTCTCGCTGATCCATACACAATGTTCCATAATCTAGGGTAGAGCGTATTACAGACCGATAAATATGTAGAAGGCATGTCCTGTCGGATCCCCAGTGTTTTCTTGACAATACTTTAAGCATGTTTAATGATTGAGAAGCTTTCTTTTTGAGGGCATTTATGTGGGGTAAAAATGTCAACTGTTTATTCCCAGATCTTTATGTCCATTTTTTAATGGTAGAAGTGTAAGGTTGGGGCAGTATGCAAGCCTCGTTTTAGGGTGAACAGAACAGCTTAAATGGGGCAATTGAGGATTGAATAAATAAATAATAAAAAAAAAATAATAGCTAATGATTTCTGTGGAAAGAATTGGAACCCATTTTTATCTGCCCATGTGGCTAGTCTATTTATGGTTAGTTGTACTCGCCGCTCACACATGTTATGTTAAAGGACGTACACGCAATCTGCAGATCATCAACATATAGCGAGTACATAATCGATTTTGGCATTTCTCAGGTTATTGAATTTAGTTTTACAACAAACAACGTAGTACTTAAAATACACCCTTGGGGAACTCCATTCTCTTGAATAAAGTTCCTCAAAAGCGTTGAGCCCAGGCGTACTTTAAATGAACGGTTTGATAGGAAATCATTTAGACAGTTCAATATCTGGCCTCGAATACTTATATCTACTAGGTCACGTAAAATGCCAAATCTCCAGGTTGTGTCATATGTTTTTTCCATGTTGAAGAAGACGGCTAGACAGTGTTGTTTATGTATAAATGCCTCTCCGACAGCATTTTCAAGTCTGAGAAGATGGTCTGTCGTTGAGCATGCTTTTTTAAAACCACACTGATGAATGTTTAGAAGTTTACGTGATTCTAAAATAATGATTAACTGAATGTTCAAAACACTTTCGAAAGATTTAGCAAGGCAACTCGTGAGGGCTATAGGCCGATAGCTATCAGGGGAGTTTGGCGGCTTTCCGGGTTTGAGAAATGGGATTATAACAGCTGTTTTCCAAGCTTCTGGTAGTTTCCCTGACATGAATATTTTGTTAAAGAATTTTAAAAGTGCATGTACAGCAGGATCGGAAAGATGGGCCAGCATTTCATAATGTATTCTGTCGGGCCCTGGGGCAGTTTGTTTTCTGGCAGACAGTACTCTATTGATTTCATGGACAGTAATTTGGCTGTTATAATGTTTATTTGCACAACCAGTTATTGGAAGTCTGTATATTTCAGCAATGTTTTTGTGTTTTAGAAATGACTGCGTGTAGTGGGAAGAACTAGAAACTGCTGCAAAGTGTTCACCTAATATGTTTGCTTGTTCCTGTAGGGTTGGTTGCATACCTGGTGCTGTTAAAAGAAGAAATGTAAATGGTGAAAAGCTGCCATTTAGCTTCTGCACCTGCCCCCACATATTTTTTGACGTAGTTAAGCTATTTATAGACAATACATAACTTTTCCATGAGTCTTTCTCAGCATTTCGCCGGATGTATCGTGCTTTCGCCTTTGCTTTCTTGAAATGTATTAAGTTTTCATAAGTTGGGAACCTCCTGAAAATTCCCCACGCTTTATTTTGCTTCTGTTTTGCTTTCCTACATTCTTTAGAATACCAAACTTTATGGTTGCACCGTACTATGCCATAAGATTGAGGGACGGTAGCTTGTGCTGCAGCGAGAATACAATTTGTGAATTTCTCATTCAGTTCATCAATGCCAAGGTCCTCTGAATATATTTCATGCAAATTATCTTTTTCTTTAAAAGTTTCCCAATCTGCCAAATGCAGCTTCCAGCATTGTGGTTCCGTTGGAATGACAGCAGGTGATGATGAAATAAAAACTGGCAAGTGATCACTCCCGTATGGGTTATCTAAAACATTCCATGTAAAATCGGTAAAAACAGATGGTGAACAGAATGAAAGGTCTAAAACGCTCATTTTCCCGGACAACGCAGAGCAGTATGCAGGTTACCCGGTATTCAGCAAACAAACGTTATTAGAAAGTATGAGCTCCTCCAAAATTTCACCTCTGCTGTCCGTTTTTTCACCACCCCAAAAATGAGAATGCGCTTTAAAATCCCAAACTACTGCTAAGTATGGTTCTGGTAGTTGGTTTAAGAGGTCTTCTAATTCTTGCAAAGTTATTTTGAGATGTGGTGGTAAGTATATAGTGCATACTGTAATTGTCTTGTATGTAAGGAGAGTGGCTGCTACAGCTTCAAATCTGGTTTTCAATTTGACTTCACGAGCTGCGATGCCTTTTTGCATAATTGTAGCTACTCATCCTGAGAGCCTATTTGTCTGTTCTCGGTCATGGCGGAAGACATTGTATTTTTTCAGTACACTAGTATGCTTCGAGTCTAAGTTTCTTTCCTGCAAGCACAGGGTTGGTTTGGTTTGGTTTGTGGGGTTTAACGTCCCAAAGCAACTCAAGCTATGAGAGACGCCGTAGTGGACTCCGGAAATTTCGACCACCTGGGGTTCTTTAACGTGCACTGACATCGCACAGCACACAGGCGCCTTGCTTTTCGCCTCCATCGAAAAGCTGCCGCCGAGGCCGGGATTCGATCCCGCGTCCTTGGGAATCCTGCAAGCACAGGGCTACAGGAGAAAACAATGCTAAAATGTCTTTAATGTTGGGTAAATTATTTACCATTCCTCTGCAATTCCGATGAATTAGGAATGCCATATTTGGAATGAAAAAGGAAAAATTGGGTTACTTCAGGCCCTGTGATTCGGGCCTTATGTTTTTTTGCACGATCCAAGCAGTTTCGCCGTCTCTGCGACAGCAAAGAGCTGCCTTGGGTTGTGTCCATTGTGTCGTCAGAGACGCTGGACGTGGGTGCATGCTGCACGTGGACATTTTCATTTGACCTTGCCCCAAGGGCGGAGGTCTTGGGGCCTGCAGACCCTGAAGGCCGCGTGGCCCGCTTTGAGGGTAGTGGCGCAGCAAAAGCTGCTTCCACTTGGGGCGAGGATGGCTCTGCTACAACTCCACTGTCTGTGGTCTCAGCAGGTGCTGAAGGCTGGTGTGATGCATCGCCCTGTATCAGCACACCAGCAAAGTCTATTTTCGGGGTTAGAGAGTACTTCTTTGCAGTTTCAACCCGTTTTCTAGCTTCTTGGAAAGATATGTTTTCTGTTGTCTTTAATGTAATTATTTCTTTCTCTTTCTTCCATGATGGACAGGACCTAGTGTAAGCAGGGTGTTCCCCTCCACAGTTCGTGCAGCATGATGCTGCTGTACATAACTCAGAAGTGTGTTCTTTTGCAGAGCATTTCTCACAGGTTTGCTGACCGCGACAACTTTGGGATCCGTTGCCAAATCTCTGGCACTTGAAGCAACTGCGAGGGTTTGGGATATATGGACGCACTGTTATCTTTGTATATCCTACAGGAATAGATTCAGGGAGGGTGGAACAGGTGAATGTCAGGACAAGATGTTTGGTTGGTATTTCTTTGTTTTCTTTTCTTATTTTGATCCTCTGGACTTTTATCACATTTTGGTCGGCAAGTCCATCCTGCATTTCTCCTTCGGTGAGTTCCATGAAATCAATATCAGAGATCACTCCGCGGACTGTATTTAGTGACCTATGGGGTGTAATGGATACTTGAATGTCTCCAAATGACTTGATGTTTGGAAGCTTCAGCACTTGATTTTTGCCATTTAGCTCTAGGAGCAAGTCACCACTAGCAAGTTTCGTTGCCTTGTAACAAGAGCCGATGACATCTTTGAGGCACTTTGCGACAATGAATGGAGAAATTTTTCTTGCTTGTTTTTCTAGCACTTCACTGTGAACAATGTCGTATTTCGGGAATACCTCTTTTGTTTTGGGGTAAAACTCGGCAGTCATATCGGCCCGCCCTTGTTTCGAAGAGCGATCATGTTTGTAAAACAAAAGAGCCATAAAAAAAATATTCTGTTCGGCCACGGTGGCAGCCACCCACTACGGAGCCCAACTAGGGCACGAGACAAGAACTTCGATATGAGCCATGCCTACGACAGCCGTGCACCGCAACTACAACCATATATGGCAGAACTCAGGGTAGCTTTGCCACACGAGGTTAACCTTCGCCGCCAGGAAGAGGGAAAAAACCAAGAAGAAAGGAGAAGATAGGACAGTATTAAGAAAGGAGATAGGAAAGTGAAAGACAGAGGGGAGGACAGGAAAAGGTGAGTGCCGATTTCCCCCGGATGAGTCAGCTCGGAGGTGCAGTCTACGTGAAGCTGAGGCCAAAGTGGTGTGTTGTCTCCACCGAGTGGCCTTAAAGGTTCGAACACTCGCCATCAGCTCAACCAGCAGGATCCCCCTTTCCCCGGACACGGTGATGCCACGCACGGCTAAGCGTGGGTGCTCGGGGTCCGTGGTGTCACACAAAACACACAAACACCTGCTTTAACCGGTGCCCCCTGCAGGGGCTATGAAACACAAAAGATAGAGTATCGCTGTATGTGCTAGTGTGCTCTCTGCATTTTAATCCTGAAAACTTCTACGAGGCCCTTAAGTCCGCTAAGGTGCAGTAAGGCGAAACCCTTTTTATTTATATTCTTATTTATCATATTCTTATTTTACTGTTTAGATATTTGTATTGTATTACTTTTGTCCTATTTTGTTAGTGCAACCATTGGATTTATCATTTGGCTTGTCATGCGACTATTGGATTGGATTCTGGATTGACCTACGACCTTTCTGAATTTGGTTATGGCTACTGATTAGCCAATTTTTAGATACTATAACCAATGTTGGCTAGTTATGTAGCTGCTGGATTGGATTCTGGACTGATTTACAACCTTTCTGGATAGGCTTATGGCTTTTGGCTATTGATTACCCCAACGTTATCGTGACTAGAATAATGAAGTGTGATTGCCGCCACGCGGCGTCTATGGGGAGCGCTGAAGCCTTCGAGATGGCGCGCCCTCCCACTTACATGTCAGGTCGGCGCATGAAATGCATGCTTGAACCCTGGATTGCGCGTGATGCGGGCGCCTTACGTTGTTTTTTGGTGAAAATCTTGCCTGACAGTGTGTGATGAGCCGGCGACAAAGTGATTCATTTGTACCTTGTTACAAAAGTGGGTATAATTCGTACTAGAAAGAGTGAAAGGCACAACGCTGCTGTTGGCGAGCTGCTTTGGAAAAACCTTACTGTAATGTCAGCTTTGGCAAGTTATTTATGGCGTAACTGCGAATGTTGATTGATAGAACAATCGTGGGTGCATTCCGCCCTGTATGCACTCTGTATAGCGCATTCCTGACTTTTTCTGATTGCGCCTCGCAATACATGGATCAAAACCTGTTTCAAGGGACAACTTATAACGATCAAGGGGCTACAGCCGCTGCCATGTGAGCAGCCTGATGACACGACGGCCAGTTCTGAGCATAGACTTACTTGTAATCACATGCATTCATGCATTCTGTCATGTCATAAATGTTCATGAGATCAGTGGGATACCACTGAACGTAGCGTGCATTGTGTGCCTAACCACGAATCTGGATCTCCTGGGCGCTGATTGATGAAGGTGTTGTTCGCTATGTAACAGCTAGACACAAAAAATGTTTCGGGCGGTCAAGTTAAACCGTTGAAAAACCCTGGCAATGGCCTTGCATTCTGAAGTAGTTATATATATGCACCTGTTTTCAAGGCAGACATTTTATTGAAGTGTTCACATGATACCTAACTTGACAGCATCGAAGGTAAACATGAAATGAACACAGCTATAGAATTTCATTTAAGCATAGCCTACAAGCGTCTCGATTCCCGTGGTTATCCTTATTAATAAAATAATGCCGCTGAAGAACTGAAACAAAATAAAGAACAAATGGCAGTAATTTAGAAATCTGTTCAATGCTTCAGTGCATGCTAATCAATTATAAAATGAAATTGTTTTCTGCAGTAGAGGTTTTTTTTTCTTGGCTCACAGAAGAAAAGCAGACAAATTAAACAGCCCAGTTGAAATTAGCAGCAAAGCAAGACAGTAATTCCGAAAACAAAATTACAACTATCCCCAAGTTGTAATTATTAAGCTATTCTTAGCTGTAATTCTTAGTTGTAATTTTTAAGCTGGCTATTCGGAAAACAACTAAAGTCACGGTGACAAAAAAAAAAAAAAATTCAGCGGCGGTTCACCTTAGCTAAGCATGGATATACACGCAATGTTTCCAGCCCATGTTTAGAAAAGTACTGCTTCCTATAACTTTGTTTTACCACGGCTTGCCACGTTTAGCTAAGTTTAAGGTTAAGGTGGCCTAATTAATGTCTTTAGTGCCATTGTGTCATAGGAGGTGAAGCCAACGACCTTCAAAGCCGAGCTTGAAAGACTGGCAGCTTAGCACGTGAAAACAACGGGGTTCCGAGATTGCGCAGTGGGCTAGCGGTGTGGCCAGTAAAGCTAACCTTTTTCCCTCGGCCCGTGTCCGCAACTTACTGGCAGCAAGTTTTTCTTGGAGTGATTGCTCGAAGGAGGTTATACCACTGAGAATGTCGGTTGTAATTCTTCTGCTTAAAAAAAGACTGTTGTACAGAATTATAAATTTAATCGGCATGACTCAGATAGTTGGCAAATGAATAAAAATGCCAAGAGACAATCAGTCGAGAGTAAAAGAGGAAAACAATAGTAAAAAAAGAAGAGTAATACAGTAAAAAAACAAAAAAAAACAAAAGTCAGGAAGAGCAACCAAGAAAAAGCAAAAAAAAAAAGGAGAGAGAGAAAAGAAAGAAGTAAATGAGTGCAAAGAGTCGCAGGAAAGGCTTTCGCCTTAATGCACCTAAGAGAGATATAAATGCCTGCAACAAATTTTCTCATCCCTTCTGGTAACATTTGAGAATGAATGCTCAGAAATGCAAAATTACACAAGTATGCACAGCCTAAGGCAGCGTCAGATGCGAACAGAACGTCAATTGTGGACACCCTCGTTCATACTCTCCCAATGTGCATAACTCTAAGTGTAACCAATGGGGAGCATGGAATGGCTGAAGTCCAGAGACAACTTACGTTGGCTGCCGAAGAGCGATGCATTGCATGAAGCTGGTGGGCGTGCTCCTGGATCAGGTAGATGTCGCGAAAATCTCCAATGCCCATCTGAAAGATGTCCTGGCTTGTGAAGAGCCACATGCTGGACGGGTTCACGCCCTGCCACATCAGCAACTTGGCATACACCAATGCTCTCTTGTGCATCACGCCAGCTTTCTTCAAGAACCAGGTCCATGCATTCATGTCCGTTGTGTCAAAACCTATAAAATGCAAGAGCGCCATGCAGCCATGCAAGTAGATAAGGCTAGGGAAGTGACTTAACATCTCAAAAACTGTGATACACCAAGTAAAACCAAGACAAAGATAGAAATTGTTTGGTGGTGTCCAACGCCTTGGAAGTTCCACCTTCGTGTAGTTCTACTTCACAGCACTGCAAACAAGGGTTGGGTATGCCACTGACAATCCCCGGTATTTTGAGTCTTTTTCATATGGCAGCCAATGGCAAAGAATTGCAATACTTAGACATCTCAACTAAATTACACTGCAGCTGAAAAGATTTTTGCTTTCTAGTGTTTGTAGAATTAGCAATTCCCATATTTACTTGCATAATGAACCCATATTGTTTCAAGAAAAATTGACAGCAATTTGAGGGCAGGGTACATTAAGCAAGAAATAAGGTCGCAGGTTTTATTTTGCAAGAGTAGAAATTTCATATATATTAGTCGTCCTCCATATCGTCTATCATGCAGACAGCCGCAATCATGATGTAGCTTTTAGCATCATTCACTTCAAAATTTGTTTGCTGCTACATGTTCCAATGATCTTAAGGCACTGGACTGTGCCCGCGCCAATCGCGGCATGATAAACTGAACATACTGGACACCAGGCTTGAGCATTTAGACGCGTCGAGCAGCCACCGCCGGCACTTCTCTCATAAGTGCGATGCGCAGGATTTTGGCAATCTGCCAAGCTCATTACATAAGTCGCCCTCAACCCCCCCCCCTCTTCACCATTAACTGCAGGAATGTCAAAAGGTAAACACAGTGTGATGTTATCTTTGCCCAGCATCTTGGCGTGCTGCCAAAAATAGCGCTGTGAACTGCAACAACTGTGGAGCAAAACGAACACCACGTTAATAACTAGCACTTATATTTAACTCTCAGCAACAAAATGGGGACTGGGTTCATTATGAAAATAAAACTAGGTATTAATTTCATCTTACCACAGGTAGCTGGCAGTAGAGAAATTTTTATCACGAATGAACACAATTATAGACCAACACTGTTTACAAACACACGGACGCCACACTAACTGGGAGTGAAAAAGAAGCTTAGCGCCCACAGGAATACTATACCGAAACAAAAGTTTTCAAAGCAGTGTTCTAGTTTCACAAGGCACCTGTGATGTTCCACGGTGAAGAGCAGCTATGAGCATTCTAGAAGAGGCTGTAAAAGTATGCAATATCATGTCAAAGGAGGGGCACATTTAAAACACTGTGAAATGCACGAGGGTATAAGCCACGAGCATGACCTACACGAACATGTGTAAGCACAGCAAAAACCTTATTAATACATATTTTAAAGAAATGTAGGGAAAAATGCATTATCCAGAAAAGCGTATGATCCGAACCGCCTGATTTTGAAAAATATAGCTGCTGAAGAGGTACAAAGGCATTTAGAATTGAGACTTTCACAGCAAAAAGTGTAGATTAGGGTTTAGAGACATCCAGTATGCATAGTTCCTTTTTTAGCTCCCGCAGAATTCAGTCCAGATTTGAATTGCCTTAAGCGCGGAAGATATTGTTACGGGGTAGTTCAGCTTGTAGCAGAGGGCAGACACCGAAGACAAGGCTTTCAAACAGACATTCTCTGCAGGCACCAGCCGAGGCTGTTGAACGTCGTCTTCTCTCAAACTCACGAGAGTCTTCTTCTTTCCTTATGCATATGCACCGCCTAATGTGACACTACCCCGCCGGCTGAAAAGCACCGTCCCGGTGCGTACTAGCGTCCAAGCCAGGGTCCATGTAGTACGGCTTTAGGCGTGCAACATGGACCGTCTCGGTGCGTGGTGTGGAGGCATGGCGGACGGGATGCAAGGGCGCAATTTCGTATGTCACTGGTGTCACTTGCCGTAACATACGGTAGGGTCCTGTATAACGGGGCAAAAGTTTTTCCGAGAGGCCAACGTGGCAAGCTGGAGTCCAAAGCAGCATGAGAGAGCCGCAAGAATACTCGGTGTTGCGATGACAGGAATCACAGCGACGTTTCTGGGAGTGCTGAGAGGCTGCGAGTTGGTTGCGAGCAACAACGCGGGCAGCATCAGCTCGGGCTATGGCGTCACGAGCATATGAGCTGGCAGTGGTGACAGACGGGAGCAGGCTGTCAAAAGGAAGCAGAGGTTCACGGCTGTATAGAAGATAGAAGGGGGAGTAGCAGGTAGTGTCGTGACGCGACGAATTGTAAGCGAATGTCACAAATGGCAGCGTTATGTCCCAGTCACGGTGGTCATCAGAAACGTACATAGACAACATGTCAGTTAGTGTCCGGTTAAGGCATTCGGTAAGCCCGTTCGTCTGTGGATGGTAGGCAGTCGTGAAAGAATGACGAACGTTGCACAGCCGTAGGATCTCGTCGACTATACGAGCCAGAAAGCAACGGCCACGTTCGGTGAGCAGTTGGCGGGGAGCTCTATGGACGAGTATAACGTCGTTGAGGAGGAAAGCAGCGAGATCAGTTGCACAACTGGTTGGTATTGCTCGTGTGACCGCGTAGCGTGTGGTGTAATCAGTGGCCACCGCAATCCATTTGTTCCCCGATGCAGAGTGTGGAAAAGGCCCTAGAAGATCCAGACCCACTCGAGAAAATGGGTCTATGGGGATGTCGATTGGCTGCAGAAGTCCAGCCGGTAAAACTGATGGCTTTTTCCGGCGTTGACAGCGGTCACAAGCAGCTACGTAGCGGCGGACTGCGCGATATAGGCCCGGCCAAAAGAACCGACGACGCACACTGTCGTATGTGCGAGAGACGCCTAGATGACCCGCTGTAGGAACGTCGTGAAGCTGTTGAAGGACGGCTGAGCGTAGGTGCTGAGGGACTACTAGTAGAAGGTCAGGGCCATCAGGTCGCATATTGTGCCGGTAAAAAGTGCCGTCGTGGAGCACAAACAAACGAAGGGAAGGGTCATGGCGATCGGCGCTAAGGCGATTGATAATTTCGCGAAGCTGAGGGTCCTGACGTTGCTCACGGCGAATGTTGGAGAAATCAGAAATAGAGAGCACGCAAGCGTCATTGTCACATTCAGGTTGACTTGGCGGGTCGACTGGATGACGGGACAGGCAATAGGCATCTCGATGCAACTGGCCAGACTTATAAACTACTGAAAAATTGTACTCCTGAAGGCGCAAGGCCCAACGTCCAAGGCGGCCAGTAGGGTCTTTGAGTGTAGAAAGCCAACACAGTGCGTGGTGGTCAGTTACTACTGTGAATGTCCGCCCATACAAGTAAGGGCGGAACTTTGTAATGGCCCAAACTAGGGCTAAGCACTCACGTTCAGTGATGGAATAATTTTGTTCGGCCGCAGAGAGGAGTCGGCTGGCATAGGCGATGACGCGAGGTAAACCAAGCTGATGTTGTGCGAGAACGGCACCAATTCCATGACCACTTGCGTCGGTGCATACTTCTGTGGGCGCTGACTGATTGAAGTGAGCCAACACTGGCGGACCAGTGAGGTGGGCAATAAGAGCGACGAAGGCGGCCGATTGTTCGTGGCCCCAGGTAAAGGAGACCTCTTTTTTCAGAAGCTGCGTGAGCGGACGGGCTATTTCTGCGAAGTTTGGTACAAATCGCCGGAAATATGAGCAAAGTTCGAGGAAGCTACGCACGTCGCTGCTAGATTTCGGTATAGAGAAATCCCTTACAGCGCGAATTTTGTCGGGGTCCGGCTGGATGCCATGGGTGTTGACTACATGTCCTAGGACCTTGATTTCCCGGCGACCAAAGGTACACTTCTTGGAGTTCAACTGAAGGCCAGCTCGTCGGAAGACGCCAAGAATAGCCGAAACACGATGAAGGTGGCCTTCAAAGGTTGATGAAAACATGATGACGTCATCGAGGTAGCACAGAAATGTGGTCCTAATGTGACAATATTTAGTAACAAATCAAGATAGTAGAAGACAACGACAAACCAGGATCCCTTCCTTGGTTGTTGCCAGATGCTTCGCCCCCTTATACCAGTGACGTGAAGAATCAATCGCGATGGCTTACAGCCACCGCATTTTTGCTCATGCTGCGTTCCCCAGACCCGGCCCGCTCTCAAGCGCATAGTTGTAGTTCTCAAATGATTTGCCCCTATGCTCTAAGGCACTGCAAAGAAGCCACCGCGTTTCTTCTCGTGAAATCATGTTTTCGCGGGAATGGGCGCTTCATATGTTGGCTTTCTTTGATGCTTCGCCCCTTTACACCTAGACGCTGCACGAAAGCAATTGTGGCGGGTGAGAGCCACTGATCAGTTTTTCATGTCGTGGGCTCTCGTTAGTACACGTCCAGTTGATCACAAAACGTATTAGTATATGAGCACAATAACTGGGAAATTGCGTTATCCGGGAACATATTAACCGGGAGAAAAGCAATGCAACTCTATAGAAGATGTTTTACTGCCCATGATTTTAGTGTATAAAGCGGGAAATTCTATGAACCAGAAAGATATCAACAAAGTTCTAGTACTGTGTCTATCTTTCCATACAGTAGGCATGCAGGGAGCCATTCGTGAAGAGTTATCAAGGGATTTGAAATGGATCTTCACAAAGTATGTAATGACATTTCGAAAATAGCCTATTTTTAAAACACTCCAATACTAATTGTGAAGCCAGACATGTGCATACAAGTCTCACCATCCACTGGGATTTAGGCAAACACATGAAACACACAAGTTTCTCATACAGTATGACAAGCTGCCACATATGCTAAATTTGCACACTAATACTGCAGCTGAAATTATGCAACCTAGACAGTACTCCATTCGAAAATCAGTTCTCCACCGCCATGACAAAAGGATGAAAGAGAACTGTGCACTGTAGCAGACGACGACGCAGATGATATCCATGGCTGCCATCAGCTCCACAGTCCGCGAGCAATGCTGTGTGTAAAGACTGTGCTGGTTGTCTCCTACTGTGCACAGTTCGTTCACAGTATTTTGGGCTGTCTGAGTACTGTTTCCAATATGAACCTTTATACGGCTGAACATCAGTATTTGCGAGATAATACAGCGTGAGCGAAACCACATCGGCTAAAGAATCTCGCAATTTGGAAAGGTACCCAGGCTTTTGTACATGTGCCCGGCTTCAAACCATAGGCTAGTCGGAACATTTTCAATATAGATCGCTTTCGAAATTACGATGCATACTTTGCCACACTCTTCCTCAAAACATTTACTGACCGTTCACGAACACCCGCTAGGCTGCTTGCATGGGTACTGTGTGAAACGAGAAAAATTATTGGGTCAGTTTTGCCTACATGTGTTGGTCTATAGGTAGTGCTCCTGACTTGTAGCCTCATAAGTTTCGTGATGTATTAAACATACTCCATCCTTAAAATGACATTTCATAATTTCACATCAGTTCCAGACTGTTCATGGTTGCTCTGCATCCAGGGACGACATCATAGGCACATGTGAAATTTGAGAACTGCTTTGAAAGCTTTTCTTCGCAAATATTCCTATGAGAGCTAAGCTTACATTTTCCCCTAGTCAGCCCAGAGTGTCGTCAACAGCACCCCCACATGCTTCTTATATAACAGATCGGCGTTGGTCTATATACACAATTTAGTTTGTTATATCACATAGAAGTGTAGCATAATAAAAAGCAGCATGCCTCTTATATCAAAAGATAATGATTGAACAGTGACTGTCCTCGTTAAAAAATAAATAAATAAACAAAGATCACCAGCTACTCATTGCAAATTAATGTTTGTCCCTGTACTCCAAAAAAAAAAAGAAGAAAAAAAAGCAGTAAGACAAGAAACAAAAAAGAAACTTACACATATTACAGCAGCAGAGAGAATTTTTGGACACCCGATTTTCCAGGCATGCCTGATTATTTGAACTCTGCCATGGCACAGTCATGCACTCCAAAGAGTCAATGTGTAACACTGATAAAAATTTCAAAAGTTTGAAACTTTTCTTGTTCGACTTTCGAGACTTTTTCTTTTGATCACAGGTCAAAAGCTACAAAAAATTGCCACATTGCAGCCATTTTGTTTTCATGCAACCTTGAAACCATGTTGCATGTTGAACCCCTATCTCTCGATAACAGACATCACTAGACATGGCGTATTAGTGGACCCATTACAACCCGAAATCGGGCAGCTAGCGACATGGGTCCCTGCTTCACGTTTTCGTCGAGTGGCAGTGACGAAGCTCTACGCCACGGAGGACAAGCCAGTAAGTGCGAGTGTACTTCTATCACGTGACCTTACATCATGGCTTGTGTGTAGCTGAAGCGAGAGAGCCAGTGGCCTGCATTGCCACAGTAGCTGTAAGTGGAGTTGGGAATGCACAAGCACAAAGAAAAAAAAACATGCCTGTCTAGTGCCCTGAAAAGTGCCCGCTGTTATCTGGCAATAGACGCTGGCTTTACTTCATTTTGCAATACTTATTTTTTTTTAAACCAACACTGCACCACACAACTTTCACTGCTCCAATGGAGACAACCACCATAACCTTTTTTTTTACGCGAGAGGGAAAACAAAGCACTGATGTAAAGTCGCGTGGGAGCAGTGAGGCTCCACTCAACCTAGTTTGCCAGTGTCCCACGCCACTTTCTGTTTGAACATTGCACTGTTCCGATAGTTGCACAGTTTTCATCACCATCACCGCTGCGCCGAAGAGGAGACCAGCTGTAAAAATGAGGAGACTGACACAGAAACAGATTGACCAGTTTATCAAGTTTTCAGGCCACTCTGTAAATAAAGTGATGTTTTTTTAGTATGAATTCCTTTTTTTCAGAATGCCTGATTTTCCAGACGCTTTTTGACCTCTTGAGGGTCCGAAAAATCGGTCCATGATGTAGCACTGGTGGACGCAAACATTAGAGATGCAGAAGGCAGACACAGGGCACGTATATCATAAGTTTTCAGTCTGTGCGTTAGTAAAGTATGCACCAACAAATACATCATAATCATCTCAATATAACAAAAGCACTACACACAAGAACAGAAGGAGGGGACAGCGCTTTTGTTATTTCACTTTTGTTGTTGTTTGTAGCACTTTTGTTATTTTGAGATTAATGTAAACTAACTTGCTCATTTGGCTACCTTGATGAAATACATCATAAACAGCCTCCAACTCATGCTTCCTCCTATCTTGTTGAGCACCACTGTCTGGTATTTCAATTCTATCAGCAAGCCACTGCTATTGCTATTAACTACTGCCCATTTTTCAACACCCCGGTGAACCATGAGTGTCTATAAAGTAAAACAAAATCTGCTTCTTGAACCCCTGTTACTCCTGTGCAGTTAGTGCAGGTTAAGGGCACTCTGAGCGATAGGCTGCCCTGAGTAGCAAACAAATAGAGGAAAACAGCCCCAAAGAATGTGCTAGGACTCTCACCACCAAGGACCATTTCCTCAGGCAGACTGTGATGTGTCAAGACAGCATTTTTGCATTTGTATACCTGCTACGCTAAGCTGCACTACCATTCACTTTCAAAAAGTGATCACGTCTTTCTGAATCCTGATGCCAAGAGTTTGATTTGAGTGGTTCCGAGAAGATGTTTAAATTGAATTTGCGTGGGTGGGTCTTAACTGCCAGACAAACATGAACATAACAAGACAAAATTGATCTCTGATAAAACTAATTCTTGAAGAATACTGCACCTTTAATTTTCTCAAAACCAATTTTCAATTTTCACTAATAAAACTCTGACAAAGTTGTCTGCAGTGTACCTTTAAAAATCAGTTATTAGTCTGTTATTCTCATCTGTTATTCAAATAAGTTATTAGTCTGCCACCACTGCAGAAAAAGCTAAACAAAGAACCTTTCAGCAGCTAAGGAAGAGTGAAATACTGTCCAAGCCTGGTAACTGGAGCGTCACAAATTTCTCACCATAACCATGTGCGTAATTTTGGGCAGAGGGGTATCTCTGGCCTGGTTGAGCCACTCGTCCAGCTGTTGCCTTCCTCGACTGCCATGAGCCGACAGGCTGCTGCACTGCAGTAACATCCTGCAATGGTCTCTGCAAAGCATCAAAGAAGGCAAGAGACAAGGCACATTTAAAAACAAATTAGATAGCCACATTCAGAAGTGTGCTTTGCAAAAACAAACATATGTTAAATTTTCATTTGCACACTTTAATCGACCCATTCTGTTTTGACCCACCATTCAAAGGACTGCATCCATTTTCAGTCTATTTTCTAATCCTGCCCTTACGCCCATTTGCCAGCTTTTTATCTTTTTTTCTTCAAAAGAATGGGGTTCAGCCTGATATTTCCCTGCAAAAATTTCTAGCTTGAGAAAGGGGAGAGAGGGAGGACAACCCATCCTCTGAATACACTTCCGCTTTTGCATCCTTCACAATATGGCCGCTGTGGACACAGTTAAGTTCACCCCCGCTGGCTCAACAGCAGAGTGCCCAAGCCACCGTGGCAGGGCGGGAATGCTGCTCATCAAGGTTTCTAAAGTAATTGCATTATGTGCATAATGACACCTGCAAAGTGCACACTCAGTGGTAATAAACTGCTCACACCTGAGAAGCCTATCTACTTGTCCCGATATACGAACGACTTGATACTAATTACCAATTTTTGTCTTCCAGAAAGTACCCATTCTTTCTGGTGCAGTAATGAAACTAGCAACAGGCTTCTTGTACCAGCTTTTGCAGCAGAAGAAATTGGAAATTGTGGCATCAATTTGAAATATTGTAGCGCAAAAGGAAATTCCATTTATGAAAATTTGTCCATTGCAGCGTAAAAAAAGGGGAGGAGGGAGGATATGCTGCAAAATTTTGGCTTTTAGGGTTAGTTTAGATTATCACTAAGTTGCAATAAAATTAAAAGTAACAGACCTTACTGCCAAGTTTTCCCAATAACGCTCTTAAAGAGGACCTACAATGAGCAGAAGGACAAGAAGATTTGCTATTATATTCAGTGTGAAAATTACCTAGACGCACGAAAAAAATCTTCATAAAATGTAAAGGTGGTACCCTTGAAACTAAAGCCTTCAGACAATGTTTCTTAACTGTGTTACTTTAATGATTCTGAAGGGACACGAAGGTGTTGACAAAACGAAACGAGTCATCTGAAGGAATTGACGAGAACCGGGGCTTAAGCTACAATAGGAGCATCACCATTTCTTATATACACCCTCGCAACTCCAAAGAGCAACACACTGCACTGCACTGGTTGTCTAGGAAGTGTGGCAGCATTCATTATGATACTCATGACACAACTTACTATAAACACAATAACACAACATTTTGACCTTGAGTAGATCTCATTCATCTATACCCTCAATGGTGTTCCTGTGACATTTCCAGTGGAAGCACCGTTTTTGGGGCAGCTTCCCCCATCTGTTGTAGGCACCGCTGTTTCAGACCATTGCTTCTTTAGGCGCAGGGCTGGGCAAGATACTTCGAAAATGTATCTTCAATGCCAATACTCGATACCCTGAAAAATTGTATTTCTGATGCCGATACAAGATACAGGATTGAAATCGAGTTTCGATACAGATACCCATTACTATATCGTCGATACTTTGATACAACACTGAAATTCTAACATAATAATCGTAGTTTTTCAGAAAGGGCTTAACGAATAAGCCAGCACGGAGTTATTGTTTGGGCAGCTGTTCTTGTCAGAACTTCACATTGAATTGAAGCCATGGTTAAATTGAGCGATTGCTTCCACAAGCAGCCTTATAGCAAAATATTTCTTTAAACTAATGCTCTCCATGCGAACTGACCTGTGAGCACTTGGTTATACATACAAATACAAAGGTGCAACCTGCGTGCGTTTGGAGAACTGAGCAGTTATGTTGCCATTAGTGCGATAACAAACTTTTGAAGCTCTACATATTGTTAAAAGCTAGAAGGAAAACAAGAAAAATAAAATAGCTGAATGTTATTTTGTCTGGAAAGAGTTCAATATGGGCATGATAAAAGCGACGCAAATGAGAAAAGCCTCTCTACGTACACACACGACTACACTGCAGTGCTGTATTAGATGAAGATGCCTTTTATCAGCGTGTAAGAGTGAACCATAGCCGCGTTGACTCAAGTATTCTGGAGGTAGTTAAGAAACCCGAGGTTCACTAGAGTCGCTGGTGAACTACGGCTGGTTATAGATAAAAGATAGAAGTACCTTTCTTTAACAGAAAGTGGCTAATATAGTGTCACTCAATTCGCTTATTTTAAAAATTAGTTTTTTTTAAGATAGAGATATCTTTACAAGTTTTATTCAAAGTTTGCTCAAATGTTTTTCGCAAAAAAAATTGTTTGACAACGCATAATTTGTTATTCGATCTGTGCTGGAAAATTGCACTCATAGCTTTCATGTCATGGATTTCATAAAATTTTGGGCTTAATATTTTTTTCATAAAGAAAGTCTAGTGGAAGCCTGTTCCCTGTGCAGTTACAAATGATGAATTTGTTTTCAGTCAAACGCCGTAACTACAAGAACATGGTTAATCGACTGCATCGTGGTGGACTGGGGCCTTAGAAGCTGGTGTTCTTGCCGCCAAGCAGAGCCGCCACGTGAGCCCAGGAATTTTGGGTTGTTCGTAAGTTACTGCATCCGACAGCAAGCTGAGGGCACTGCTTGACGAGAATTAAATGCTGCAGAGACGGGGGGGCGGGTGGTAAAGGGGGGAAGAGCGGCTAGAGGTACAGCAGTGCGCATGATCTCTACTGCGTGTTCGCCTTACATTTCCGCTTTGTTCATATCTCTCTGTGTGTCTGTTAACGGCTTAGCAGCTTCGTGGTACGCACTCGGTGCTCAAAAGTAAAGCACTTCGTGAGCACCTACTTACCATTGCCTCCTTCCGTTTTGAAGAAAGGGAATCTGGAAATGTGGTTGACACTCAGAGGGCGGGGAATTTGTAGCGAACTCAGGTGGTACTCCAAGCCAAGCTGCTCTCAGGGCCTGTACTACTGTCTGAGCGAGTGCCGTCCACCCAGAGTCTCAAAGCGGTTTCAATATTTGAGGTTTTCTTTAGTATCGAGTATCTTCAAAATACACAATACTTTAAAAATGTATTTTCGATACCAATACTTTAATTTTCAACACACAATACCTAATACCGATACACAAAATGTATCTAAAGATAGTATTGAAGATGCATGTATCTTCGATACTGCCCATGACTGTTTAGGCGCACTACACCTGTAGTAAGCGTCAATGTTTTCTTTCAAGAAGCTTCTCTTTTGTGGGTGGTACTAGTTGCTTGTGAGTGCCCATTCTCATCTGACCCAACTCGTCAAAAGCAAAATATGGCGGCAGCACATTGAGTGAGTGCTGCTCGAAGAGCCAGCACTCCGAACAGCCCCATGTATGCATGTGCACAGTCACATATGACACATGTAACTGAAGAGCCAACTGGCAGCAACAGTACCCTCAGGTTAACGATACATCGCAAAATCTGGCCGAAGTGGCAAAAAAATGCTGCACATAAACAAAAAAGAGAGCTGGCTGGATGTGAATTGGTCTAGTCTGAAATATATATATGTGCTATGAATGCAGCACTACCTTATTGTCCCAGCCGTTCTCTAACAGTTTTCCATCAGATTCCCTTTTTAAGGCTGAGGTTCTGATGTGTCTGAAATTAAAGTCAAAAGAAAGCAAAGTCAACTCACCCTCGCAGAAGCAGAGGACGATACTGGAACTTTGTGACGGTGTGCTGCCACTGGCTGTCTTGGCTGTGAAGAGTTGGCCTTTTTATGCAAACAGAACATCACATACGAGATAGTTACTACACAAATGTGCAGCAGCTGCCAATACTATTATAGCAAGCAAGCATAAAATGTAACAAATATTATGGGTGTGCAAATAGTGATTTCATCTCGAAGTAAATTCAAAACCGATAATAAATTTTCTCATATTATTTTGAAGTAAACAGTTTGAACAGCTTTTCAAACCAAGAAGGGCTAAGCAACACAGTCCAGAGTTCTCAATACTATTTTTAAGCCCTCTGAACAGCAGTTTTCTGCTTAAAAGTGAATTCGAAGCAAATAATGATCTAAATTAAATAGTTTCGAACTAAATGTTTTGAATATTTCTTGTGCATAACAAAATTTATCAACACAATAAGTATTTCCAAATACAGTCAAATCTCGTTACTAGGAGTTTCACATTAACAAATTTTTCAAATTAACAAACTTTTTGAATATCCATAACTGATTTCCAATGTTTTCAATGTAAAATCATTTCAGAACTACGAATTTCAATATAGCACATATTTCAGAATAATGTATGTAATTAATTTCTTTTTCTATAATCAAGGAACATCAGTATTATGAATTCACCTAAAATTAACAGCATCGTAACTAGCGTGAAACAGACACAGCCATTTCTGTGTGTACGCCATGGGCTGTAGTAGCTATCATCATCATGGTACCAAGTGCCAACACATAGCACTACCAAAAAGCTGTGGTTTTAATATGCGAAGCCAGCAGGCATAGCCACTTGCATTTTTTCTGTGTTGTGTGCAAGGAGGATATATGTTGTGTGTCATTTGCTGGTCGATCGTCTGTGCCATTCACGCGTGCGGGCAAGAATTTTTGTTGCCGATAATCTTATTGAAAAGTTCGTGTGAGATCAGACACTGAATGCAACCAGCGATGACGCTAAGAAGTTAAAGCACTTTTCGCTGTGGGAATGAGAAGCCATATCGCAAGATATCAACGCAGAAAAAAAGCAAATCGGCCTCTGCAGAGAGCTTGGCATTGCACCATCGACAGCGGCTATCATTCTGAAAGACGACTAGATTGATAGTGAAGATGAGGTCGTATCGAACTCTTGCTTTATTGCGCATGAACAAAGTCCACACTTTCTTCGCTCGGTGCAACGACACACACGATGAGGTGTTGCACAAAGTGGAAGGTGAGGGGAGTTTTTAACCGGTCATGTGTGCTTTACATGTCAGAAGAAAATGATTTCTTCAAATAAAGCAGATTTGAAGCTAGTGCATCATTTTCGTTTGAGCTTTTGCTTGTCTGCATGAGTGTCTACTGCCAAGGTACGTCATTTTCATATCTAGGTTTGACCATTGGCTTATAACAGCAAGCTTTCATTACAACAAGATTTCAAAATAAACAACTTTAGGCAGTCCCTTGCGATTCATTATATCGAGATTTGACTGTATGTGTATTTTTCCTATACACAAGGATATTACAGCTGAACCTGGCATATTTAACTTGAAGGGGATTACAAATTACCAGTTTAATATATAGCGCAATGAATGGCAAGGTGGTTTTGCATCACATTTTTTGCAATGGGTAGAAAGGTGGCCATCTGTGGCCATGTTGCCCACTTATTGTCGTGCTCCAAGAGCACGACAATAAAGTCTCATCTGCGTCCTCTGTTCTTTCGGTGCTATGCTTCCAGAGTTATGATCATTTATCAACCCCACATACCCGGCTGCCGCGCTCTCACCTGTAGGTGTGTGGGCATGCGGAACATACACCTATAAGGTGTCCATGAAATAGAGTCTATGTTGCCCACCACGTGCCGCAATGCCATTCTGAAGGAGGTGCATTAAACCGAAACAATGTGGATCAAGTGTTCCACAAAGTTAATTTACTTAAGACAAACACTTCGAGATTTCGAACATCAAGCATTTCGATTAAATCAAATATCAAATTCTTGACTATTAGACCAAATATCTGAACAGGCCTTAGCGAATATCGTGGTGCAATTAGCACCAACAGCCAACAGCTGGTAAATTTTCTTTTGAATTTCTACGACCCTAGGCATTTTTCAATTTGACAGCGTTAACAGCCCTATTCTGCAGAAAATCCAGCATTGCCACTATTGTGAGTAAAAGATCTAGGGCATGGCACCAGCAGGTGGTACATGGCAGGCGGCATGGCTGGGCACTATTGATTGGTCAGTGGGTCGTGTGACGTCACAAGATCGCATGACATGGCAGGCGTGGCCAACTCTGGTTTCTCCTTTGAGAAGGGAGGGAGAGATGGGCATCAAACCTTTCCAGGGCCCTTGTTCAAGGAGTAAGACACGCTACTCCTAGGCCATACGGACATGTCCACATGTCTTTTGATGTTGGGTAGGCTTTCACATACTTGTGTAGCTTGCAACTTCATGTTAATAAACATGTGCAACATTACACAGGCTGAAATTATGAGGCTAAACTCCAAATTTTCATTTAAAAAAAAAAGTGTATTGAATTCATCTTATGTTGGATTCTGCATGTATTAAAGGAACTTCTCACCAAATTTGGTTGTCATCTCCACGACAGAAAAAATAAAAGGAATTTTTTCGCGAGACATTGGGACGCACTCCCCGCCAAAACGCTTATGGACACTGTTTTCAAGAGCAGTCGCAGAGCGGGCAAGAAACTGAACGTGGAGTGAATCTCCAAGTTAGAAAATTTGTTTTTCGTGCTTTCTAGCCAAAGAAGACCAGCTATCGTGAGCACTGTAGACAGCTAAAAAAGAAAAAAAAAATAGAAGGCATATTTTGGACTTTGGCAACAGCGGATTTGCTTGTAAATCGGAACAGGAGCTTGGATTGATAGAAACGCAGCGTGTGACCTTCGAATGCTTTTTTCCAATCACTGGGAGTCTGGATATCTAGATTGCTCAACAAGCTGAAGATAGAACATAAAGCCTAAGGCTATATAAGGCATGTCCAGCAAGAAACTAAGGAAAGCATTTCACAAAAGCAGACACAGGTGCTGGACAATTGTAAAGTTGAAAAAAAAGTGACTCACAGCAATCAGCATAGAGCAGCTTCGTGTTGAAAAGGATGGCCCAACGTAGGCAGCAGGGCATTTTAATTTATTATAATAGGCACTAATATTAGATAGCATGTTTTGAAATCTCTCAACCTATTTTTCTAATTTGCACTTTTTGCAAGAGCACAACCATAAGGAAAACTACTATTTAAAAACTATTTTTCCAAAAGCTGCTTTAAACATGGTTTCTGGACTAAAATTTTATCAAGGAGAAAATAAGGTACTTTTTGCATCTCTATTTATTCTCTAAGAAAAAAATTATCTGACATATAGCATATAATGACAAAAAGAAATTAGGTTTGTTGTTAAACTGCTCATATTTTTACACAAATGGCATAATGTACCAGCGATAGGCCTTATTCTACACAATGAACTACCTAGAAGGTATCTAATTGCAAACAATTAGTATATCTTCATTATTTCTTAAGTTATAGTTTTTCTAAGCCAACACACTTAATTGCTCATTATGACAGCTACAACTTTTCCTCTATTTGTGCTAAGGTGATCATATTTAGAATAGTATATTCTAATAAAAGGAAGGTAAGACACCTCTGAGAATTTTATCGAGATTGGTGCAGTAGTTCAAAAGTTGACCTTTTAACCTTAAGCAAGTAGCAAAGTGCATGCACTCACCGCTATCGTATCATAACCTTAAAGGCAAAGCCTAAATGTTCCCCAGTTTTTTTATTGCAAATAACAATTACCCTATGTACATGTATTAGTTATAGCTTGACACACTAAGCTGACCCCAATCTCCACAGCCACACTTCCTTAAGTGCTCAATGGTGAATGGCGACTGCAGCGAGGACAAGTGTGCCTTGAAAATGCCTCCCACAGCATGCAAAGTAGCACTACATCAACAGGCTGAGCAGTAACTAACGGGCCGCCTTGGGTTTGTTTGTCGTGTGCGCAGAACGAAAAAGCAAAAAAAAAGGAAAAAACGGCGCCAGTCAGCGCAACTGGGAGCCCGTATGGAGCCAAGTCATTTGAGATCCCTACTCATGAACGTTAGACTTGGAGAACATTATAAATTTATAGTAGTATAGTCAGAATTCAAAATATGCATGAATATTCATAAACCCAGCATGTTGTGCTTGCCCTAATGCTGAACTGCCTGGTAACAGGTGTGCACCCATACTTGTGCTGTGCCCACTGGAAGCAAGAATGGGTTGCTGTGGACTGGCATAAGAGGGCCTTGTCTTGATTCGTTTTTGAATGGCATTGTCCCTCTGGCCCAACTCTGAAGGATTGAAAAACAAGAGCATCCAGTATGAGTACTCCACAATTCAGTAAAAAGTATAGCACAATTACCAAAGTACAACTTAATGGGCAGTTCTGCATATTATCTCAAAATCCTACTGCCACAGCTGGAAAATGCAACCTACTCACTACACTTATGACCTAAGGCATTACGTTACAAGAAACAGTGCTTGCTATTGACCAGATGACACTGGGCAACATTTCCAATCATTCAAACAAGCCACAAAGGTATTGTACCTGTATGACCAATTTCTCATCGTGGCTTCGGCTTCAATTTGGTAGCAGCAAAGGTCTTTAGCAGATGAATCACACTTTGAAATCAAGGCTATGTGTGCACCAAAGACACAATAATAGTGTTACAGATAGAATACCCGACAATGACACTGATAGTGCTTCTAACCTCCATGCCTGGGAATCTTAATCAACTGACTCCAGAGCAATGAAACAGTGCTTCACATTCCTGTTTGACAAACTTCATAGCAGAAAAACAGCTCTTAATTCTGCACTCTGACTGTGCTCCTTCATTGCAAATTTAGATATGAAAATGCGGCCTGGAGTACCAAGGCCATGAAGAACCCATTATGCATGATAGCGAGTGGGTCAATGGAAGCCTTAATAACAAACAAGTTCTATAATTCTATCGTAAAACAGCGCACTGTAAGAATGCCCAAAAGCTTTTCAAACGCTGCAAACATACAAGTTGTACAAAACACATTGCTACGGTTGTGTATGATCACAATACACCTGCCTTAATTTCCATTACTCTGCATATGAATGAAGTTAAACGGCATTACCAAGCTCGTTTAATTTTTGTGTTAGTACCTGTACATGACTCAAGAATGAAAATATGTTGCATGCATGCAAATTGCTATTCTGAGGGTACTACACAAGCAAATCAAAATCAGTATTCCTGCTGACATCAGAAAAATTAGAATAAAGATGAAGATGACCAAGAAAAAAAGACAGGATGCCCTACAATGCCAAAAATCTTCACAGGGTTAGTAATACCACCATGAAGTGAACAAAAAAATGGGCATATTGAATGTTACCTTTTCATTTAAAGCAATGTCAACACAACAGGAACTATTGACAAACTGGTTGCACAGAACCAAGCCTGGAAAAGGCCTCAACCACAAAGTATCAGCGACACAGATTATGAACAAATAACAAAGATACTGGAGTCAAGCAACATGGCTGTTACCAGTTTCACAAGTCTGTGTTTCAAAAACAGCAAGTAGTCCATCACACATATCATTATAGAATATTAACACAAGATATGGCATGCCATCAATGTCAGTTATAAACAAATTAATATTTTAGTGGCATACAAGATAAGACAACCATAGCCTGAGCCAATCTATAACATTGAAATGATTTGCTTCTCCAAATGAAACATGACTTACATGACCAAGTTGCAGTGTTAACGAGGTGGACATCTGTGGTACTGTTACATTCTTTCAAAGAACACGATGTCACTCTTGATACACACAGTGACACCACTATTGTTATTTCTGTAGCAGTAAAGTATAAGGGTGTAGTGCACTTAGGTACAGATGTATTCTTTGACCCGCTCAAACCAAAACAGCCACCCACTGCGACACTAAAACTGCGGCTTTCTACATTATTTTTGGGCAAGCAACTGATAGAATGAGCAGCTGATGACAACAGGTCACATGTTATCTGAACAACGGAAGAAAGCTGAGGTTAGAGATAATGGCGTAGTGGTTTGAGCTGTGATGTACTCACACAGTTTTCGACATCCTGTAACCGTGACCTTTGCGGGTTCTGAGACAAAGGGTCGAGAAAGAGAGTACTATAAAAATACATTCTGTAACCACATAGCTAAACACGAACAAAGTGTTCTAAAAGCCAGCCAGAGATACAGCCAAACATGTTCTTTTTGGTCCCAAAGATGCGCCATCACATGGTGTTACTTCCAAGATTTTGTGAATTTTCTTTTGTTACAAAATAAAGAAAAAAAGAACTAATCAGTCAGAGACATGTGGCCTAGGTGTTAAGACAAATTCCGTTCTAACTGCAGCTGAAACAAAGGCACTTTTATTTCATTGAGCGCAGTGCTGTGTCTGATGATCCCGAATAAAAGTACAGAAAACTAAAAAAGAAAGCATAGTAAAGCTGAAATCTTTTTTTTTTTTGCCTTGGGCTGGTGTGCGCACAATATAAAAAAGGAAAAGAACATCACCATTCGGCTGACCTGTAGAATTCTTACTTAACCTGAGCAATAGCTTCATCCACCTCAAACCTTTATAAGCTCCAAGTCGCTCTAGTTGCTCAAGTTACACATCTTAATACAGTGAAAGCTCGTTAATTCGAATCTCAATAATTCAAATTTTCGGATAATTCGAACTACACTACTTAGTCTGGCCAAGCTCCACAGACATCTTGTATAAAAAAGCCCGTTAATTCGAACGCGAGTTGGTTCCACTACAGATAATTCGAACTATGCGCCACCTCGTCTGGGTGGCTTGGCACACATCACGGGGAAAAAAAAAAAAAAAAGTGTGCCAGGTTCCCGACCGAAGATGCATCCAGGACATACCCGCCGGAACTCAAAGTGCTGTGCAAAGTACAGACAAGGACATTCAACTATGGGCCGTCCAGCAGGCCCTGGGGTGCGCTCGAAAAGCACAAGCCTCACAACCCACTACAAACGGGCCAAATGAGGTAGTGCAGAGTAGGGCATAACCCCGAGTCGACGCTTGGCCAGCGTCACGACGCTTTAACCCGTCGTTTGCCGGCTCCTCAATAAAGTTATACATACATACATAAAGAAATATCTCCGCAATGGGAAAGCATAATTAAAGGCTGCGCACGTCCAAAACGGGGACAAAAGATGGAACCAGGCAAAACCATGGAAGAGTGGGTAAAACCGGCGTGGCGGCCGGCAGCGTTGTAGGGAGGGGACGGCAGCTGTGGCAAGGACAGTGCATGGCCGCGGCGGCAGCAGCCTGCTCTCTCTTCTGCGCACCCTCCGTAGCTCGCAACTAAATAGTCATTAATTCCAGCCTTGTTAATTTGGAAATAGGGAAAAGTACTGCCAGCGCAGCCCCAGCCAACGCCCATGAAAGGCTAGGATAACTTTTTTTTTTTTGCGATCACCATCCATCCTTCCACCCGTCAGTTGTCAACGGACGCACGCGAGTCAGCCGCGATCATGACGTGACGCCGGTTTTTAGCATCGTTCGCTTCAAAAGCCGCTTGCTACTATCGCGCATTCCAATGATTGGAGTGGCAGTAGACGGCGGCCGCCCCAGTCGCTCATAGCATGATAAAGCGAACATGCTGAAAAGGAAGCTTGCACAATAGGACAAGCGCTGGCTCCTTGCCAAGTTCGCTCCCACCCCCTCCCCCCAGCTGGAGCTAAAGCCAAAAGGTAAACAGGCCGTTATCCATCTGCAGCGTCTTGGCGCACAATGCGACGGTGCTAGTGGCGCGCCCTGCATGCGCCAAATCGAGCACCAAAGTGCAGCACTTGTGAACTCGTGCAGAAAGTGCAGCCAAATCGAGGAGACCTAATGTGTAGTGGACCGTGATGGCGCGAAACGGAGGGACCCGCTGACGACTGACGCCTTTTTTTTTTTTTTTTCCCGATTCGTAGAAACAAATCGGGGCTGGGTGGGTTCATTATGCCAATGAGTTCGCTACGCGACTAAATACAGCACATTTACCGTAATGCAAATGGCTTTTGTTAGTTTTTTCCAGGCCATTCAATAATTCGAACATCAGATAATTCGAACTTTTTTCCCAGTCCCGTGAAGTTCAAATTAACGAGCTTTAACTGTACCATCACTTCGGCTTTGAGGATTGGGTCAGCACATGTTTTGCATTTTGGGTGTTAGAGTAAATACCTTTCTGTTCCCTATAAGACCCGTGCACTGCATATACAGACCCCACTAAAAGCTGCCTAGCGGCCATTTTTTAAAATAAGCCCAGGAGAGCACAGTTCAGTAGTTCTGCTGAGAATCGACTACATCACATACACTGTCATACAGCAGGATATACACCAATAGTACTACTGATATAATAAAACCTCAATGACACATTTACAGTCATTAAGAACTTTGGAGAGATATTAATTTGTAACATCCTCTAGTTGAAGTAAGTTGTGCATATCGTGCTGAATTTATTGTGGAAAACTCTTCCGTACTATTAAAACTTATACAAAGGCACAAGTGGCAACTGCAGCCTCAAGGACAAAGCACTGCTCTCATCATCACTGATGCCACAATCTCCACTTGCATAATACAAATGGCAAACAGTGAGCACCATCCTTGCCAAAAATACTTATCGAGTTTACTACCAGCAGCATGACCAACACTTTTACGTTTATAATAGACTACACATAACACAGGTTACCAGTGTAACCAAACGAGAGCTCAGCTCAGCAATCAGTACAGTCTGAACCGGAATTATTATTTATCAGCTATTCTGGGTGTCAAAATATTTGTCACAGACAAACCATTCAGTCAACCAATAATCAGACACTATCAGCACAAGCCAGCTGTAAGCCCACTGTGGGACAAAAGCCTCTCTAATGACCTCCAGATGTGTCATGCCACCCACATTCGGTCTACATTATCAAGCATTTACGGAAACAACTTGTTTTCAAAGGCAAGATTGCCTCCCCCTGCAACTTAGACAACAATATTCACCATCAAGCACAATTGCATGGGCATCATACAAGATCTTAAAGAGCCACTGAAATGCTACTTGCAGTAAAATTCTAATGCAAGCAATTCATATAGGTTGCGAGTATTCGAGTCACATTTCAAAGCTTTACGTGGAGCCGATAATTTGCAAATAATTTTTTAAAAGTTTAAAGCAGGCCACTCGCAGTCGATTTCGGCGACACATTGGCGTGCAAAAGCCTCCCCACTGACGTCCGTGGGGCTGCTGAGCAGCCCTGCACCCTGGATGCTCCCAAGTTAAGCGAGCGGGCGGGGCATGATGGGGCACCGCCGCGGCTTTTCTTTTTTTCTTGCTTGCAGGCACGGGTTGAGTTGAGGAGCATCATTTTCGATCACCCATATGTTCGGCCCTAATGAAGCTAGCTTAAAAGATTTTGTGTTGCAGAGAAGATTAATTGGACACCTATTGCTAGTGCACATTTTTTACAATTCTAGCAAATAGCTTTTCATAGGCCCTTTAACTGAAACTATCTCATTTCTTCAAATTACAGAAGATAGCATTGTAACTGTCAGTGAACAGCTATTCTGCCCCATTATTGCCTTCAACTCACAAATGCATGGTTGCTATGTTTTATAGATTTTAGTTTTTTTTTCCAAATGCAGCATCGTAGGGGATAAAGGGAACAGGGCAAGCTCAGTTGCACTGCACAGTTGCACAACCTGCTTTTAAGAGGTCTTATGTGTCTTTACATTCCAGGAATTCAAACACCTGTGATTTTTATGTGCATCAATGGAAGGAATTATTTGCTCTAGTAATACTAAAGACAATATTGCATATGCTAAACAGCAGCTGTGAAAAAAAAAATGAATTCTGTGAAGAAAACAGATATTAGGCAGCTTCCCACCTGCATGCGCTCACCTACCTTGTGGTATGGATGTACCTTCCAGTGGCAAGGCCTCTGCGTCTGCTGCCGGCGCACCCTGATGGGACCAGGCTTCTGTTCCGCCACCATTTTTGTGATGTGGGCTGTAGCAGCATTGTAGGCTGCCTTGGCTATCAGTTCTTTGCCAAAGCCCCTAGTCAAGATCACAGGCATGACCAAGTGCAACACAATGACAAATATTAATACCACAAAATAAAGAGCGGCAAATGCAACTTGTCTTCCATGGTCACAAATGGCACAGACCCTATGCTAGCACAATAAGCATCTACAGTTAAATCGCAATGTAACAAAACACTTCATAAAGCAAAGAATGTTTGCTTTCACCACAGTAAAATGCCTATAGCCACACAAACGATGCATAGCAGCAGTTGGTGGCAACAAAGGACGCACAGCGGCAGTGGAAAAATCTATTGCAAATCAAAGGTTTTCCTGTGAGTGTGCCAGAAGATGCGTTCGAAGATTCTAATCATCACAGCAGGTAAGCTTCGATGCAGTGAATTTCAATGCAGTGAAGCAAATTAAATATGGCTTTATATTGTTAGGAGTCGGGTAGTCTTTTACGTATGTGGTAACTTATGACTATATCTTAGATAGTGAGTATTTGAGAGACAATACAGGCACAAATTAAGGGATTAGTGATTAAATGAGTTGCAAAGTGTATGTACCTGAACGAGGAGAGAACAGGACAAATTAGTGGGGAAGAAGTCTATCAATGAATTAGCAGTAAGGGGAAAAGTAGAAGAATTCAGGATCTTGTTGCAGAATAGATATTCAGTGCTAAACGAGGAAGCCGACCTTAGCCTGGAGGCAGTGAACAATTTCAGAGATATTGTTACTGAGTGCGCAGTAGAAGTAAGTGGTAGAATAGTTAGTGAGGATACTGATAAACTATCTAAGGATATGTAAGATTAATGCCAAAGTATGAAAGCCTCCAACCCAACGGGCAGGATAGAACTGGCAGAGATATCAAAACTAATCAATAATAAAGAAATTGGGCATAAGCAAAAATCAGATGTATGCATTGAGGCACAAGGCGGGCAATGTCTCCACGAATATGGACAAGATAATTCTATACAGGTCTACACAGTAGCCAAAGTCAGGAAAATAATGAGTTTGGCAGCAGTGAAGAGCAACCATACGTTCCGTCAGTAAACAAGGACGAGACTAAGAAAGCTTTAGAAGCTATGAAAAGTGGGAAAGCAGCTGGAGAGGATCAAAACTAATTTTTTGAAGCAAGGAGAAAATATTGTGCTAGAAAAACTCACCACCCTTTATATGCAATGCCTGACAACATCGAAGTTACCAGAATTATGGAAGAATGCTAATATCTTAATTCATAAGAAAGGGGATGCTAAGGGCTTGAAAAATTACAGACCAATCAGCGTACCATCCATTACGTGCAAGGTTTTTACTAAGGTAATCGCTAATAGGATCAGGACAACCTTAGACTTCAATCAACCGAAGGATCAGGCAAGAAGGGGGCTCGATCATATCCATACTGTCAACCAAGGGATAGACAAGTGCTTGGAATATAACCAGCCCCTATACATGGCATCCATTGACTACGACAAAGCATTAGACTCCGCCAAAACCTCAGCAGTCATCCAGGCTCTGCGAGATCAGGGTGTAGGTGAGAGTGGTGGAACTGCCAACTGGCTCCTTGTAGCAGCTTTTGTAGCAGAAGAAATTGCAGTTTGTAGCAGAAGGAAAAATGCCATTTTGTAGCAAATATTTGAGCTTTTGCAGCAGAAAAAAAAAGCTTTGTAGCAAAATTTCAAATCTTGAGACGCTTAAATAAAGACGGCTTGTTTTATTTCTGGAACCCAATTGCTCACATGTTTATAACGACCACAGCCATGTAAAAACAAGCTTCAAGCTCAAATGCAGTCTAAAGTGCTGTTCTATCTTTAAAAAGCACCAAATTAAGTAAACAGGAGGTTTTGCTAAAACCAAAGCTGTTTTTATTCAGAGCGAAGGCATAACGATATGTGCAACAACAGTGTAAACACCGCAGCCTTGGAAAGAAGGTAGCTAGCTGTCTTAATACAAAAACTCCCTGTAGAAATTTAGAACTGCCGCTTCTTAAAACTGCAACTCTAAGGCATTATTTCTTTTGCCTTGATGACTCCAGCTCGGGCAGTGCCACTGCGAGCCTTTCCTCTCCATTCTTCAGAAGGGCTTGTCCACTCTCAATGTCTGCAAATTTTTTAGACTTGACGCCTTTTGAGAAAAGCAGCTAAGCATTGGTGCTCATATTCCAGGCTAACCTCACCTCTTCCTGTACCTTTTCCTGATTCTGACCTGGGTGTCCTTGACCTGTATATCAGGGTAACATAGAGGCACCTTTTTCCTTCAAGACCCGTGCTGATTGGAGGGAAAGAGGGAAGAATATTTTTGCAGGTCCTGGGTGGAGATTTTTTTCTTTCCCCTCGAGAGAGGTGCGCTGCTGGCACTTCTCAATCAAAAGGCGTGATGCGCGGGTATGCATAGAGTGAGCGCAGATTCCGTGCGTTCGCAATCTTTGCTTTTATTGTTTTTCTTCCGGTGGTTTGGTTCTGGTTAATCAAAGCGACACAGGGACTCGGAGTCGTGAGTCTGCTTCTTCGCAGCACACTGTGGGGATTGTGCGTATGCTTTCCTCATTGCAATGAAAGCGTCCAAGGGTACTTACTGACCATACGCGGGACTGCAAATATATTGAGTACCTGCGCATGAGTTATTTTCACACGCGCAAGCGCCCACACACATGCAGTTTTGTAGTGGCCGAAAGAAATAACTGTCAAGACTGATGTAATCTTCTTAAAGCTGCCAACAGAGTCTAGTGCACGCACACAGAAGCAGTCAAATCCTTAGCGCTCCCTTCGCTGCTACTCAGGCCATCGCAGCCCCATACATACCTCACTGGTACGAAAAAAAAATAAGGAAGCAAGCGTGCATACTGTTCCAGTTGTGCTTTGTCAAGGGCAGTTCCAAACCGTCACTCGTTTGAAACCTGAAACCGCCTGCTCGCACATCCTTCACACACACACACACACACACACACACACACACACACACACACACACACACACACACACACACACACACACGCACGCACGCACGCATGCACGCGCAAATTAAGCAAGCACCCAGGGCAGCTCGAAGCCATCATGCATTTGAACGTGCTTCAACCCTTCGACGGCCAGCTCTCACCCTTCCTACGCTTTGGACTTGAGAGGTAAGAGATATCTTGCAGCCCCCTCTCACACCCTCCCAGTAGATAGAAAAAAAAAAAAAAAACACCGGCAGGAGACGCAGAAGTGACGTAGACAAACGTCAGTTTTGTATCATGCGATTGTCCGCCCAGGACCTGCAAAAATATTCTTCCGCTTTGCACAGTGTTTTCAGTAGATGTCAGTTTTAGTTTTGCGACAGTTCGCTTTCGCAGTCGACAAAGTTATTCAGCGACTTTAGGAGCAGGCGTGGCGCAGAAGTAGGCAAAAAATCGATTTTGTAGCAGCATGTAGCACGATTTCTGATTTGGCGCAGTTTGGCGCAATTGGCGCAATTTCCACCACTGGGAAGTACTGGATGATATCTATAGTGACTGCACAGTTCTGCATAAAGAAAGTAATAAAATTCCAATTAAGAAAGGTGTTAGGCAAGGAGACACGATCTCCTCAGTATTATTTACAGCTTGCTTAGAGGGCGTATTCAGAAACATGGAATGGGAGCAGTTAGGCATCAGGGTTGATGGAGTATAGCTCAGTAATATGCAATTCGCTAATGACATTACTTTAAGTAAGTCAGGGGACCAACTGCAACAAATGATTAATGACCTAGACAGAAGAAGCAGAAAGGTAGGCCTAATGATTAATATGCAGAAGACTAAGGTAATGTTGAACGGCCTGGAAAAGGAACAGCAGTAGCGAAGCACTAGAAGTGGTAGGCGAATATGTCTACTTAGGACAGGTAGTAACCACAGATTCAGACTATGATGAAAGGAAAATAACTAGAATAAGATTGGGATAGAGTGAATTTGGAAGGTGTATCAGACAGGTGCTGTGCTACCTTACTAACGCAGCACCGCCCACGGCTTGTATAAAAAGGTCTGCAAATAAACCATTCGGGTTCTTTTTGTTCCTGCTACTATGCAGTTGCCTCAGTCTCTTGGTAGCTTCACATCACGATACATGGCGTCATTAGTGTGGCCACTTCCTATCGAAGAAGTCGTTTGAGCGACGTAGCGACAGCGATGAAACTTCCGAAAGCCCTGCCACCATTGCAAATGACAGAGAACATCTCGGAAAACTAGAGACGCTTCAAGAAAAAGTTTGACCTCTTCATGCAGGCAACCATGACGACGGGAAGGGACAATCATGCAGTGAGGCAGCAAAAGCTGCACTACTGCTGAGCATAGCTGGTGATGAAGCACTGGATGTGTTCAACACTTTCAAGTTCGAGGCTGCAGAGAGCAAAGGAGGACTACGAAACACTGGTTGGGAAGTTTTAGTCCTACTGCGCCAAGATGAGTAATTTATGTTCACGATTGTTACATGTTTCGAACGCAGAAGCAGGCAGAGGAAAAGCCGTCCGAAAAGTTTGTTTGGAACCTAAAGAAACACACTGCACAGTGCAATTTCAGAGACCAACATGATTCCTTGATCAGAGATCAGATCATTTTTGGCACAAATGACTCAAAACTGCGCAAGAAAATGCTACAAGAAAAATCTTCAACGTTGTCGAAAGCTGGAGAGTTATGCAAGGTTGCAGAATCTTTACCACAGCGCAAGGTCTGAACACAAAGCGCGGATGTGGAATGCAGAACGCGGAATGCAGATGCGTCGATGCTGTTTCAAGGCATGGGCCTCAAGGTAGCAGCAAAAGTGGTGAAGAGGGCAGGAAGCAGCACCGTTGCAAGAAGTGCAATTGATGGCACAATCCTAGGCAGTATCCAGCCTATGGGGAAAAGAGCAATAATTAAAGAGCACTGCAGAATCTGCATTGGAGTAATGCAAAAGCACGGATACTGCTGTTGGTTGCTTCTGGTTGCTTCTAGTTGCATAATTCACTTCCTTTTTGCCCATTTTAGTCTTTGGTACTTTCAAATTGAGCGCCAATCCCTTCCTATGCTCTTTTTCGGCTCTACTTCTAGTTCACTAGGGCAGCCCTTTCTCTCTTTTCACTTTCACTCCCACCTTCCCTTCTCTTACAGCGCGGTCCAGGTGTCCACAGAACAAGTGTGGCAGATACTAAGCCCTTCGTTTCCTGTGAACCAGTTACTCTAAATCATTACCTAATTAAATTATTGGCCTAATTACTTTTTTTGTACACAACATTACATTACCATCTATCGATTGACACCACTTATTAACCTCTACCACTTCTCAATTACTCACAACTGCTGGGAGCACTATTTTGCGGGCGCCGCAGCCTGCGGACACTGTCTGCGGACAGAAATCTGTGAACATAGCGAAGTAATGCTTTCGCATTAATAAACGCCGCAAACTTCACTATTTTGCGGTTAGCTGTCCAGGAATGTCCAAAGTAGGTCAAGTCAGCAAAGAGAGCTGCGATGATGACTTTCTGGAGGTTGGAGCTGAAAGAGGAAGTAGCAAGGACTGGACAATGAAAGCTAAAGTTGCTGGAAAAATATTTTCTTCAAGGTAGACGCCGGGTCTCAGGCCAGCCTACTTCCATGCTCAGTTTAGCATAAGATGCTGCAGGCACACGAGTTGACGCCTACTAGTGCAGTACTGCAAGTGTACAATGGAGGTGTCATAGCTCATTTCGGAACGACGACACAGGAGGTGACTGTTGGTAACGTCTCCACTACCATCACGTTTTTTTGTTGTGAAAAATGGCTGCCAAGCCGTACTAGGACTGGATGCAAGCGAAGCCTTGGGGCTTCTCCAGCGCACCGTGTCTACTGTAAACTCTTCGCAGTATGAAGCAATCAAGAATTTCAGGCATGTCTTCCAGGGATTAGGCTGCCCGAGGCAACCCTAAAGCATGGTTATGCAACCAGATGCGAGGCCCGTTGCACAACCAGCACGGCGGGTCCCCCTTAAAGTCCCTTGATAATTTGAAAGTAGCGACACTCTCCTCCGCGCCGCGCTTTCCTCCTCGATTCTCCTCGCGCGGCGGCGGCGAGCGCTGCGCACGACACGCTTTTTCCCCCTGACGCCGGCCGGCCGGCTGCAGCAGTGAGTGAAGCGCGAGCTTTTGGGCCAGGTCTGCGCTCCAGGAGTGCACAAAATTTTTGAAAAATTGCGAGAAAAGCATTGAGAATGCCTATAGTAAAGTTCATGAATTGATTGCTTTCTTCTTAGAACTGTTTGAATGGGGAATACTGATAAACAAAGCTTTCAGGCGAGTTCTGTGCTACAGACACTTTTTAAGTCTCATGATAAGGTTTTACTTTGTGCACTTAATCTAGTACTGCCTCTGACTTTGTGTTTGTTTTTTTTAGACCGTGAAATCTGTCACCGCGGTAAAACTTCAGAAAACGATCCAGGCTGGTGCTTTGAGCTTCAAGATTAGAGAAGGTTAAAGCAGGACTTAGTCTATTTCGCTACTGTCAAGCTATCTCTCTAAGCATAGTATATGTCACGTCATCAACCATGAGATTGGATTATTGGTTAATTGTACATGTATTTCAATCAATTACTGGGCCAAATTAATTGATAGTTAGTAAATTGCAATTAAAATCTAAATTTTAGCTGCAACACCGAACCGTATACCGTTGGAAAGCTTAGGCCAAGTGTACACTGTGCTAGTTAGCGATCCGCGATAATCTGCGTTCATTAGTTAATTTTGTATAAAATCAAATTTTGAGCTGTTCCTTGCTGCTTCGAGGCAAGGAACAGGTTTGCCACGGCAGTCTTGATATGATGCTGATGGAGGAATTAAATAATTTTATGAGTACGTGGCCCCTCACTGACTTCGCGTGTGGTTAAAAGACAGCAGGGTACACTGGGAGAAGTGGTGGGCCCTATTGCCGATACACTGAAGTTCTGGGGCAAGCATGCTGTGGTCTCATGCGCTGTGTAAAAGAGCTTGATTTCATTGAACGCAACAATCAAATAAAAAAATTACAAGGTGCACATAGGTCTTCAACGTGCGGAAATGAGAAAGCATATAACTGCCAATTCATTAACTATCGCTATCCTATCTATCACTATATCTACTAATGCCAGAGACCTATCGTAACTGTCACTATCCGCAACGAACACTACCACCTCACTATCCGGGCCTATTACTATCATTTACTATTATTATCCGTAACAGTCACCATCATTACCTATCACTATTCATAACCATCACTATTTAATCTGATGCCGTCCCATGACCCATTGATATACTTCAATTTTCATTGACTTACGTTGTCAGTCATATCTCTATTATCTCATAATATGTGACGAGACAACTATACATTGACTTTTAATTCTTATACTTTCTTGTTTTCTCATAAATGGAGGTGGGAAAAGAGCAAGCCACAGAAATAACTGACTACTATCAGCGCGAGGTTCACGTCTCTGTCGAGGAGGCTTCCTTTACTTCAGGACAGGTCGGTGAGAGAAAATTGATGGAACTGCGTTTGGTCTGTTTTTTTTTTTTTTCGAGTTCGTGTAATATTGGCGGCTCAAACTGGTCTTCAGTGAAATGTAGCTAGAACATAGAGCGATGAGATAATTACTCAGGCTAGGTGAAAAAAAAAACCTTGCATACAATTGAAATGAGTAATATGTTACAGTGTTAAGAATTGTTGCTCGCAAAATGTTCCCCTATTTTTACATAATAACTATAATCATCATTGATTGTTTAAGTTTCGTAAATACAGAAAATTGATGCAATGATTCCGGCTGATTTGACATCGATGGGATAACTTTTCTCGCAATAAATGAATACGCGGAATCGCGCTTTTAGAGCTCCAGCTTTCAAAGCGAAGGTAACCTGCCAACGCCTTGTAGTCATGGTCAAAGTGAAGCGTGTGTGATCATATGAACACCTCCTGCACATTGGCCGTATCCCTGATAAAACGAACGCATATTTTTTAACCCACGCGTGCGTCGAAGCATGGCAAGACACATTCAAGAATTGAAAAAAAAATGCCATACGACCTAACTAGTGCAGATTACCCGCAATACCTCGGGTTTACTTGCCAAAGAGTTTTTCAGGGCCAGCATTCAATGCTCCCGAGTAACCGACGCACACTACAAGTAAAAGCTGGAAAGGCTAGCTCCTCTACAAGCCCGAATTTTGATTTTTAGTGAAGGAGGCCAGGGATCCTAGCATAATCGCGACAAATGCAATCGAGAGACTGTAATTTTCCAGTTATCTCTGACAGCAAAAAGCAGATTATAGCGCCCTGTTTCTCGCTGTACAGAAGTCGAAGCGTGTTAAATGATGGAGCCTTGGAGCCTCGCAGAATATTCAGCATGCTGCAGAGGACAACCTTATTTTTATACAATGAACATGCTGCCGCCGCAAAAATATTGAGCAGCAAGTAGGAATAAAAAACGCAGCGTCAGGTGACGCGTTATTACGGGGAGTGAGAAAGGCACTCGACGTCGCAAACAACTCTGTTGTTTCTAGGAATAAACGTCTTTCGACTAATCTTGTGAATCCATTGACTCGTGCGCAAGCCGTCACGCTTGCCTTGAGATATCATGAATACCGCATAACCATCTTCAGGTCGCTTGCTGCAGTTGTACGCGCAACAGCACGGCATAGAGCTTGCAAGCTGCAATAAAAGCACAGCGCGCAATATTCGCTCGCCGAGACTAGGGGAAAAATGGCGCGAAGGAAAAAGAAAACACAAGGAAAACGCCGGACGCGCGTCGGTTTCCAATGGCAACGGCAGGGAGACCAATCGTCGCTCAGGAAATCGGGCGGAGAGCCGGCCTTCAGCGAAGGGGCGCGCAAGGGGCGAGGAGGAGGCGAGGAGGTAGCGCGGCGGCGGCAAAGTTCAATCGTTGGCGTAACTTTCAAAGTATCAAGGGGCTTTAGTCCCCCTGTCCCTGCGAGAGCCTCTGCAGGAGGAGCTACGAAGAATATGGAGCATGCGGGCATCATCGTGAAGGAGGACGGTCTAACAGATTGGGTAAAGTGCTTGGTTTTGGTTAAGAAAAAAGATGGCAAACTTAGGGTTTGCATGAACCCAAGGAAGATAAACGAGCACCATAAAAAGACAGCATTACCAGCTCCCAAAGCGCGAGAACATGGAAGGTGAACTGGCCGGGGTTGCCTACTTAAGCTGTTTGGATGACGAGAAGACATCCAAAATTTGCAAGTTTTCTACCCCGTTCAAAGGTTCCGCTATCTCTGCATGCCATTCGGCATCTCATCAGCGCCCGAAGTTGTTCAGAAGCAAATGATTGAAGTCTTCGAGGGCCTTCCCGGTGTACACTGAAGATACCTTGATGTGGGGAGCAACCGGAAAAGAGCATGATGAAAGACTAGTGGCAGTGAAAAAAGCGGCGGAAAAAGCCGGTATAACATTCAATGCAGAAAAATGCAAGTTTGGCGTTACTGAAGTGCAGTTCCTCGGTGACATCATTTCAAACAAAGGCATCTCGCCTAACCCAAAGATCATCAAAAGTTTGCTTGAAATGCCTGTGCCAAAAAGCCAACATGAAGTCCAGCGTATGCTCGGTGTGCTGAACTATTTTTGCAAATATGTACCACGCCTGTCTGGAAGCATCACTGAGAGCGCTTATCAAATCTCGCTCAGAATTCGAGTGGACTGAAAACCACATGCGAGACAGGAAAAGTGTATCACAGGTTCTAAGCACGACACTTGTTCTAGCAATTTTTGATTCCTGGCAGCAATCCAAGATAGCCTGCGATGCATCAAAAGAAGGCATGGGTGCAGCACTTTTGCAGTGTCACAATGGCCTGTGGCGACTAGTGGCGTATGCATCCCGTGTGTGGACTCAAGCTAAACAACAGCATCCGCAGACTGAAAAGGAGGCGCTCAGCATTTCCTTTGGTTGTGATAAATTTCAGCAGTTTATGGACAGAAAATTTTCATCGAGACGGATTATAAATCTCTGCTGTCCATAACTGCAAAAGGAATTTGTGACATGCCACCTCAACTCCAAAGATTTTTTTTTTTTAAAACTGCTCAAGTATGACTTTGTACTGCAGTACGTTCCTGGCAGGCATCTCATTTTGGCAGACATGCTGTCACGATAATCTCTACTTCAGCAAGGCGACCATTCTGGTGCCCCAGATGACATGGAGGTACACGCAGTGGCGGTTTTGGGCTACATGGTGATGGACGCAACATGAAAAAAAGCTGGCAGATGAAACTGCACGAGACGAGTACCTTCGGGAAGTCATCAACAGGTTGTCAACTGGTGAGAGGCTGCAGGGGGAACTAAAGCCCTTTTCATCTGAGCTTTCCATGGTAAACGATGTACTGCTGAAAGGCACAAAAATGGTCATACCAAAAACCATGCACCGTGAAATTCTAGCAAGAATTCATGCGGGGCATCTGGGACTGCAGAAATGCAAAGAAAGGGACACCACCTGGTTTTTATGGCCTGGTCTGAGCAGTAGCATCACTATACTGATCCAGAGTTTCCCCACCTGTCGAACATTTTCTTACAAGCAACCACAAGAACTATTGCTCATGCACCCTGTCCCTGAGTGTGCATGGTATCGAGTTGGTGTGGATATTTTTTTTTTTTGTGTGGAAGTTCATACATTGTGGCATATGATGTACTTTCTAACTTCCCAGAAGTAGAAAAACTTCGGGATACCACAGCAAGGAGTGCAATTGCAGCACTCAGTGCCATGTTTGCACGGTGCACAGGTGAGGTCTGTGCCCCAATTTGCAAGCCACAAGTTCGCTGTATTCACCAGAAAATATGACTTGACTCACGTCACATCAAGTCCCCATTATCTACAATCCAACGGATTAGCAGAGAAGGGCGTACAGGTTTTGAAGCGAATTATGAAAAAACAGTGAATACGCAGGGGATGACTTCTGGTTAGGTCTCCTGGCCTAACGCTGTACACCCTTGGAGGATGGCCGATCACCAAAACTTCAGAGCTGGCGTCTCAGAGCTAACTTTCCGGATTTTGGTACAGCATCGAAAACCAAAGTAAGAAAGCATCATAAAAAAAAGTGGCGGTAAGCCCCTACCATCTTTGAATAAAAGATCAACCGTGAGGCTCGGGGACAAAAATGCTCACAGAAAGCAACTGTCGCCACTGCGGCTCCTAAGTCTTACGTAGTACAAACGGAAGAGTGTTGGACGTTTAGACGCAACAGACGACATCTTAAAACTCGCGAGAAATATGCACCGAACACCAGGGACAAAAACGATGACTGTGCTTCGCTCGATTGCGAGATAGTGGACCCCAGCACGTCTGCTTCAAACAGCTCTGCTGCTCAATTGACACTACGATCTACTTGCTCACCCAGCAACAGCCTTCTGCCGGCAACGCAGCACCCGCAGGTACAGTGGGCCATACACCAACATCTGATCCTAGGCCGATGACTGTCCCAAGAAGGTCAACACATACAGTCAAGCCACTGCAACGACTTCATTACGACGTTGGTTTTAATCAAGTAGCCTGAACTCATTTTCGTTTTCAGGAAATGCATCAGACAGCCGCTGTACTACCTTACTATCACAGCGCCGCCCTACCTTACTATCACAGCGCCGCCCACTGCTTGTATAAAAAGGCCAGCAAATAAACCATTCGGGTAGTCGCTTCGATCACTTGGTAGCTTCAAGTCTCGATGCAGAAGGTACTCACACGTTGTGACGAGTAGCTTACCGGTACTCACCTATGGGGCTGAAACATGGAGGCTAACGAAAAGGGTTCTACTTAAGTTGAGGACAATGCAGAGGGCTATAGATCGGAAAATGGTAGCTAACGTTAAGAGAGAGAAACCGTGCAGAGTGGGTCAGAGAAATAACTCGCGTTACTGACATTCTAGCCGAAATCAAGAAGAAGAAATAGGCATGGGCAGGACATGTAGTGAAGAGGGGATAACCAATGGTCTCAGAGTAACCAACTGGATTCCAAGAGAAGGAAAGCGTAGCAGGAGGCGGCAGAAAGTTAGGTGGCTGGATGAGGTTAAGAAGTTCGCAGAGATCAGGTGGATGCAGCTAGCATAGGACCGGGTTAATTAGAGGAAAATAGGAGAAGCCTTCGCCCTGCAGTGGGTATAGTCCGGCTGATGATGATGTTTAGCACCAATTTTAACATACAATAACTCAGCATAAAATGTGCCACCTGCCGCAAAATTACGGCTGATATTATTTTATTTTTCTGCACACACTTCCCCCCCCCCCCCCCCCCTTTTCAAAAAAGTAATGAGGTTATGCCATTATGCTGACCTTTGTCACACAAGTCTTAAAAGATGGAGGAGTGAGAATGTCCTGTGACAAGGAAAGTAAAGGTGCTGGATACATCACGCTCACGCTGTACACTCGAACCATATCATGAGGGATGAGATCAGAAATCTCTGTACTGGAAGGCCCTAGGTTCACTGAAATTATGCAGCTGCTACAGCTGGGATTCAATCCTGTTACTGTGTTCACAATAGCTGAGGTCTGTTGTTGCAAGGCTAGAGTGACCAGGTCTATATTTAATGTGATAGTGTTAAAGGCCCTATTCTCCACCAAATCATGCAATGGTGTTGCAGACATTGTGAGCAAAGAGATACGGCATGGCTCTACCCACTCTGACGGTGGTCATCGGCAAGTGACAAGGCCATGCACTGGCTGATTGTCGGGCAAGCACTGTCAACTAGGGCTTCGCCTTTGAGTTCGAAGGTGAATGGATCCATCCTTCTAGGACGTTAGATTCTGAGTTAGACACGCTGCCCCTCGACTGTAAAGGCACACATATACAGCTTAGTTAAAGTGGTGTTTTATACCTATGTCAGGTCGTCATTGACGCAGTGTAGTATCTTACAACTGCATGCTAATGAGTATGTGTGAAATAAGAGAGGCACAGATAAAAGATTACTAATTAAGGAGTCGAAAAGTGAATGGGTTTAAGCAAGGATGCACCGAATGAACACGCAAACTGGAGCCATAAACACTATCAAATCATAACCTTGAAGGCAGAGCTTAACTCCCCCCCCTGTTTTTTTCCTTTAGGTGCCACACAACAGGATGGTTCTAGTTGCTCACCATGTGAGGATATAGTCGGAAGATTGACACCAAATTGGCCATTCGCGCAATACTTTTTGTGACACACATAAAGCATGGTAAGTATTGTACAGTGGGTGTCTATCAAAGATTAATCTGCTGAAATGCGAGCGATAATCAGCTTACTGTGCTCAGACAGCTCATATCATACAGTAAGAACAACTTGTGGCAATAACTGCTGGCAACTTACCCTTCAATAGTCACCACATGAGGCATACTACTCAGAAACGCTGCTAGAGAAGTTTTTCCATATTCTTCGAATGGTATCCTGGTGCCCATATTTGAGTAGTACTCCTCTGACAGAGAAAGAATGGATATAAAAATCACTGAATTTTTCACCTGCGGAAATGAAGTACTGTCTGTAAGACATGCTACTGGTGGACAGACTAAGGGTTTGTTGACAAGTGCGTGGCATATGCGTGTGCACTCCCATTTCACATCGAAATAGGCAATTTTGACCAAGGTCAAACTTGCAAATCAATGTTTGATAAGAGAAAAACATCGAACTGCAATAATGAGCAGAATATATATATACGGTTCTGGCAGTCTTGAAGCCATAGGTAGCGTAAGAGGGTTCTAGCAGAGCTTTCGCCCTCGCTCTTGATTACGTTCTACGTGACACTGGCGGTCACAAAGGACGTTCCACGTCCGCCGCTATGCTGAGGGTGGCACTGGTGAACACTCTCAAAGTTCGTATACAGACAACATAAATGCCCAAGCAAGTAGCAGAGGGGACAGCGACCGATGTAGCTCAGTTGGAAGAGCACCGGACGCGATATTCGGAGGTCGTTGGTTCGGTTCCCACCATCGGCACGTTGTTTTTTCTTCTACTTTGTGTTTGATTATCTTTCCCCTAAACAGATTACATTACTAATTTCTGTTATTGTCCAAGTAAACATAAAAAAAAAGACAAACTACCATCCCCAACGCTTTCCTTGGCCTCGCCGACTGTTGGCTTCTTTCACATATATATATATATATATATATATATATATATATATATATATATATATATATTGATGTGTTCAGATAAGAATGATAATAGAGGTCCCATGACTATTTTTTGTTTTCAATGAAATTTTTTCATGTGGTGGGCAAATGTCTCCACATAAAGAAATGAACCTTAGTTATGCAAGATATGGCGTAGTTTTTTCGGAAAAAAAAGAAACGTATATCACTAGAGATGGAAAACACTGTCGAAAAGTTGCAAGTTAGGAGACTTGCTGCTTCCGCACTAAGATTTTGTCATCTACTATTTTTTACTCACTAAATTTATGCAACATTTACTTTTATAAAAACTAAAGTTAAAAGCCGTTTTGTTGTTGCAGTTGATTTAGTAAAACAATCGCAAACTTTGCTTCAGGAGCGGAGCGCTGTGAAAATGTAATTTTCAACCTTGCATATTGGCATGATGCCTTAAGTTGTTTGCACTAAATCTTTTTCTCTTTATTATTCCGGTTACATTCTTAATTTCGTACAAAATTTGGAGCTCTAGATGTCTAGGTGGGTTCTTCACAAGACATCAAAATCGGCTGAAATTTGAAAACAGCAAAAGAAGAGGCAACTGATTCCAGTTTAAAAAAAAAATATTCAATTTTTCTTAAAATCTCTCCCAAGAATCCTTAGCCCATCAGAAATATTATGGACCACTAAAGTACTGCATTATGTTGTTGGAAATTATAAATATTATAATAAAACCTGAGCTTGTCCCGAATATTGCCAATATTCAGCCCTACATTCTGGCACGACTCAAAGTGTTGCCATTCAAACTTTTTGTTGATATTATCTAGGCCTAGTTTTTTTTATTTCTGGGAGAATTTGAATCTCTAGAGTTGTCCGTTATTTCTCCATATTATTTTAAAATCGGCCAAAATTCCAAATTATTAAAAAATAGACAACTTAGATTCGAATTTAAAAAACTACCCAGACTTCGATTTCTATCAAAATCAACTAACAAGCAATCCGAAGTACTTTATGAATTTCAGGCACTAAAATGTATTGCATTATGTAAATTAAAACATAAAAATAAATATGAAACTGAATGCATGTTTTTAATCTTCGATTCATTATTTGCTGGATTTATTTGCTACATTTAATATTATACAATATTCAATGGCTTCTCAATGCTTATAAAGTCTTTTTATGCTTGTTGTCTGTGTTGAAGATAGCTTAAAATGTAAAAAATTTGCTATTTCTAGCAATTTCATGGCAGAACGCAAGTGACGGTAGAATTTATTTTTCTATCCTGCATTTTTTTTTATTGCGAGGTGCAATAGTATTCAATCTAGTTCTTAATGATATTATTTCATTTCTTGGTTATGAAAAAAAAAAAATCTATGAAGACCATTTTTTTTAATGTGCACAAAAGTACAGTCATAAGCAAAGCGCTTTACAGCATGGTAGTTCTGATGGAATTTTATGTTATTTTATGACAGCAGCATAAATGAGCCGAGATGACGAGTATTGTCGATAGAGAAAATGTGAGCCAACATAGAGCAAATGTGCCCCCCACCTAAACTGCAGGTTATGCTTTGCAGGTTAGGTGAACGGTGGGTTCGCTCCGAGCTGGCTCGCCTTTTTTTCTTGGCTAGATAGCTCTGTCACCAAGAATACTCGTCAGCTCGAGTCATTCATGCTGCTTTCATAAATCAATAATTAATTTGAGCAAGACTATGATGCTGCCAAGCTCTTAGCTTATGATTGTACTCAGATGCATATTAGAAAAATAGTCTTTAACAACGTAGCTTTGTTAATTTTTGTCATAAACGAGAAATGAAATAATATGTATTAGGAGCTGGATTGAATAACACTGCACCCCGCAATAAAAGAGATTACATAATAGAGGAAAAGTTCAAACGTCACTCGCATCCTTCCATGAAATTGCAAGAAAAAGTGAATTTATTCCATTTTAAGCTATCAGCAACCCTGTTAACAAGCAGAAAACAATTTTACAAGCATTGAGATGGCTTCTGATATTGCATAAGATAAAATGTAACTAAATTAAGCAAATACTAAGTTAGACTCCCAAGAACTTAAATGAAACAAAAAGATGCGTTCAATTCCATATTTATATTTAAATTTAGTTTACATAACGCAATACTTTTTAGTGCCTGATATTTATAAAATACTTAGTATTGTTCTTAGTTGATTTCGGAATGTCGGGGTAGTTTTTTAAATTCGAATCAGTTGTCCATTTTCTGATATTCTTAAATTTGGGCCGATTTCAAAATAATATGGCGAAAGAATGGACAACTCTAGAGCTTCAAATTTTTCCAGAAATACAGAACAAGGCATAAATAATATAAACAAAAAGTTTCAGTGGCAACACTTTATTGAGTCGTGCCAGAATGCAAAGCTAAATATTGGCAATATTCAGGACAAGTGCTCGGTTTTATATTTATTTTTATAATTTTAAACAATATAATGCAACACATTTTTAGTCTGTAATATTTCTGAAGTACAGAGGATTCTTGAGAGGGACGTTAATAAAAATCGAAGATGATATACATTTTTTTTAAATTGGAATCAAAGTTGCCACTTTTTTGCTGTTTTCAAATTTCGGGTGATTTTGATGCGTTGTGGAAAACACACCTAGTAGTGATCTAGAGCTCCACATTTTGTTTGGGATTGAGAATGTAACCTGAATAATAAAAAGTTTTAGCGCAACCAACAACTTTTTCGTTACCACGCCTACTCAAATCGATCACCGGTGATCGATGCATTAAATCACAGATTTCGACATGTTGGAATCGTTTCTTGTGCACCTAGCCCCACTCAGTGGTTAGTCTAGGCACTGCACTTGTAGAACCAGTTTAAATTTTCTCGTTCTGACGATGTAGTGGTTTTTGATGGACCTTTCTGAAAACTAATGTGCATGTGTTGTTGTGCCGTGGCGGCCGTGCTAGAAATGAAAAACCTGCCACTTGTTGTAATGCAGCATTACCATCAACTTTTTTTTTTTTTCATCAAGACTTCCAGTAAGTCAAATAATGAATCGTATTGTTGGCTTTGTTATGTGACGGTGTTGAGTGGTGATAATTATCCAAAAATGGCGCCAGCTATTCACTAGGAGTTTAGACTCTGAGCCCGGGTGGTTTTATTCCCCGAAAACACATTTCTGAAGGTCTGCCGCATGTCCAATATGTATACTCGGCCTCTATAGCCAGTTTGCAGCAGTTTTGGTTTTGTGTCTCACGAAAACCAGCAATTCTGCCACGCCACAAGGTACAAGCCATGAAATCTTCTGCTTGTAGCTTGTTTTATGTAGCTGAAGAATAGTGCTGTACAGATTATTTTTTTACACAGTGTGCCTGGGTAATTAATCTTCAAAACGCATATTCTAAATTTTCCTTGTTAATAATGCGTCTGTCGATATCGGGCCTTTCCTATCTTATTCTTGTCAACTCGCCACAAAAATGGCAATTTTCCAATTTTTGGGGTGCTCCCTAACAATTATTTTTGTTTTGTAACCTATGTATTTGGAATCAGCATTCCATTTAGTGCAATTTTGTACGCTGCAACGTATGTTGCAGAATTATTTGTGCTGGCGAAAAAATATCTTCGAGACTTATGAAGAACGACCATTTTCTCGTGGTAACGAGAGTTCATGCCAATATGTAAGGTTGAAAATTAACATTTTTGCAGCTCTCCGCTTCTGAAGCAAAGTTTGCAGTTTTTTACTAAATCAATTGCAAAAACTAAATGACTTTCGATTAGCTTTTATAAAAGTAAAAGTTACATAGATTTAATGCGCAAAAAATAACAGATGGCAAGATCTTAGAGCGGAAGCAGCAGGTATCCAAACTTGGGACTTTTTAAAATGGCAAACTACGCCGTATCTTGCAAAACTAAGGTTCATTCCTTTGAGTAGAGGCATTTGCCCACCAGATTTCATTGAAAACAAAAAAATATCTTATCTGAACACACCCACATAAATGGCAGTTAACCTTAACATGATCCAAAGAAAACTGGCCCCTTGACTTGGTTTGACTTGAGTTGCCACATGCGCCAGGTGAAAGTGCCGTAAAACTACATACAGAAATACGTGCCAGCCTTTTCCGTCTCGTAATGCCGACTTACGATCAAGGCGTTGTAAGGACAGCCCATTTTGCTCGCTTGCAAGGATGGAGCTTAAAATGGCCTCGACTTCTGCGCGGTCCGGGGACATGTCTGTAAATCAGAGAATGCGATGACAGTTATAGCAATGACAGTCCTTCCAGCAAGAAATACAGTGCGCGTTTAAATAAATTTTAAGGAAACAAGCCACGTTCCGCTGGCACAACTAGAGCCACTTTGTTGTCCGTAACAAAATGAAGTGCGAAGTGTCACCTTGCGTGCCTGCGAAAAAATAGGCAACAGGCAGCAGCAGGTAAATATTCGGTCCGTCTGAACTTGCACCGCTATTTATGCCAACTAGCCTGTCAGTCACACCTGATCTGACAACTGAAACAGGCGCCACTTTACGACTTTATGACTTTACCACTTTACTGCCAATAATAGTGAGAATAGCGCATAGCGCTGTCATCCAGTCCAACGAGCAATAAATAAATTATGTAAACTCATATATAAAAAAGAACAATTTTATTACTTTTTGTCACTTTAAAAACTGTTCAATTAAGTACATAATATTTTGAATCATTTTTTTACTTATTGTAACTGGCAATGAAAGTCAAGGCAATCCAAAAATGTTTGCCATCGTCTGCTACGCACCGGGTTGCTTCATGCGTTCATGACTGACGATCTCAACTGTTTTTAACATAATTACATATTTAAAACTCCATATTTCATACTACGCGATGCGTGTGTACGTCAACTTTTTGTCTGCTGTTTCTGTATAGCTCTGTGAACCACTTACTATTGTGTAAAAAACCGAACTCATCTACCGACACGTGCCTCTGGGTGACATGGCAGCGTCAACGCATTGTTTTTACCTCGGCCTAAAAGATGAGCCGGTGAAAAGTGGAAGCACAACGTGGCAAACGAACAAAATCGGAGGAGTGCCTGTGAGTGCTGCATGTTCTCTTGCATTGCTCTATTTGTTTTTGTTTTGTGCGGGCAGGCGCTCAATTGTTGACAATGGTGCAGGTTACTTGCAGCATAGGGTGTTGAATATTTGGGGGCTGGGATTTAAAAAATTCCTTTGCAAAATCTACTGCCACATTCGAGCTGAAATAACGTTCACAAAGTAGCAAAATATCGTCTACGTTATCTGATAAGTGATTCAACATCGGTACGTGCCTAGATTTTCCGAAATCGAGAAAAAGCTGCTCTCGGCGGCGTGCACAATTTTCGCAGAAGAGAGTCGAAAAGCTATTTTGACATGATGCGTCATCTGTCGGGCAGCGAGGCAAGCGCGCCAACGGCCGGGATGGAGCTTGTCTCACTGCTCGACAGGTGACGTATCATGTCAAAATAGCTTTTCGACTCTTCTGCGAAAATTGTGCACGCCGCCGAGAGCAGTTTTTCCTCGATTTCGGAAAATCTAGGCAAGTACCAATGTTGAATCACTTATCAGATAACGTAGACGATATTTTGCTACTTTGTGAACGTTATTTCAGCTGGAATGGGGTAGTAGATTTTGCATAGGAATTTTTTAAATTCCAGCCCCCAAATATTCAAGACCCAACTCGAATGAAGTCCTTAGTGCAGCGAGGCGCGTTCCGAGCTCTGTGGTCATAATTCGGAGTTATTAGAGCTCTGTGGTCATAATTCGGAGTTATTATTTTGTATATCAACATTGAGAAACAGCTTACGTCAGATGTATACCAAACGATCGTTACGCATAGGCAGGCCGCGGTGTACGTCGCGGTTTTAACATAAAATCACTGATAAACATCCGCCGGCAAAATAATTAAGAATTCGGTTAAAACTGAAACACGCCGGCTTTTGGTATGTTAATACTAGCCTATGATCCATTCTTCACGAGAAACTTCTGATTTCCTTCCTTTCAGAGTACAGAGACGGGCCAGCAGGTACTCAAATAAGCAGCACTTGCGATGCAAAAAGCAGTGCAAAAGAGCTGTCTTCTCCAGGCTCTGCCGCGTCCACCGTCGAAACGTACCCGCTAGGAAACTTCCCCAAAGCTTGGTTTTCCTACCAAGAGAACTTGTCCCCAGACTACACTCCGGCATTATTCGTGGAAGTAGTAGCAGGAGATAGCAGGAGACCTGCTAGGAGTGCTGCTAGGAGCGCTGCTAGTAGATTCAATCAGATAGATTCAATCAGTGTGGATAGATCCACAGACAACTGTAATACGAAGAAGCTACCGCCAGTACACTATGCACAGTACTACATATTTACCGCCAGTACATGGTTAGCGCTGTTACCGAGCCTCATTTGTTTGATAACTCTTTGGATATTTTAGGTTACAGTTGTCAAGGGGGAACGTTGATCGAGCTTTCTCAAACTTGCATTCTGTTAACACTGTGGACCGCGCTGGCATTGCTAATGACAGTCTAGATATGAATCTATTACAATCAACTATAAATAGCGTTTGCTCCAAGGTCAATAAAATGTGCACTGATTTGCTTCTGTAACCTTGTGCTCTTGCGAACAACCTTATTTCACCGATAATCGCTGCGTTTTACAGTTTGTACAACGCAGTCAGCTAAAAGTCACTGATTTCAAAAAAGTATATAAACACCGATAATCATCCACCGAATTTTCGAATAATAAACACTGGTAAGCACATGGCCTACGCAAAGGTAGTGGGAAAAACAAACAGAAAGACAGCTCTCCATTTAGCTTCACATATCTCCTGACAACACTGGTTTGGGTATGCAAACTGATTCTTTTTCTGTTGTGTCTTTTTGTCACCCTCTGGGGTTTCCTCAGAAGGACCCTGGCCTTTGCAGCCATTGGCATCAACCGATGTTTATGACATCTCGTGGACAATCCACTTAGAAATGCTAGTGTGAAAAAGCAGTGTGTGGCAGATGAAAGGGGGTTCATCACGACCTAATTGGAATATCTATGGCATCATAAAAATTGCTGGCACTGTTGGCTGAAAGGCCTTCCTTGAGGGACATCTGCCACTTTTTTCTCAAGTTTTATCCGACTGCATCTCCTTGTGATGCGGATGGTAATCACTCCTTGCTATTGCAGGACTGGACTACAAGTGCTTTAACGTCATTGCCAGAGCTCGTGTGCCCTCTCTGCACGAAGCACTTGCTTCTAGCGCTTCAAATCTACAGCCCATTGGATAGGTGTAACTGGTATCACCGAACTATCTACATCTTCTGCTGCATTAACCCAAGTTGCTGGAACAAGCAGGAAAGGTGTGGGTCCGAGCTTTTCTAAGATGGGAATGTCTTTGCAGTTCAAGACTTGGTAACTGAAAGTTGTCTTGCATTACTACGGTTATGCACATCCTTAGCCTGGCCTCCACAGTATCTTGTGAAAGTGTTTTGCTGGCTGTGCTGTGTGACCAGTTATCTTTGTCCGAGGCTACAAAAGAGGTCAAAAGCAGAAATACTGTATAATAATATTATTAGCTATGCATACCCTAACTTTCATTTGTGTGCGCTATGCTCATTACTGTTAACCACATGCTTCCCTTTGTGGTGCCCTTCTGCAGTGGCTGAGTGGTTAGGTCGGTTCACTGCTGAACCCAAGAATGCAGGTTCAGTCCTGTCTGTGGCATTCGCTTTTTGAAGGAGGCAAAAAGCAAGGCACCCATGTACTGTTCAATGTTAGTGCACGTTAAGGAACCCCAGGCGATCGAAATTATCCAGAGCCCTCCACTACGTTGTCCCTCATAGCCTGAGTCATTTTGAAGCATTAGACCCTGTACACCAAACTTTAAATTCATGCCTCCCCACTACCACCATCAGCACTTTAAAGTTCTGAATGAAATAAGCAGACGAAACCTACAAAGTTTTTGCGGATACAGAGAAGACGGCCAATGCTTCAATAGCATCTATCACACTGACAGAAAAGGAGAGGCTAAACATAACATTGAGCCTCATAGCTCACTTTTATGTAGTCTATGACAATAAATAATCTACACGAGTCATAAGCTGACAGCTTCCTTTTAGAGTTATTAGTTTTACAATTTTTCACGTATTTGCAGGAGATATTTAGAGAACCACACTTCAGAGTGACATATAAAAATGAATAGAGAACACCTTAGCAATCTCTGATTTATTGTTTATAACATTACGTCGCTAATTATCTCAGGGGATGAACTTCACAGCATGATCAATGACCAGGACACGGAAAGCAGAATAATGGGTTTAAAAATTATTATGCAAAAAACTAAATGCTAATAATCTAGCAGAGGAAAAATAGTTTACGATATGAAGATCTCAAATGATCACAGCGACACGTAACTTCTACATTGTTTCAGATCATTCTAATTGCTTTTGACGACTTTATCTGAACATTTGCTTGCCAACTTCAAATTCAGCACTGCTGAAAGGGGTAACCATTCATAGTTCAACAACCACACAGTTGCTTAGTTCTTTTGCAGGTACAAGTCAACCCAATAATGAGTTGATTTTTGTGCCATGCCAGTCTCCTCATTTGCTGTCTACAGCATTACCACCGCATTAAGTTGTAAGCAAATACATCCTGAATAGCAGATTACCAGTACACTTAACAGGAAAGTATATGAGTATATGATATTTGTATCGAACCACTACTCACACCTGAGGCATAAACATGGAGAATAATGAAAAGTGTTAAATTGAGTGCAGTACAGCAAGCTGTGGAAAGAAAAATGTTTGGTGCATTGTTAAGAGGTAGAAGGAAGCAGAGCAGATAGTGGACCAGGCACTGGTTCCTAACTGAAATTAAGAAAAAGAAGCAGGCTTGGGCATATATATCACAAAGGCAAGATTACTTGAAGGGACATTCCTAAAAGGCAGGAATTTCAAGGGCATAACAGGAAGTCAATTGGCTGGATAACATTAGGAAGTTTGTAGGGATAACATGGCTGCAGCTGGCACGCGACATCATTATTTGGAAATCTATAGGAGCGGCCTTGTTCTGCAATGTATATGCTTAGGTTGATGGTGATAATCATGATTATTTTAATTTTGTTGCTTAGATCTATTCCTTTTCTTTATGTTGTGCATTTAGTGACTCTCATTCATGACAGTCATATATAGTTTGTGCAGCCTGCAAGGTTCATAAACATATAAATTAATACAAATAATAGGTTATTGTGACAAAATTGACATTAGCTTCTTCATAACTGCTTAATATTGCCATACCTTCATAACGCATATAGCTAGAGATGTGCATAGTTGAGAGCACAAGTAATCAAGCCTACATATAGAAAGTTGGTCAATTTTTGCATGCAAATAGCCAAAATATCTTTAAATCCCTTAGCAGAACAAGTCACAGTAAAGTGCTGCAATAGTAGCTAGCTCAAGATCAATTTTGTCAGGTAGGAGCAATTTTTAAGGCAAGGTTGCATGTTCGTCTCAAAGTTATGGCCTCATAAGTGACTTTAAAAGAAAAACTGTCTGACTGTTTGTCAGCAATGAATACCTCAGAGAGCAGCTGAGAATAGGCTTTCAGGCTAAGAACATTGTTTGAGGATGTGTAACTCTTTTTACTCTACAGCTGGAAAGTTATCCGAAGCCAAGAGCGCTCTTCCCCAGAAGAAGAGGGCAGTTCCTGTTCTGCAGCAAAGCCAGCCATGTCAGCCGACTGGCTTGTGGGGCAAGATGACTGGGGCGATGACTCGTGGGATGATGAATCACCACATCACATGGTGCACAACAGCGGCGCTCAGAACTTGGAAGCCTCTCTAGGCTCAATGACTGTCACATCACCCACTGTTGCCTCAGTTGCCTTGCTTTCAAATGAAGAAGCTTCAGGTGATACTGAAATGGAAGAGCAAACCCTAGTTCGGGCTGAGTCTCTTGATTCCAGCAGGGCACTCGAAAATATGTGTGCCCTGAGGAGCAGCGAAGGAGAACACAAAGCTTTGCTTAAGGATTTGCAGCGAGTGAACAGCTTTAAGAGTTTTTATATTGCTGTGGTTGAAGAAAGTACTCTCCCTGGTGAGACTCCTGCTGACATACGTGCCAGAAAGCTACTGCAAGACTACGAAGCTGGAGAAGGAAATGTTTTTCGGGTGCCTGGGTACTTGTGATTTTCTGCTTAAATCTGAGATCCTAGTGTGCATGCCATTGGCACTATGCAGTGCATCTGTGATGGTAAAGTCATGTTAACAAAAATTGTAGCTCATAAAATTTAGAACTGTTTGCACTGAAATTTGTTTTTTAATATGAAACTATTATAGCTATGGAAACTTTTGCTACTTGTGAGTCAAATTGTGCTCCGTTTTCATATTTTAAAGCAAATATTACCTCCATCTCATTTTAATGGAATATCAACTTTGCACGTAAAAGACACGGGAACGCAGTTAGTTATCCTTACATTTGCACTGTAACTAAGCTAGGTTGAGACTCATTGATCTTTTTTTTTTTTAACCCAATCCCCCATGGATTTCTTTTTTCATAGTCTCTTAGAGGATGCTCTCTTTGTCATCCCAAAGGTTTCATAGGTTTCATGCAAGTGCAGTGCACAAAAACTGACCTAGACTATTTACTACTTCTTGGGGAAGGATAAAAGAAATTGGCATGCAGTTTATTTCTTCATGGCTAGTTTTAAATGTTAGCATTAACTTGAAGATGTGGGAACCAACATCTCTGGTAATGCCATTCACCCAGTGCTGTACAGAAAGTAAAAATTTGCACAAAACTTGTTCCCTGAGTTGGGCATTGGTATTTCTGAATTTCTTAAATGTGGACCTTGGTTATGTGAACCTTGAACTGATGCTGTTACAATCTCTGCACAATGCTTTGCAGCAAGGGGCAAGGAAACATGACATATGCTCAGGAAGCATACGAGAAGCCACAGTACAGTGACACCACTTTTCATAGATTCAACAAGAGATTACGTCGCTGTCCACAGCAGTTGATCAGGTAGGTTTTTTTTTCCTATGGTGTCTTGCAGCCAGTTAAAGTGAAAGGGGTAGGACTGTGTTAACATGCTCACACAAATAAAATTAAGTAGAGGACACTGGCCTTGTGCTGGGCACATGATGCATTAGTGATGCCAATGGAATGTTAGTTTCCACTCAGCCTTTCTTACCTGACATGTGCAAAGGTTTTGCTGGGAAGGAGAGCCACTGTTCATCTCCGAGCCTACGTCATCTTGGCAGCCTGGCACATGTGAAAGCTGTGGAGCAAGGCGTTGCTTTGAGCTGCAAGCTATGCCAGCACTCATCCAAAGCTTGGAAGTGGAAGCAGTCACCGAGTTGCAAGGTGTCAGTTTTTTTCAATCCGGCATGAAGTACAGGGGTGACTTATGAGCCCCTCTTGCAAGTGATACTTGGGATGTGGCATCGTAAAGATGCAATCTTTGCCAAAATTGGCCAAGCAAAAAAATTCTCTTTTTGAATACCCCCTTGAACTCTAAATATGTCTAATCCTTCTCCTCACTTTTTGAGACCTTTTGGTCTTTACGAGTGCCGTAAGGCCTCTACTATGTGGCTGAGAAGCAGGCTTCGTTGCCTGGTTGTTTTTGGCAAAGGGGGTACCCGAAATGTTGGAATACAACTCTAGAGTGCAGCGGTAAAGGCCCTTCTAAAAAGGCCCTCCAATCAGGGTTGTCGACTAGTTGTTGCGATGTGGTTATACACCCACCAAGGCGGGGCAAGATACTTCAATAATGTGTGTTCAGTACCAACACTCAATACTGTGAAAAATTGTGTGATTGTATGATTAGTGAAGCTGGGAGATTCCTTTGTAGTTTGTCTGGACCCTTTAATGCATTTCTGGGTAGAAGAGTGGCTAGGGGTACAGCAGTACATGCGGTCCCGACTGCTGCATGCTCGCCTTGTTTTGGTTGTCATTTTTACATCTTTGTTTCTGTGTGTTTGTATTCCAAAAGTCCAGAAGTATAAGCAAGAATGCTTAAAGGCTTCATGGTATGCACTCAGTGCTCACAAGTAAACAACCTCGCGAGCACCAAAGTGCGATCGGCTCCCTCAATTTTACACAAAGTGAATGTGGAGAGATCAGTGAGGCTGAGGAGACAGAGTATTTCAAGGGAACTCTGAGCAGGAGGCCACTCAGGAGGTAGTACAAGAGGAACTGCCGCCTGGCATGTAGTACGTTGGATAGATGGTTAAGGCTAAACACTTTGAATTGGACAGTGGAGGCACACGCCACCTAGTGGTGAATAGTACCATATTTCGTACTTATTCTTGCCTTGATTTTATCAACCAAACAGCTAACTTCTGTTTGGTTATTTTTGCACATCCAATGTCTATTTTGCTCCACTATTCTTAAACCTCAATGCTTTGGCTAAATCAGCTCTGTTGCCTTGAAATTTAAGGCAGAGTCCTTTACAGGAAATTATCAAGTGTTTAGCCCTTTCTTCCTCCTTTCCACACGCACCATACACCACATACATATTCATCTCTTGGTTCTTGAATCTATACGTCTTAGTCTGCGCTATCTCTGTCCTAGCCACGAACAACAAGCTGGCCCTAGAATTATCATACATGTTTTCTCTAACTATTTCTTGCTTGAATGTTCAGTGTTGCCATCCCTGTTTTCCACATACCCTTCTCTGATTATTTAAATTTTTCTTTAGCCGATAATTCCTGCCTGCACCCCCTACTGCTGTCCAAATAGTATTTGCTTGCAGTTATCTTGTTCACTTCTTGCATTCTCTGCCAACATCCCTAATGTAGAGTTAACTGAAAACTTTCTTAGCCCACTGTGTTTTCCCCATTTTCCTCCGTCGCCGTTCAAATTCTAGGTTACTGCTATCTTTCCTGCCCTCAAATAAAGACCATCCCAGATCACTTTGTATCCTCTGATTTAGTGTACTATGTGCTCCCAAAGCAAGGCTACCTAGCCCGCACTTCCTCATTTCCAACCGCGCTCAGACCTTTGATTTCATACGCAGGACTGCATTGCCAAATGTCAGACTAGGAACCATCACCCCTTTCCAAATCCCTTGTGCCTCTTCGTACCTAATGCATTTACACAATGCTCTATTTTTCATGACTGCTGCATTCCTGCTACCTTTAGCCATTACATATTTTCATGCTTCGTTAAATACTCAGCTCCATTATTTATCAACACCAAAAGTACTTATTCATTAACTCTAGCTCTGCCTCCTGTGTATCCTATGCATGCCGCCCTCGTTATCATTAAAAACATGATTGCAGACTTTTCGTTGCTAAACTTCAGACCTAACATGTCTCCCTCTGTACCGGAGATGCGCTTGTAAATACTATATGCTGTTGTCAGCCATTAGTATTACATCATCCGCATGCATTAGTCCTGATAATGACTGTTGGATCCCTTCTTCTTGCTTGAATCCGAGTCTGCTCCTCTCTAGTTTAGTCTGTGATCTTTGCTAGTACAGCATGAACAGCAAAGGTGACTGAGGAAACCCTTGCCTAAGACCCTGGTTTACCCCTACAGACTCTGAAATATTTTTTTTAATTCTATAAGCACCTAGTTACCTTTATGAATATCATTTAAAGGATTGATTATTTCTCCTTTCACACCTAATCTGTCCAGACGTCCCATAGTCTGACATTTGGCAATGCAGTCCTGCGTATGAAATCAAAGGTCCGAGCGCGGTTGGAAATGAGGAAGTGTGGGATAGGTAGCCTTGCTTTGGGAGCACATAGTACATTAAATCAGAGGATACAAAGTGTCCTGGGATGGTCTTTATTTGAGGGCAGGAAAGATAGCAGTAACCTAGAATTTGAATGGCGACGGAGGAAAATGGGGAAAACATAGTGGGCTAGGAAAGTTTTCATTTAACTCTACATGTGTAGTTTTGTGCTGTGCTGTGGTGTTGTGTGTGGGGCCTAATGTGAGAGGTGATGTGGCTTCAATTCTTGTTGGCGTTGATGTTCAGTTTGGTGATGTGGCATTTCAATTTATTCCAGGCCCACCAGTGGAGTTTGGGACTGTGCTGTTCTACTCATGCAGTGCGAGTTGCTGGAAGGACAGCGACGCGTGGAAATCTGAGGTTTCACTTGTTCAGCCAGATCCAGATGCGGCATTCTGGGACAAATTTGGGTGACGTGGCAAATTTCCATGTGCCTTCTACACCACGGTTACCTACGTGCCTGAATATACTAATGGCTTGGATGGATTACAAAGTACTCTTATGCTTTCATTTAAGACCACACCACACATTTTTCTGAATTTGGCAGAGTAACATTGAGTAGCACTTTCTAATAGAAGAAACCTTTGGTGTTGCTCCAGAGCTTGTATTTGTGTGTAAAACAGAAATAAAGGAAAACTATGGTGGTGCTGTGTGCCATGGACATTTGTATCAAATGCTAGTGTGGTCCAATAATGAATTTCAGTTGAATTGCATAAACTGGGGATGTTGAGGAATGTTGGCAAGACAAGCTCCTTAGTGGCAATTAATAGCTTGCGTGGCATTTCCATCATGTTGACTTGGGTATGGTGGATTGACCTATGCTGAACAAATAGTTATGCTTGGTCATGCTGTTAGCATGACCGAGTCAGGCTGAAGCTTCTCACTTCTATCACAGTAAATACTAAGCATAACTCACCTGAAAAGATTTCTCCAATGATAGCATAGATGAAATTTAGTTTACAGTAAGAGTGTGACAAATTACACGCACATTTGCTAAAGGCACCATCCTTATGGAAAAAGAAATTCATCAAAGTGCTTATAAGAGCAGACTAAATGACTGTAACGAAAAACGCAGAATATAGTTTAGAAATGCACTCTTTAATGAGGCTCATTTTCTTTTATAAGAACTCAGTGTGCACATTAACATTTTTTCTGTGCTACTCGATGGAATAAAGCAAGTGCTGGAGCAGTGCTGTGCATTAACAGGCATTCATTGTGGCTGTAAAAGCACACTGAATACATCGCTTTTATATAGCAGATATGAATGACATGCTGGTTGTACTTTGCAAATCATAGTATTCTCTAAAGCAATGCAAAAAATATCAGTGCACAGAGACACCACTGGAGCATTCTCCTCTATTAGACGGATTAAAGGTTTGGGGGACAGTTACAGTCTACTTTTAAGATGCGGATGCATTAATAGCGCCAGACTGCGGCTTCCCTTGTGAATACATCATCGTGCACATGCACTTTGATGCTCATTTAATCAATAATCCCTTAATTTGTGCTTCTATTGTCTCGCAAACTCATTATCATATAGTAGTTGTAAGCTAAAACATTGTGTGAAAGCCCGCCTTACATAGATATGCCTCTGTTATCTCACATACACTCATTAACATGCAGTTGTAAGCTACAGCGTTATGTAAAAAACTGCCTTACACAGCCTGCACTGTACCAGCGAAATTGTTTTTGCATCGTGCATTTATTTCTTGCTTGCTGCAGTTAGCATTCATGCTGCATGTTGCAGAACAATGTGGTTATTCAGTGTTTAAAAAAAAAAAGTAATTAAGTGATACTATTTCGCTGAAAGCACAAATAACCTACAAATAAAGTGACTGGTAATACCAGTCACACCAACAAATGCTGATTGCCATCAGTGAATACATATTATTGACTAGAACACACTAAACTGCCCAAAGTTCCTATTGTCAGTCACACAATAAAAATTCATAAATTCAGAGGAACATAAATGCCATGATTAAGCTTCACATGCACAGAGACCATAGCTATTCTAGCAGTCACTCAACTAGCTGGTGCTTTTAGTTCTCAGGTCATCAGAAGTCTAGTATGATGGAGCAATATAATAAAAGGTAATAATTATGATTGGCTTTTATTGCATTTTTTACAGCTGTTCTCAGATATAGGTTTAATTATTACTGTGTGTGCATGTGGCATTTCAGTGATCATTACACCATACAGTGTAGCATTTTTCATTTGAGATGTGGCCGCTGCACATCCTAAAAAATTGTCTTCTTCTTACATGAAGTAAACATTAACAGCTCCGATGCGATTTTCCTTTACTGCTGTGATGCGTGTGTGGAGTTATCCAGCATGCTAAGCTACTGTAAGACTGTAACCCCCACGGCAGACTTGGTCAAGCGAAACACATCACAAGAATACTCATTTCTGGCTCCCGACAAGGCCAGCTCATTGTGTGCTTTGAGACGTAATGTCTGGTTTGCAGCGAGAAGGCCCGTCTAATGCAAATATTTGTTCAGTCAAAATAGGCGATATTCAAGCTCCATTTTTTTTTTTATATGTCCGGTGGAGGTTAGCACTTCACACTATTTAGCATAATTTCCACGAACCAGTTTACCTGCACAATGTTTAATTATATATATGTAACGGTATTTTAACTTTTAACAACAAAATTGTATTTAGGTATGCACTGTACACTGCTGCATACAACTCCCCCCCCAATCTAAGCTCTCACAGAATTAATGTCGATGCATATCAGTGATGTTCATTACTTTGACCACAGTCCATTGCCCATATCTCTTCATTCATCGAAGTGAGCAGACAATCCAGACCGGGGTAAAGCAATAAATGTTCTCTCTGTTTCGCTTCCAAGCAAAGCAAAAATGCGCAACAATTGCAAGGCCACCAGTCAGAGGCAAATGGAGATGAAAAGCGGTGAAGCAGCACTACTTACTATCAGCAAACCGAACTACCAACGGTCCTGCAGTTTCGGATTTCAAAAGTGACCGCCAGCGTAAGCAAGCTGGGTAAATGGCACACATTGGTAGTGAAACAGATTTGAACAGATTTTTTTTTTTTGACACGTGGAATTTTATGCATACTTCCAGGTATGGGCAATGGCGCGAGGCGCATACTACTTGTGGCTCAACAGAAACTTAGACTTCCCATATAGGTCGACCCCAGTTTCAGATGGCTATTTTGGGGAAAAAAAATACATGCCCACTTATATGTAGCAGTATGTAGTAATGCAATTATATTGAACACTGCGAGTGGAACTGGTATCACCAGTGCCACTGCCATGGTAATGTTGCATGTGGCATGCCGAATGCCACAGCCCATTTGTGAAGGACATTTATAAATGGTTACTGCCGTCTGAGGGTGGAATTGAAGCAATGATAAATCATAAACATACTTGTTTGAGTTCTCACAATATGTTTATTTGTCATAATAAATACACACAGTACATACATATGTACACAGTCTCAGGCAGGACTCGCAACACATACTTTGTCACTGTTGCCCATGCAGTAAAACGGCAGCTTTTCCTTCCCGCTTTGGACCACAACCAACAGACAACAAATGCAACCTGTACTGCTACAAGTATCACCAGGCTAGTGGTCCTTTTTCCAACTGCTGTTTTAACTATTTACGCAGGTACAGGCTCACTCATTAAAAGTTTACAACTGTCCCACCGTCTGCATCAAACATTGTAGCAACACAAAACTGCAAAAAAGAATGAGGGCACCAATCTGAATTCCACTCTGGGGAAGAAAGTAGCAGCGGATCTAAAAGCCTGCTGACACAATTGGCTAGCTAAAAATTTTTGCACTCAAGACTAAGAAAATTCAGTTCAAAAGCAAGCAGAACTGACTCTGCATAAAAGAAAGAAAAATGGGTGAGGGTCAGTGGTTAGCTGTTCTGTTTAAATGCACTGTTGTAAAAACTGGGCACAAACCTCAAGAAAAAAAAAAAAAGAAGCTATTTGCAGTAAAACTGTCCATGCAAATGAAAACCGCCCACACGATTCACTTCATCAGGCTTGCAAATTTGCATGCCAGGTTGTATTCCAGTGACAGAAAGGAGCAGGGAAGGTAAGCTCTTTGTCTTTCACCACTGACTAACAATACACAACAGTGAAGACTTGCCCATTCAACAACCTTGGATTGCTGCGAGGAACTGGAATTCCAACTTGAAACTGCATTTGTAAAATCAGTCTAGCACACTTGATGAAACTATAGGAATGGGAACTGCCAGTTCAGGCATTCAAACCTCATTATGTAGTCCACTGCTGGATTATAACATTTATTGCGTTCAATGCTGTGTATCGAATCATAATGAAAAGGAATGGAATGCATGCACTCTAAAGTTACAGACTAAGCACGTGCCTAGCAAAAATAAGTATTGCAGTAGAAGAAGCTGCTGTTCGATATGTACACTCAAACAAATTTCCTTTAATCTTGTCCATACTTATCACAAGATGAAACATTTCATCCTATGCTTCATCAACGACTAGCTAGATGTACATATAATATTATATACTGTTGTGATGGAAGTACTTTGCTATTCTCCCGCTTTACCCTTTGCAAAATAGCGCAGTCTCCTCACATTCATCTTTGGCTCGCAGCAGCACCAAGAAGACTTGTTGCACTCTGTCAACCTCCAGTCTGGAATGGACATGTGTATACACTTTTTAACTGCGGTCACAAGCTCTGTAAGCAACACACAGGCTGCGTTTGATCTAGACAGGTCTGGACTCTTGGAACTAGTGGCATGCTAGGTTGGTCCATATACAGGATATTTTATTTTAAACTTTTCTTTGCAGAAAAATAAATTGTTGCAAGCACAATGATGCAGTACGAGTCGAGGACAGGTGGGCTTGCTTTTACGAACTCGCAGAGAACCAAAATTGAAAAATAAAGAACTGGAGAAACGTCGCTGCAGAACTGCATTGGTAGGCAAACATTGCACGAGATTAGGCAAATCCTGCTCTGACCATATTTACATTAGGGCTGTGCATTTTGCAAAAAAAATTCTGGCCAGTATTTGAACTAAACAACACTGACATGTTGCTGTTGCTGTGCCTTTTCATCACACGTGACATTTACAGCTTACATGCTAGTACCCTGCAACGCTGTCGACAAAGCCAAGTTCTGAAGTAATGTTTACACAACAAGGTTTGCAGCTCTGCGTGGCTAACACAGGCTTGTGTGCATTTACTGATGGTGAGAGACAGGGTTCTTTAAATTTTGTAAGCCTTACGAGTTTGCTTTCAAATGCTCAACAATTGGTTGTATTGGCCAAAGTTGCCGTGTTTTTTGAGAGTTGTGAGCTTTGGGGCAAACCACGCTGATCAATTATGGTTTTCTACAATGATCCTTTTAACTATGCATTTATTAGAATCAGAAAAATAAAAGCAAGCACTCTAAGCCTTATCAGTTTAGATAGGCTGGTCACACTATGCAAAATAGTTTATATAACGAAAGGAAAAACTGCAGCTAAAAAGTATGAAGGACTATTCATGTCAACATTGAAATTGCATCCCATGGTGATGTGATGGAGCAGAACGAAATACAAATCAGAGGCTTTTGCCACTGTACAGTAGGCAAGCACAAGCCGTTTCAAACTGTCCAGGCTGCCCAATTTTGTGATTCTGGCCACTGCAATGTGCATCTTGACGTGGTCCCACGAAATCCTAATACAAACACTTTATATTACATCTTTCAGCTGAAATGCTAAGAAATCCAACCGAAATGAGAGGAAATCTTTGCCGTTCATGCCACTTTGGAGCTTTAGTTCCCTTGTGATCAGTTTAGCAATATTTGTTCCATTCCCTAGCACCTGCTCCAACCTAATGCATGAATACAGGATAAAAACAAGCTGCATCTTCTCATCAGCCACAAAGAAAAACTAAGAGAACTGTTTAGTCATGTCAAGTTGGACCGGGACAGCAAACGCGCAAACCTGCGTGCATTCAATGCACACTTCTTGTCAACTTGTGCAACCTAAGAGCAGGCTTCCAGTTCTTGTGTGATGTCTTCCGAATTGTAAGCTGCCGCCCCTGCGTCGGTGGCGTTGACAGCACCGATGTCGTTGCATGACCTTTCGAGCGAGGCCAGGTTGTTATGTGGCGCAGCAGCTGCACCGACTTCACGTGCAGATGAGGAACGTGACCGGGCACGGCTGGTCACTGAACTGGCGCAGCTGAGGCTTCTGTGCCGTGATGACGATGAAGCATCACTTTTGTTGAGGTCATAGAGGCTGCAGCTGAAGTAGATTGAGCTGTCCTGCTGGAGGTACTTGGACGGGCTGATCTCCTCTGGGGCTGCGCAGCAGAGAAAGCAGAGAACCTGGCAAATGGCACATATGTGGTGCTTGTACCGTTAAGGATAAAATGTCCCGAAACCCTCATGCCACAACAAAAGCCTGAAAAACATCTCATCTCGATCTCTTGCCATGTACAATGCACGTCAACATGTGGCTCTGCCCCATTTAGTGCCAGCCTCGATACCAAGTCTTGTCATATGAAAATGAGCGCAGTCGCTTTCCAAAAAATAAGTGTGCCCTTGGCTCCTAATCTTCTTGACAGTGCAAAAAAACCTTAGACAGTAACTTGTAGAAGCCCCTGCGTTCTGTGAATACGCTTTGAAAAATAAAAAAACCCTAATCAAGAAAGGGTACAGCTACCAGAGGCTGTGAACAATCTAAGTCACGTACACACAATATTGCAACCTGTTGTTACCCATGGCACTGTCTGAAAATGCAATGTCTAGGTCTCCGAGACCAGCAGCAATGCTATAAAAATTGCGAAGACTTGTGACAAGCCACTCAAGCAACACAAGTGCCTGCGTGTTCTGTGCATCCCCCAGAGTACATGACAAACTTTTCAACTAGTCGCGTATCATGGAGACTTGTTGAACTAAGACCAAAATGTATATCTAAAAAATTAACGCCCCATCGCAACAGAAAAATTTACAAGGAGCATGATATTTCATATCAAACTAATTTCAGTCAGACCAGAGGATATCAAGCTGAGTTTTGAGGAACCTGTTTGTTCCTTCAGTTTGAAAACTTTCCAGTGCTATGACAGGGGACAGAGAAGAGAAGAAAAGGCAAGCAGCGCTGCAAAGTTTTCGAAGATGCATACTAATTTGCATGAATGTCTGTTTTACTAGTTTCTTGAGGTGTTTCTTGGTTTCCCAAGAGCATCTAAATCCTAGCATGCCTCAATGCCGCCTTATTTTTGGGCGTTATACTGAGATTTCTTGAAGCAAACCGTTTTGCTTAACCTCTTACTGCATGAATTTCCTTCAGCCCAAATTACACTACGCTCCATTCACGACGCAGAATGGCCATATCACCTTAGATTTAAGAAAAGCTATGTGGTTGCAACAATTTTACGAAATATCGTCGTGTATCTATATGATATACCATGCAGTTAGTAGTACCTTCTTGGGAAAATATAGATCTGCTTATAAGCGGCTCTAGTTGAACGAGAGTTACAGTATTGGTCACCGAATGGCAATTTGTTGCAACAAAAAAAGATAACATTTTTCAGAGATCCAGAAAGACTGGGTCTAAAACTGGATCTGTATCACTTGCCGCCCATCCACAACTGTGGTATAAACTGCAACGCAAGACCTTGAAACTGGCTGAGTGTCCTAAAGCAGAGTACCGTTGCTCATTTGAGTCCAACTATATTGCCCGAGCACTGAAGGACGGTAAACAGCGCATTCGTTCCACTATATGCAAAGGCGTGAATAGTAAGTAGCCTTCAATACCTCGCAGTGGTGCCCTACGATGCCATACTGTTGGTTGTCTTGAGGAGCACTGTATATTTTAGTCATTTTATGCAGATCATTCTCTTCCACCTTCTATCCCTCTCAGCATGATCTTGCAATAAGCTGGTACAAATAGTTAGTTTTCTTGTAGCACCAAGCTTTCCCATGCAATTTTTTTTTCTTTGTCTTCGATCAGCTTTTTCTTTTGCCCTGCGAGGGTTGTAATGCTTTTTTCTTCCTCCAACCAACTGTATATTGTCTTTTTCCTCTGCAGTCAGTACACTGCATAATGAACGTTCACTGTTGCTACCAGAGGCTGCTGAAAGGACCCCACTTCCGGTTCTGTCATACTATGTGCTTGAATCCTACCATGCCTTTGGTTAGAATGAGTAACCAATTAAGAAAGGCAAGTAATCTAAAGAGAACAAAGCTTGTAAAGTCGTTCGAGTGCAGATTATGAAATTTCATGAAGTGACAAAAATTACCCCTAACTGCATAGTGCGTCATATCTGATACACGAGTCCCTTCTCACCAATGTAGTCCGAAGTACTATAGCACAGGTGGTACTGCAACAGGACAAAATAAATCTGAATAATGACCTTATAATTGACCTTACAGTAATAATGACCCCTAGAAATTACATTGAAGTCTTCTGAAAACCATGTCAAGCAATAAGCAAATATATAGAGGGATGTGAAATAATACATCATTTCCGAATAATTTCTAAAATCAGCACAGTTGAAAATAAAGAAAAATGTTTATCCTCAAAATATGGGCATAAAAAAAAAAAAAAAGAAAAGAAAAGCAGACATTCCAACAAACTTTTCATCTGTCATCAGCATAATGTTTACCTATATGTAAGGCCTCCAAGGTGTTAAACAAGAAAGCAGGATTCATGTAGTAGTGATACCCTGTTTGTAATTATTTGATAACGATTGCTGTCATGCTTAAGGTGGATACTTCCTTAAGGTGGGTTCAGATGAGAGGACTGAAGCGCGGATGGTCCGCGCACGTCGGCACGGATCTGGTGCCACGTGTCTGCGTGTCCATCCGGTCGTCGAGCATCCACACGAAGCCAGCGGACCATCCGCATGCACCCTCCTCCCCAGCGCTGTTCGCACGCTGCCGAAAACCTTTCTACCGAGAGTTTTAACATGGACGTCGAGCGAAAACGTTTTCTCGCTGCTCTGGCTGTTCTGCTTGAAGTGTGCGAGGACGACGAGGAAGCTTCTGTGAAAAAACGTCCATTTATTGCAAGCGTCTTCAATATTCCTTATCGGTGGGCAGCTCTCTCTACGAGCGATAAAAACATGACTGTCATTTCATCACTGAGCGCTTTTTTGCACTACTTTACCCATAATAAGCACTAGAAACCGCGTAAAGCTACAACTCTGGCACACCCACAAGCACAAACACACAAAAAATGATGCACTGCAGCGAACACAGAGCGAACGACGCAGCGCATGCACAACAGGAGAAAACAATACCCCGCTCGAACTGATTAGCAATGATAAAGCAAGAAGAGCAAAAACAATCTCAGTCCGCGTGGACTGAAAAAGGCACATGGCATATTCAAGCCGCCCCGCGATCCGGGGCCCCGGACGGCCGCGCCGCTCGCTCGCCATTGCTCAAAGCAGTGCCGTCGGCGGCGCAGGTAGTGCTGACGTGCACGGACCATCCGCGCTCCGGTCCTCCCGTCTGAACCCAACTTTACTGGAGGACCAGAGGAATGAACTGTTGGTAATAACCTTCAAGTTCTAACGACGGTTGTAACGCTATGTACACACTACAAAATGCCTCTCGGCTGAATCACTCCAACACCGTGTTTTGATGTGCTGACCTTGCTCAGTAAGACTTCATTAGAATTTCATGTCGCTTGCAGTGTCGGAAAACCAAAACAAGCATCATTTGCATTAATGATTTTGGCGGCGCCATCTGTTGCACATGCGTAGAAAAATTTTTTTACTTTGAAGCTGCAATGATTAGTGGCAGAGTGAGCCAAACACTCGTAAACGGCTAGTTTGACGATAATTTCTAGACTGTTTTAACAATACTTAGCACAAAAAACTTTGTCAACATGACTTACTCCTTAACTCAACAAGTCTGCTTCATGCCTGCTGAAATAAAACAATGTAATCATTTCATAAGTACACCCTACAAGATGCCACCGCTTTGAGAGCAGCGGCTTCTTTCGTGCCAGATTCAAGGTCAGTAGCTCCACTCAGTGGCAATAGCGCACGTTCGTTACACTACTTGGTCTTCATAGCTGGTGGCAGATGGCGTGCGCCACACTCTCTCCTGGAGACCGGGGTGAAGGCGGCGTTTTCGTGCCCCTACATTGCTATGGAGATAGCAGGAACGTTAGACAAGGAGAACTAAGGTATGGTTCTCATGTGCCCAGTACAGTGAAATCTCATTACTACGAACACCACATTAACGAACTTTTCAAATTAACAAAATTTTTAAGAATCCCCGGCAGATTTGCTATGTTTTCAATGTAAAACTATTTCAGAATTACCAATTTCAAAATAGCGTATATTTCAGAATAACGAACATATTTTATTTCTCCTTCTATAATTTTGGAACATCAGTATTACGAATTTGGCTAAAATTAACAGCGTCACAGCTTGCAACTCTCGCGTGAAACGAAACAGAAACCGCCGTTTCTGTGTGTAGCTATCATCATCAGAACATCTAGGACCAGCTCCTAGCGCCACCTTGAAGCTATGGTTTATTATACAGTAGCCAGCAGGCCTAGCTGCCTGCGGTTTTTTCTCCCTGTGTTGTGTGCCGTACGCGGCTCGGTTGTTCATGCGGGACGGTATTTTTTTTTTGCCACAGGTAATAGAAAACTGCGATGTTTTTTTTTTTTCTTTTTTTTTTCCACATGGACAAAGTCCGTATTTTCATCACTTGGTGCAATCACGCGCGCAATGAGGTGTTCCGAAAAGCGGAAGGTGTATGTGCTGTAGTGGTGTAATGTAGTATGCGGTCATGTTTGCGGCACGCAGAAGAAAATAATTGATTTTTTCAAATAAATCAGCTTTGGAGTTAGCGCAACTTTTTCACTTGAGGTTTTGCTTGTCTACACACATGCCTACTGCCAAGGTACGTCATTTTCATACCTAGGCTTGACTACTGGCTTATAATCGCAAATTTTTCATTACAACGATATTTCAAAATAACGAATGATCTTTTGCGGTCTCGCGGGATTCGTTATCGAGATTTCACTGTATGGCATAGTTGGTTAAGGCGCTCGGGCTGGTGATCAGAGGAGTAAGAGTTCGAACCCCAGTGGAGAATGATTTTTTTCTTGAAGGTTAAACAGCACCCCGCCGATATCCCGCAGATTCTCGTGGACAGATCTCACCCACATGAGATTTTCACCATAAGCCAAGTAAGGCTTTCGCCTTAAAACTACGGACGGCCATGTGATATCTGTATGCCAAATTTCAGTGCAAGTAAGGAAGAGATTGAACATACAAACATTTTTCAGTTCACATTTAGTATTGCTACCATCTATATATACCCGAGATCAGCTATATATTGGACATTATTACAGTGAAGTTTTACTGCACCAGATTGCTACACAGGTAGGGACAAAAAGAGGAAGCTCACTGGCGTGGACGACATCCTCAAAACGATAGCTCTCAGGGCAGATAGGCTGGACGGTCCATGGGTGGCGCTCTGCCTCGGCCAGCGTGCAGCGCTGCTGTGGGTCATGGAACAGGAGCCGTGATATGAGGTCCCAAAGGTCTGCGCCACGACAATGGAAGTGTCAATGAGTGATTACTGACTGTTTCCTCTAGGCAAAAATGCATCCCCCTTCCTCCAAACAAAGGTATTCTAGGAACGAACTGAACTCTTAACAGACCATTTTCACCGAAAACAGAGTTTTTGTGAGCTAGAAGAGGTCAAGAAACGAAAAGCCATCAGCTGTTTCACAAACGAACTGTGGTGTGGTGTGTCAAGAGAATACTTTTTTTTTGCACATGGGTTCCTAGAGGTGGGCTACACCCGCCATTCACTTTCGCAACCAAGGAGTCTGAATGAACTGGTGGGAAAATATCAAGATTTACTCCGCAATAAATTTGTCTTCTGCTGCCAAACGAGAAACAACATAACCAGCATGAACCACAGAATCTTTACTAAAAGCACAAGCGGGATGCAGCTGTCCTCAGTGTCCTAGGAAGAAAGACTACTAAATGTGCTGGTGTGCATGTGAAACACGACATAAATCACACGTGTTGTATCTCAAAAGGTTAAGCCACTCGGTTGTCATAAGATAACCAGCCAAACAGCTGCATGCTGTAGTGTTTTTACCGTGTCACAAAGTGCATTCCATACCAGAGTAGATGATTGTGTGTGGACTTGCGGTGAACTTGCGGTCTCTTCTGAAAGTGCCCTACATCTAGCAGTAGTTTCTTTGCCCCAAGCAAGTTCACACTCAAGCGGATGTTTTTCTATTTAGCCGGCAAATAATCTTTGTCAAAACAGTGAGCCTGTGTTCCAGTAAAGTCACCTAGGCTGACCCAACATTTCATTCTGGGCTTCTTGGATTATCTGTGGCCATTTCCTTCACGCAGATGCATCTTGCAACTCTGCAGCCATCATGATGTTCTTAAACTATTGTGTACACACCCACGGAAAATAATGGGATGATATGTTCCTAAACAAACTAGTGCAAAATTTTGATGATACAAAGCTGGATGATATGAATTTAGAGATGATGTGAATTCATAAAATTCCCCAGCCAGAGCACAATACATACAGAATGCAGATTTTCAGTTCTGAACACACTCCAGGGTCACTACATGCGGTATGAATACCCAAGTAATGCTGCATCCTTGAGCAGTCCCCATACCCTCGAGCAACACAGACACCATCACAATTGCTAGTCATGCAGTACACGTGAGCAGAGAGCCACAGAGTACGCGCTGTATGCACAGGAAACAGTGAGCGGTAGCATGTGGCCTGCACATCCCCAAAGTCACAATCGCCAGTCACACTGCACGCATTGCGAGTAGTCAGATGCGGCAGCCTGCTTGTAAATAAATCCCTTGGCCGTAAGCAGGTTTAGGGAATTCATTTTCCACAATCCTGCATATAAATTTTGTTTATCATGGATGATTAGAATTTTGACTTCGGCCCTGTGAAATTCGTACCATTGAGGTTCTACTACAACTGCCTTTTTTTAGAGCCTGCATTCAGGCAAAAAAAAAAAAAAAAGCTTGTTTACATTTATTGCTTATATCACAAAATTCAGCAAACGTTGGCCTCCGTAATGTGAATTCTTTTCTAAATCATCCTGCTTGATTTACCACAACTTTCCTTACAGCTAATTACAAGTTATAAACCCCTAAAATTAGAAAAAAGCACTCCCCTTGGTTCTGGTAGGGCAAGGACACTTGTGCCTTGAGCCACGCTTTAACTCAAAGGTGATGCATTACCAGCGTGTTCCCACATTATGCAGTGTATGGCATAAAACATGCTGGGGGGGAGGGGAGTGGATGGGAAAGGTGCAGTAACTGTCTAGCATCTTTGTGGGCACCACACCCAAGCACATTAAGGGGAGAGATGAGAGAAAAGAATGAAAAAAGAAAGATGTAGAGATGGAGGACTCTGGGGTTAGTATGAACCCTTGGGGATATCAACACCAGCACAATACATAGGTGCCTTTTCCAATTTGCCTCGATCAAAATTCTACCACCAAAATCAGGACTGAACCTGGGTCCTACAACACAATAGCTAAGCTGAGTCACTATGCACTGCCAATTATTTAGGCGGAAACCTTAATGGGCTTCCTTCGGTGTATGAGCCCAGCCCCATGTTTTATTGAATTAGCATTAGCCCCTATCACACAGTTCAGGTGTCCACAGAGTAAGTGCGACAGATATAGGGGAGAAAATCTGGGCTACGGGGCGCTGCGCCGCTCTGTGCGTCAGCGCCCTCCATGGAGACCACGTCAAAACCTCCGCGCAGTGCGGCCGTGTTGTCTGCTCCCTGCCGCATAGAAAAGCATGCTGTCGTCTGCTCCGCGCTGCTTTCCAGCACGTGTTTGCGCGCGCGTGCTCGGTTGTTTCTCTCCTAATCCAGCTGCATTCTGGCCGCCGTCGCGCTCCAACAAAGGGGGCAAGAAAAAAAAACTGGAATGAAAAGGTGACGGCGCGCTTTTTCGCAAAACTCGTGAAAGTGTTTTTCTCTCTTTCGTGTTGAAACATGGTTGTCGGTTTTTTTTTTAGGTATCTCGTAGCGCTCGTATCTCGCACCTCTGTTTGTAACTGGCGGTGCCGCAGCAGCCATCGCGGAACCAAGTCGGCCTCAAGAAACAGATATATGTCAGTAATGCTATCACTCGGCGCTTATAAAGGGAAAACACATACGTTAATCGTTCTATCCTCATAAGCGATCCTGCTTCAGAAGCTCAAAACTGCGCGTTCGCTAGAGGAGATAACTGAACTAGGGATTGCACAGCGTAGCTGTGGAATTAAGAAGACAAAGGTTTACTTGGAGAGATGTCCCCGCCTGCATGAAAAGTTGTCAGGCATTTCCTCGCTCTTCGTCTCGCGGAGAGAGGAAACTGCCGAAAAAATGGCATGCCTCGGCTTCTCGTCAGTGATCCAGGTCGTTAAGAAACCTCTCATCGTTAAAGGTAGCTAAGTCATTGATTTCGGATGGCAGCGCCACAGCAGCGAACTCCCCCTGACCGCTGTCAGCAGGAACCAAAGGGTAAGGCGGCATGCTTTGTGCCTTTGTAGGGAACGCGTCCTAACCGCGCCGAAAGCAGGCACCACGGCGCCGGCAGCATCGTCTAAAACGTCTGTCCCCAAAGAGTTGAATAGGCCCCTTTCAAGTGAGCAATCACAAATGGAAAGGAAGCACCCCAACCAGCGCCCGGAGCACTCGTCGCTGTGTACACGCGTATCAATTCTCAACGAGAAGGCTGGACCCTTCATTCTCTGAACAACATGGAAGAAACATCAAGAGGTGCTGCCTCAAGTCCTTCAAAATACCTGTCGCTTGCCTCTGCCTTCGAGTGCTGAATTCACGTTCATGTTTCTTTTTTTTTTTTTTTTGTCTGAGCCTGCCAACAAGTGCTCTTTGAAAACAATGTTCGCGGCAATCAATTAATCATAATTTCTCACTTTCGAAAGCACCGATAAAGAGTGTGCCTCCAGCCAGCCTCTATGTCAGCCGGGGCACAGAAAAAAGCAAAAATAAGCAACGCCACTGGCAAAGAGCGCCGGCTTTGCGCGCACAGACGCACGACCATCCCCCCTCATCCTCACTCTCCTTCTCCCGCTCCGCATGCACGTGCGGCTGCCTGTAGCACGCGCTCCCGAGCGAGCAGGCTGAGCAGACTCCGCAGACAGCAGCGCGGGTGCGGATGCGCGTAGGTTTTGCAGTTCCTCTCCGCTCCGCTGGAAACCGAGCGCTGGCGTCGCGGAGCAAACTCCAGCTTTGGTTCCCTATAGTAGCGTCTTTCCTTTCGTGTAAAGCATTTACTTATGCAAAATTGGGCAGTGTAAAAAAATATGTATTGATAATTAGAGGTGACGATAAGTAATGATAATGTAATAATAATACTTAATAATTAATGATAGTGGTAAAATATCAATTACAGATAAATAAAATAAAAATAAAGAACTGAAGGGTACGATAACATAAAGTAAAAAATACACATTACAAAGTAGGTAGTAAAAGTTACAAAAACGTCACGGCAGCGCTAATGCTTGTGGTTTCTACGTGGACATAGGCCACCAACCACCGCGGGTTCGACGTCGCGCGAGCCGAAGCCCCGATCAGCCGTGACCGCGCGCGCACTGAAACACTGCAGCGCGCACTCATTCTCCACCGGGAGAAGAGCACTGCGCTGCAAGGACACAAACCTCCAAGTTCACAAAGGAGACGTTTATTGAAACGCCATCCTCCAGCGACACACACACACACACGCACGCACATACATATATTTACAAACGCACATACGCACGCACATACACATATTTACAAACGACATACACACACATACGCAGTCACCGTGTAAAGGGAGCGCGCGAGAAGCAAGGCTCCCCTGCGCGCACGAAGTGACACGGAGTGCGCGCCGCAAGCACGCAAGGGCGTGCTGTGATCTCTCTCTCGCAGTGACCAGAGGGTTCCTTTGAGAGAGGGTGGGCAACCACCGCAAGGTACGCCTGTCGCGGATCGTTGGATCACGATCGACAGGCTCGAGCTTCGCTCTCAGGTAAGACCCGGAGCAGACGAACTCGAGTACACACCGGTCTGCGCGGACAAAGGCCGGCAGACAAGAACAGTTGCGTACGCACCTTGCGATGTCTCGGAGGGGTCTCTCTCCGGGCTCCGCTCGGACAGTCGCGCAAGCGCGGCTGTCGAAGCGATGCCGTGTTCCCGCCAAAAGGCGCCAATGAGAACAGCCACTGGGAGCCAGGGCGGAGCTGTGGCCCGAACGACAGTGACAAGTCGCTCGAGCCCCTCTCCGCCGCCTCAGGCGGGAGAAAGGGAACGGGGAGAACAACTGGGAAGCGGGCGGCGGCCGCGAAAAGGGCAGCCGCAGCAAGCCCGATTCCCACATGCTTTTACATGCTCCTAATGCAGTTTCTGCAGTGACCTCTAATGTTTAGTCATTGCGATCTGGAGGCACAGCCTCGTTTATGGCTAGTGCTATAGTTATGTTAACCTGTCCTGGAGGGTGCCACGATTGGCCTCCATATGTGTATATATTGCTGCGACTAATCCATTAAAGGGGCTTTTTTTCGTTCGGCTACTGGCACCGTGCTTGCTTGGCTGGCTGCATATTCCGCTGTTTTGCATGTGCCTGCCGGCGATACAACAGATGGCGACGAGGATAAACAGGAGTGGACGTCAATAAGCTACAAGGTTAGCCTGCTTCAGCCACAGGGATTCCTGCCACCGCTGGGAAGGCCAGCCATTCCATGGAAGCAGTGGTGAAGGATGCTTGAAAATTATTTGCTGGCCTCGGGAAACAATGCCCACCGTGCTGCTTGTCGGGAAGCCCTCTTGCTGCATTGCTTGGGCGTGGAAGGGCAGCGCATTTTCTACACATTGCAGAAAGAACAGTCATAAGCTTCAGCAGGAAAACAGCAAGACAAGGAAGCAGTTGATAAGACGACCAGACAGGATGAATTTGACATCGCCCATGGCAAAGCTCGAAGATATTTCGCTGCGACGACTAATGTCGTTATTGAGCAACAAAGATTCCGCCAGTGTGCTTAGCTGCCAAGTGAATCTGTGGATTCGTTCATCACAGCTCATCGAGAGTTCTCTGTTACATGTGCCTTCGGTGCGCAAGTGGAAGACTACATTCGGGACCAGCTTGTAGGAAAGACGGGCCGCCACCAGCTACGGGGACGACTGCTGCTAGAAGGTTCTGCTCCGACGTTAAAAATGACAGAACTGCATTTACTGTAACTAACTCCACATACAGATGTTCATGTAATTGAGCATCATGCGTCACCAGCCGTGTGATCAGAGCGTTCTGCAGTCTCGAGAGCAGCGCCAAGCCAGCCAACAACCAATTCTAGAGTTTGTTTCCTCCGCTGCGGCTCCCTGCAGCACATAGAAAGTTCTTCAACGTGCGAAGCTAGAACAGAGATGTGCAACAAATGTGGTAAGTTGGGTCATTTTGAACGTATGTGCAGAAGTCTTGGAGAGCCCAGGCAATCCCTGGCCATTGCCGAAGATGACATTGGAGTTATGACAGTTCTTCACCTTGAGCTAAGCCATACAAGAGGGATACAGGTGGATGTGCAAGTGTATGCTGTTACTATTCACTGTTAGTGGAAACCGGTTCTGCGGTCTCAATTTTGTCTGCAACTACATTCGAGAGGCTGAAGTTTCGACTTCGTTGCAACCATCTGCAGCCACCCTCTTCGATTTTTCATGCAATCATATTGTTGTGTGGGGATGTCTCGTCGCTCCTGTTGTATTCCACAACTGCTAGGCAAATGTGCTCTTCCATGTCATGCCTGTAGGAATGGACGCCCTGGTGTTGGACGCCATCGTCACCCTGTGTCTGCAGATCGATGGCAGGTGCGTAAACTGCATGGCACCTTCATATGCTCCTCAGGGCATTCCCAGCTAATTGCATACAGACTTTGCACTTATTTGATGGGAAGCTAGGTCTGGCTCAGAATTTCAGTTCGTGAAGGTGCAACTCCAGTTGTTGCGAAATTGCGGCGATTGCTGTTAGCAGTAAGAGACCAAGTGTCCGAGGAACTAAACAGTTTTGAACGTAAGGGTATCATTGAAAAAACTGACAACTCCGAATGGGTATCGTTGCTTGTCATTGTGCGGAAAAAGGAAGGGTCAATACGCTTATGTGTTGATTTATGCGAGCCCAACAAGGCAATTGCCGTCGACAAGTTTCCACTGCTACATACAGAAGAGCTCCTGAATAAGCTACATGGTGCAAAATACTTTTCGAGATTGGATTTACCTGCAGTGTACCATCAAGTTCCATTGAGCCCAGAAAGCCGAGATTTAACAGCGTTTATTACAGACCAAGGATTGTACCAATTCCGATGTGTATGTTTCAGCCATGCTTCAGCATCAGCAGCTTTTCAACAAATGATGACTAAGATTTTGCAATCGTGCAGAAATACCTTCTGCTACATAGATGACATCACCGTTTTTGACAGCTCACTTGATGAACATAACGCAAACCTCAGGAAAGTTTTGCATCGCATCAGTGATAACGGCTTAAGTTAAATCAAAAGTGCATTTTCAGTGTGAGCGAACTTCCATTCCTTGGTCATCTCGTGAGTGATAAGGGCATGCGAGCACTGCAGAGCAACACTGACGCTATTCAGAATGCGCCTGCGCCAACGGACAAGGCAACGTTACGTTCCTTTCTTGGAATGACAAGCTATTACAGTAGAATCTCGATGATATGATTATGGCTAATACGAATTTTATGAATATGTTAAGATTCGGGGTGATACGAAGAGTTTCTGAACCCGCCACGGTTGATACGAACATGCAAACCAGTGGCGCATGCGAGCAGGCCGGCACGGCTGGCCTCAAGAGGGGAACATACCCGACGCGGCCGCCGCTGACTCCTCTCCAGCCCCCGCCGCGAATGATACAAACGAACGTTGTACAAAAGTACAAAGCCACCGAGCGGCTCAGCGCAACAGCTCACAGGGGGAGAGGGTACCCACCGCGGCCGCTGCCTCTCCTCTCCAACCCCCCCCCCCCTCTAGCCACCCTACCCCACCTCCCTTTCGTAGCAAACCGACGAGCACTCGAAAAGGACGGCCAAGGCGAGGCACGTGCCCAGTCGTGTATGTCACTCATTTGCTGGCAGCTCATTGGTCTATCGAAAAGTTGTCTCGCCGGCTATTCCCAGGAGGCCTGTGAAGCTGGCTGCCGCTGCAGCAGTTCTCCGTTCGCAGCTTCTTTCTGTTTTTCGCTGTGACGTGAACTGCCCAAACGTTACAAAGACGCAAGCGTTCACTGCTGCCGAAATGTCGCAGAAGCGTAAAGCCCTTTCTTTTAAGGAAAAGCTTGATGTGCTGAAGAGGGTTGACGAAAACCCTAAGAAGAAGCATGTCGGCTTGGCAAAAGAGCTAGGGTTGGCACCGTCGACGCTCTGCACCATTGTTGGGCAGCGAGATGTCATCTTGAAGAATGTGCAGCACTTCGGTGCAAATGTGAAGCAGATTAAAACAGCGACCCATGTCAAGCTGGAAGCGGTTCTGCTGACTTGGTTCCGCGAAGTGACAGCGGCCGGCGTCAACGTGGACGGCAAGGTGCTGCGTGAAAAAGCCAACACCGTTGCAGTTTCATTGGAATTGAAAATTTCCAAGCATCTGGGGGATGGCTGCACCGGTTTAAGGAGCGGCATGGACTTGTCTACCGGGTCATCTCAGGTGAAGGCAAGAAAGTGGACCAGTCAGCTGTAGATGAGTGGCTGAACACGCTGCCGGCGCTGATTTCGGAGCACGCGCCACGCGACATATTTAATGCTGACGAGGCGGGCCTCTTTTTCAACCTTCAACCGGAAAGAAGTTTGTGTGTAAAAGGCCAAGCATGCCAGGACGGCCAGAAAAGCAAGGAGAGAGTAACAGTACTCTTTTGCTGCAACTCAGATGGATCCGAGAAACTCCAGCTTACCATCATCGGTAAGTCAAAGAAACCGAGGCGTTTCCGATCGGCGGAGCGTTTGCCTGTCTTTTACAAAGGTAACTGAAAGGCGTGGATGACTGGAGATTTTTTCCGCGAGTTCTTAACAAGCCTTGATCGGAAAACAGCGTCAAGAAACGGGAAAATTTTGCTTTTCGTGGACCAGTGCTCTGCCCACCCAAAGCAAATTACATTCAATAACTTGAAAGTCAGGTTCCTGCCGCCGAACACTACCAGCCATCTTCAACCACTGAATGCTGAGATAATCAGAAATGTAAGACATCATTTCAAAGGACTTCTAGTGAGGCGTCTGCTGGCGAAAATTGACCGTAAAGAAGCAAACTTGCGGATCAGTCTCTTAGATGCTTTGCACTTTCTAGCCATGTCGTGGGATAGTGTAACTTCAGACACAATCTCGAACTGTTTTAAAAAGTGCGGATTTGCCATCAGACTTGATGCGGCTTCAGCAGGAGATCGTCAAGAGCCAGATGAAGACTTCATGATTGATGGCTTGGACAATCTGGAAACTGAAGCTTCGGCTCGAGACTTTGTTACCGTGGACAATAACCTCGAGACCTGTGGGTTGAGGTCTATTGAAGGCTTGGTCAACGAAGTGGATGATTGTGAAAATGAGCCTGACAGCGATGGTGACGCTGACGAGTGTGATCAGCCGCCGTCAACGGCAGGTACTTTTCACACTTTGGACGTTCTGCGCCACACCGTAAGTGCCGGCAGCGTGAGCGACGAAACCACGGCACGGTTTTATGCCTTTCAGGCGGGGCTTGTCCGCGACATCAACGGCAAAAAAGTGCACACAAGCATCATGGACTTTTTCGGCCGCAAGTAGTTCGCCATAATAAAGTTTGGTTCATTATTTTCAATTCATTCCCATGTGGAAGTTGACTTGTTTTGGATCATAGGAATTTGGAATGATACGAATATTTTGCGTGCTACCTTGGAATTCGTATCATCGAGATTCTACTGTACGCTGAGTTCATTCCATGATACGCCGAGATGGACAAACCTCTTCATGAGTTACTGCGAAAAGATTCCGAGTTCCAGTGAGATTCCAAGCGTCAAACTTGCTTTGATGAATTGCATCGTTTTTTGTCTGACAGGTGCTTGCAGCTGTTTGATCCTGCCACGAGACCATCATTACAATTGATGTGCCCGGAATTGGCCTCGGAGCAGTACTGCAGCAGCGGCGGGGTCACGAAGTGGTTTCTATTGTTTTCGCTTCCAGGAGATTTATTGACAGACGCAGAAAAGAAGTATTTGACTGGCGGGCTTGAAGCCTTGGCATGCATATGGGCCTACGAACATTGGCGTGTGTATCTGTGGAGTCGTTCGTTTATTTTGCACACAGATCACCAGGCCCTTGTAACTTTGCTGTCAACAAAAAAGGGTGGGTCGCAAGCCCTTCATAATTGCAAGATGGTATGCTCAGCTTCTCGATTACAACTACACCATAGAATTTCAGAAGGGCAGTGAAAACATTGTGGCGGATGCACTGTCACGAATGCCCTAATCTGCACTCATGGGGCACATGGAGCAGGAAGGGTTTGACGACGCAGGTGTTTCATCGTGCACAACCCAAGAAGAGTTTGTTGCTGAAACTTCACAGGATCGAATGCTAAAGGACATAATGCAGTGGACTACAGTAAAAGCTCGTTAATTCGAACTTCACGGGACCGGGAAAAAAGTTTGAATTATCCGATGTTCGAATTATCGAATGGCCTCGAAAAAACTGACAAGAACCATTTGTATTACAGTAAATATACCGTATTTAGTCGCGTAACGAACTCGCTCGCATAATGAACCAACCTAGCCCCGATTTGTGCCTACGAATCAGATCCGAAAAAAAAAAAAATGAAGGCCTCAGTTGTTAGCGCGTCCCTCCGTTTTGCGCTGTCAGGGTCCACAACATATTCCTTGGCAGTGCGCCAAGATGCTGCGCAGCGATAACGATGTGTTTATCTTTTGACTACAACTCCAGCAGGGGGGAGGGGGGGAAGTGAACTTGGCAAAGTGCCAGCGCTTGTCCGGTTGTGCAAGCCTCCTTTTCAGTATGTTCGCTTTATCATGCTATAAGCGACTGGAGCGGGCGCCTGCCACTCCAATCATCGGAACGCGCGATATCAGCAAGCGGCTTTTGAAGAGAAGGGTGCTAAAAGCCAGCGTTATGATCGCGGCTGACTCGCGCGTGCTTCCGCTGACAACTAATGGGTGGAGGGAAAGATGGCTATCGCAAAAAAAAAAAAAAAAAAGTTCTACCCACAGTGCCCGTCCGAGATCTAGCCTTTCATGGGCATTGGCTGGGGCCGCGCCGACAGTACTTATATCCCCATTTCCAAATTAGCAGGGTTGGAATTAACGAGTATGTAGTTGTGTGCTACGGAGGTTGCGCAGAAGAGAGAGTAGGCAGCCGCGGCCGCCGTCCTCTCCCTCCAACGCCGCCGGCCGCCGCACCAGTCATGGCGCCATTGAAGTTTTACCCATTCTTCCATGGCTTTACCTGGTGTCATCTCCTGTCCCCGTTTTAGATGAGTGCAGCCTCTATTATGCCTTCCGATCGCGGAGGTGTTTACTTCTTTTTTTCTTTTTTTTTTTTTTGCCGCTTGATGTGCGCCAAGCCGCCCAGGAGCGGCGGCGCGGAGTTCGAATTATCCGTAGCGGAACTGACTCGCGTTCGAATTAACGGGCTTTTTTTATACACAGATCTCTATGGAGCTTGGCCGGACCAAGTAGTGTAGCTCGAATTATCCGAAAATTCGAATTATCGAGGTTTGAATTAACGAGCTTTCACTGTACCTCGTCATGGCCTCCAAGTAAGGGTCTACCATCAGGTGCACACCCCTTTCATCGCATCCAAGACGAGCTGTCTGTCGCTGGAGGGATTCTTCGTTGCGAGCAGTTGTTTCTAACATCTAACGTTGCATCATTCCTACACAGTGTATTCAGGAGGGAAGGCTATCCTTAAGAACTTGTGACTGATCATCAGCCTCACTTCACATCAACCGAGTTTGAAGAATTCCTGCAAGAGGTATAAAGCATACTTTCTCCGCTGTCTATCATCGACAAGCGAATAGACAGATCGAACAGTTTAATCGTGTGCTCAAGGATTATGTCCAAGTCTGTTTGCAGGAAAAGCGACTCTTAAAGGATGCCATCACTGAGTACTTTGGAATATATTGGTGTTCCCCACACACGCAACGACAGGCGAAAAACCTGCCCTGCTTCTGCATGGTCGTCACCCAAGAACTACCTAAGATGAATTTAGTCTGAGCTCCAGGTGCCCAGTTCTTCCAGGGGCTGGACACTGAGTTGCAAGTGTTGCGTCACAGAGTGGCTGAACACCAGCAGGCAAGCAAAGAGTACATGGATAGGCAACGAGTTGCCAACACGCGGTGCTTCACCCAGGCCAAAGAGCACGGGTCAAGCTGCCAGGGCACATTCCCAAAAGTGCTGTTAGGTATTTCCAACCCCCCACTGTTGTTAAGCAGTGGCACCAAGACACCTACGAATTGGAAGATGGCCGCAGGTGGAACCGAGAGCGTTTAATGACGTACCCTAGGGAGCACACTGAGCATCTGCCCGCTGCCGTTACAAGTTTTCAGTTCGGCGCTACCCGGAACTCCCTTGGGACACCTCAGACGACAACACGACTGTCAGAAACACAAAGCAGCGCAGCTGAAGAATCACCAGCGAGAACGGAGCCATCGGCAATTTTGCGACAATGAACGAGAGAGCAAAGGCAACCTGCGTGGTTCGCGGGCTATGAAGTATGATTTGCAACAATGTGAAGCAGTCAAATGAACCATCATTTTGGCAAATTTTTTTTTTTTTTTTAGAAGGGGAGATGTTATAGTTATGTTAACCTGTCCTGGAGGGCACCACAGGTGGCCCCTATATGTGTATATAGTGCTGCGACAAAGCGATTAAATGGGCTTTTCTTCGTGTGGCTACTGGCGTCGTGCTTGCTTAGCTGGCTGCATGTTTCACTGTTTTGCATGTGCCAGCTGGCTATACAACAGGTAGCACCCCCATAACATGTGCTCCCAGCATACAATCTGCTGCCTGTCCATCGGCTCTTTAGGGTGCATGCATTGGGTGATCATAGAACCACGGCTCGGAACCCAGCACTGATGCCCCTACTCGGGGAATGAAGGGCAGTGCTGGGGACAGGGCTGCTGCATTCCTCTGCTTCTTCCTGCCGGTGACTTTTCACAGTTTGCCTGGCCATGTCTTGCCTGATCTTGCTTACCATTAACTGTCTGACAGGCCCCGGATGACACTGGGGACCATACGTAGCATGTTCTCTCAGTAGCATGTTCTGCCACTTGCTTCAAGCCCTGGTTCTTTTTCTCGTCTCTCTATATGCTACTACCACTACCAACACACTTCCCATGGCACTGCCAGCCCACTTCCTGCAAAAGCCTTTCCTTACCTTTAGAAGTTGCATAGGGTGGCTTGAGCACTGCCGCAATGGTTTCCTCCACGTCGAAGAAGGGATTCTCTCCATAAATGAGCGTGTACAGGGTCACACCCAGGGCCCACATCTCCAGCTCAGGCCCCGCATATGGGTTGCCCTGTAGAACCTAGGAAACGTGAAAGGATGGAGATTTCACTGAATTTTGCTATTGCAATTTAGCGCACATTCAAGCCCAAGAGAAAGAGAGAAAAACAAACAAAGGTTGGCTCAATGCATAGCAGGGCAGTCAGGCAACTTAGTAATACAATAAATAACACTGGCAGCAGCTATTCAAATACACAATGCACAGGTCCACCATACCTCAGGACTGCAGTACTCAACAGTGCCGCAGAATGTGGTGAAGTGGCGATCAGGGGCCATAAATGCAGCCGAGCCAAAGTCAATGAGCTTCACACTAAAGCGCTCGTCAATGATGATGTTTTCGTCCTTAACATCTCGATGAAGAATGTGCAGACTGTGCAGGTAGGACAAGGCGCTCACCACCTGGGAGGACAGAGAAAGGTTTCGATGTGAACAAAGTTGCCCAAATTGGAAGACAATTTTTCACAACAGACGAAAATAGGCAGAAAACCCAAGTGTGAAGTACCAGGCATTACCTTGCTGCACCTATTCCTGTGTTTATAAGCTAGCCACAAAAAAGTGCAGTTAAACCTCGATGTAACAAACTTCAATGTAATGAAATCTTCGATGTAATGAAGTATTTTGGTTTTCGCAACCTTGTGTCCATAGAACACTATGTATTTTTAGTCTCCGTATAACAAAGTAAATTTTATCACACTTGCAATGCAGCGAAATTTCGTTGCTGCCTCGAAACAAACCAGCGGAAAAATTGTGCCACAAGCACGAAAGGTTGAGCGGAATGTGTACAGAGGCGCGCTCTGTAGTGCATGTGTGAAGGAGCGCCGCCCAAAAGACAAAAGCGCGCAGTGGCGGAGCACGACGTCTGCTGCACCACCTCAGGCAGTATGGGTGAGGTTCGCGAACTTAGTGTTGGGGGAAACCACTAAGAGGCGCGAGCGCCAAAACTGGACACAGCTCTGGCAGAATGTCCTAATAAGTCGCAATCCTGCCCGTACTGGGTGCCAAATGCAGTGTGGTGCCTGTACTCAAAGGGACCTCCGCTGTGATTATCGTGCTTACCCATAAAGCTCAGTGAAAAAACTGTAAAGGTAGGCATATTCACCAGCCTGACAACCCCACTTTCCACTCTGACGCTGTGCACGCATGCGGCACAAAGCGACGATTATCCTCAAATGGGTTTCAGTTCATCAGGTGTGATGGAGGGCACCGTTTTCAGTGCAGTTTACTCGGAGAAAGCGAGGCAAAAAGCCGGCACGGTTCGATGCCACCACCGACCTTCATTTCCCAGGCTCCTACTCAACTACAGCGACAGCAGCTGAACACTGCGTCAAGTCGACAACACGATAAGGAACTCGAAGTTCAGATGGGCGGCAATGATGGTGAAACCAAAAATATCCGTTCGAGTCATCCCCATCATGCACATAATAATAACAACAACGCCCAATTCCACCACAATTCAAGGGTTTCCCTTTGAAATGTCTAAAATGTTCTGGAGGGTTCTCTCCATGCAAGATGACAAATTTAGATGCTGTGAATGTTCAATTTACCGAAGTAAACGGCATATTTTAGACTTCGCATTCATCACCATCCTCCTCTGCAGCCTGACTATACCCACTGCAGGGCGAAAACCTCTCCCATATTCCTCCAATTAACCCGGTCCTGTGCGATCTGCATCCACTTGACCCCTGCGAACTTCTTAACCTTCGCTATACAAGGTTTAAATGTAGTACTCGCAGTACCACTTCAGGACTGCCAATAAGAAGTGAGCTAAAGGAACTCCCTGTAGCAAAAAAAAAAAAAAAAAAAAAAAGCCAAGGCAACAATCGGCGTCTGAAACAGCGTGCAGCTGAGCTTGGATTGCTGATGCACGACCGATAGCCACTATCAGCGAGTAGCAAAGCTCAGAAAATGGCACTATCGGTGATGGAGCACCTCCTGAATGGAATGCCCTCAACAAGCTCCCACTCTGGACAACATACGATCAGGGGGGGGGGGGGGGGGGGGGGAGGGAGGGGGCTGAATTTTTAGCTTGCACGGTGTAAAAAAAATTACACAAGTGCGCTTGGTCCTGCTTAAGAGCAAAAATGGCAAAAGCCACTCCCACCTTCCTCCCTTCCCTTACGGCGCGGTTCAGGTGTCCACAGAGCAAGTGTGACAGATACTGCGCCTTTCCCTTCCTGTGAACCAACCAACCAACCACTTTAGAGGACTGTTTACACTAAATGAATCGACATCATCATTCCCTACTATCATCATCGCCCCTACTACCATCATCAAGTGAATGCACGGTTATTGCTATCACTACTGCCATCATTATCATTATCACTAACAGCACTCTCATTGTCACTGCTACTATAATCCTCACACTAGACAAGAAGAATTACGATCAGTTTCTCGTGAGCCCTGGCTTGGAGTAGTGATTTGCGTGCTCAGCTGGGGATTGGAGGGATAGCGGTTCGATTTCTGGTGGAGACATTTTTTTTCTGAAGTGTCAGTTTGTGCGAACATTTCCTGTGGACATTTCCACAGCCCATGGGCCAAGAAAGGCCTTAGTGTTCGACCGGTGCTCTTTACAGCTCTGAGAGCGTGAGAGCAAGATAAAACGTTTGAATTGACCAAATATGTGCAAAAAATTAAGCAGCTTTAAAATCTATTAAAGATATAGTCGTCCTACCAACATTTTAAAATTTGAATTACCCGAAAGGTCACATTATTGTGAATCCACTGCAGTAATAAATTCCGCATAGAAAACTAATAACCTTGGTCATAGTTCCTCGGACATGAATTGCAGTCAGTGAAAAACATCTAATATCCAGTTTGACCTAACACCCACATGATAAAGGAGCTTGCATCATGCTGCCAATAAGCACTACAAGGTGGCTTCATGCCTCCTTATTGAATGGAGATGCGACAGCAGCGGTTGACTAAGGAGCAAGGCATAAGGCACTACTGACCAAACACGACAAGACTGTTCGTGAAATGGACACAACAGCAGAACATTGAGCTGCCACAAAACTAAGCCATCGCGCCTGTCTTATCGTAACGCTATCAGCCCCATTAAGTGTGGACACAGTCAACGGCTATTCGGTCATTCCAGCTCCTATAGGTGGCACGGCGAGAGCACAACATGGTGGATTTTGAGACTTGCAAGCATGTGGTGGCTCTTGATGGCCATCAGCATACTTTATGCAAGGCCTAGCATTACCATGGACAGGTTTTTGATGCTTGCTGGCAGTCATTTTCAAGAGAAGGAAGCAAGATAGCTCATGATATAGTTAGTTAGCGGCAAGGTAGTCTTGCCACTTGAAATCTCCCTATGTTTCACTGTGAGTTAAGATCAAAAACAAAAGGATTTGCAGTTTCTGAATGCTTAGGAGGTTCGAATAATTCATGCAATGCAAATGCAATGTGAATCAAAATAAATAGTCGAACCCCTTTATAGTAAAGGCACTCCAACAGGCAAAAGTCTTTACTATATCCCGAAGACACTGTCTGGAAATTACCTAAACGGCTACTTACTAAACACGTCTTGTTACTTTATAAAAAAGGTACTATCTTTTGCTGCAGTTTTCCTTTTTTCACTTATGTCAGTTTTTTTTTTTTTACACATCTTGTGTGAGTATCTCTTTAACATGAATGTAATGTGGCTAAGAATACAATTGAGCCTGATCTCATGTAAAAACCAAAGCCTTGCACGAACGCAGCGTCACTTTCTGCTGTTTCTTTCATTTAAGTGTCAACAGATGAGAAATGCGCATGACAGTCGAGTATGGCAAAACTGCACACACCATGCCTCCACTTATTGCCACTGCTGCTTTGTGCTTCACTTTGCAGAGTGCTGCGAATGTTTGGCAGTTTCTTCCTTTCCCTACTTATCTCTGCTCATTAATTCTCTTTTACTTTCTGAATGGACAGTGCTGCCCTCTTTCCATGTACGTAGTCAACTTTATTTTTTCCCTTACGTGCCGCATGCTTTCCCCCATGGCTTCAAGGCCTATGTAAAGTTGGCTTCTCCTCAGCCTGTTGACTGGTGACAAAAGTCAATAAAAAAAAAAAATAACACTAGGTATTTGTTTCTGTTTGTTTTTTTTTTCAACAAAAATTTCCCCCGCGATTGTAAGTAGCGTAAATGCGGCAATGTCATTTCGTGAAAAGTCTGTTGCCACGGTCAGACGCAGTTTATTATAAGCGATTTTTATCAAAAAATGTCTTTACTATAAAGGGGAAGAAATGTATAGTCGTCTATGAAAGACCAACTTGGACTTCAGTTTCACTTTGCTATATCCGAGTTTACTATAGAAAGGTTCTACTGTATTGGCAAACAATTCGAAATACTTTCATTAACTTCATTGATAAATAATTTCTTAGGGCCCCCTTCGCTCCTTTAAAGATTAAAAGGAATATCACTCTGAACTGCACAGCAACTGCACTAATGCTTTGTATATACTAATAGGTTCCCAATGCTATCCATTGGTCACCTAGCTTTCAGACTGTTGGGGGCCCAGAATTTGCAAACATTACCAGGCTACAGTCCTTGGTGAATGTAACAATATTGTGATATGCAGTGGTCCATGATATTGTTTTTACAGAGCACGGCTCTACCTTAGCCTGGTGCGCTAACGGACAGATGGCGAGCTTCTACCTCTTTATCACATTTCATTCTTCTCTCCTCAGTGCTGCCTCACAATATATTTTGCAGATCCACAAAACAATCAGCAACATGAAAGGGCAAAAAGCGGCAACTGCAGGCAATGTGTTCATGACCAAAGGCTAGCATAAAAATGCACCTGTCGGAAGATGTAGGAGGCAAGCGGTTCATCAAGGCAGGGCGCCCGGTCAATGAACTCGAAGAGGTCCATGCCTGCACCGTGCCGTTCCATGACCATTTGGAAGTGGCTGGCATTCTCAAAGACGTCCAGCACCCGCACTACGTTGGGGTGGCTAAGTGTTGTGAGGAGGCTCACTTCCAGGGGCACCACTCGCCCCATCAGCTGGTCATGCACCCAGCTCTCCTCATACACTTTGCTCTTGCGGATGAACTTGGTGATCACCTGCAGCAAGAAAATGGTGTGGGGTTACAGAATACTTAATGAAGCAGGCAGCGACAATAGTAAGCAGTCAGTCACTCTTATAAGCAAGAGTAGGCCCAAATTAACCTTGTAAGTGCCACATATTACGTTTGCACAGCATGTAAAAATGCAGAAAATTTTCCTTTCTCCTCACACCACTAATATTAAGTCTTAGAATATATATTTTAAGAGGCATCTATTTGAAGTATGAGCTACCAGAGATGCAGCTGATATTTGCTAAAAAGAACTGCAGCAAAAGCTAATCCTAAAAGCAAAACTGATTTCAGTGGTTGCAATGCAGCACACGCAGGCAGGTGACGCAGTGGTTTTGAATATCCCTTTTCACTTCTCACGATGGCTCAGTGGTTAAGGTGCTTAACTACTGAACCCAGAGAAACGGGATCGAATCACAGCCACGGTGGCAACTTTTTGATGCGGGAGAAAAGCAAGGAACCTGTGTTATCTGTGGTACCATTTCGCATTAAAGAACCCAGGTGGTCAAAATTTTTGGAGCCCTCTACTAAGTTTTTCATAGCCTGGGTTGCCTGGGACATTAAGCCCTATAAACCAAACCAAACCTGAATTTCTCTTTCGATTTATGTTTCCACCAGTCTATCCACACGCAGTTCTATCATCCTTAGACATTATAAAATCATCAAAATGACTTTAAAAAAACTTCCCAGTTTTTACATTTGATCAAGGAAGGAACCATTAGTGATGAGATTCTAAAAGCTTACAATTCTTATCTGATATGCTCAATGATTAGAAGTTAAGAAGTGCATCATCTCAATGGACACAATATCCATTGCATACCAACAGCGCTTAGTGGACTGCTGTGGAAAATAATTTTGCAGCAACAAAATCCATTTTCGTGCATACTATTAGTCTGCATACGAAGAATGTATAAGTAGGACGCCTAACTTCAGGCACAAGGAAGAAAATAAGTTAGCATGCCATAATCCAATGAAACCTCCCAGCTCAGAAGCTGATCGTGTTGGGCATTAAAATGATTTGTTCTGAGGACTACACAAGAGACTGTACAAGACTTGATAAGTATCATCTCTGTTTTTGCCAGTAGCAGACATGCTTTTCTGATGCTCCACCTGCAAAATCACCACTCGTTTTAATGCTGTCAAGAACAGTCAGCAATGTGTGGGTGGCATGGTTTGAGCGACTGGAGGCAATTTTGTATACTGACAAGGTTGCTAGAGTTTGCTTCAGGCATTGCCAGGCAGAGGCAATAGATATCGTTCGATTTTATGAAGGCTTCAAGGCAGCCACACCACAAAAATTTAGGCGGACACATTGTTTCCAGTGCCCTTTCATGTGCCCGTAGCTGGCACTGTGTCTTTTCCCCTGGGTGCGTTTAGCACACTGGCTGACTTCTAAATTTTTTTCAAGGAATATTTAGAAAAAAAGGTCGGCCTATGCACGGGCAATATGTATTGCTGCGTTTAAGTAGACTCCAAATATGTCAGTCCTTCAACAGGAAGCTCTCACTGACCAAAAAAAAGTTGATGCTGCACATGAATTACGTTTTTGTCTTATACAGGAAGCTTCATGCATACTGAAAGGAATGCGTGTATATCGGCACAAGCTGCATACTACCTGTGACTCAGTCAAGACTACCTTAGACCCTGCAGATAAGAAAATTTTCCATGAAGGTCAACATTCAAATTTCAGATGGTCATTGTTTGGGGGTGAAAGAAAAGTCAGTCTATGCGTAGCAAAAGAATGTAACTGGTATTCATAAATAGTGCAAATAAATTACAATTAATAAACCTGCCTCTACTGCTCAGACTACCTCAAACTCAGTTGCACAAGGTCACACCAAGCAATGGAAAAGACCTAGAAGACATTCATGTTTATTTACAAACACACAGAGATGCAAGCAAGAAGTCATCCTGACCAGCTTAAAGAGGAGGTCTTACTACAAAGTTCAAGGCAAGTGTTAAATCAAAGTTCATGAAAGACAGCCAGAAATTAGACCTGAAAGCATTGATGCCTACACTAACGAGACCTACATACAGATGCATGACACCTAATGACAAACATTTGTCGGGTGAAGTGGTAAAAATTCACGGCCATTGAACGAACAGTTCATTCATGCCTTCATTTTGCTGTACAGAGCACCAATGATGGGCAGAGACAGACACACAGACTTTAGTGCACTGTCGACCAAAATGAATATGGTTATACTCTCCCAAATGTATGCTTTACTCATTTATGCCTGCGATTATGAGCATTTGAGTTGTCACCGCTGGCATGATTACCAGGATAGCTAATTTGATGCATAATATAGTGCTGGGTAACCTAGACAAACTATACCCACTGCAGAAAAGCCAGGGTTCGTACAGATTCAAAACGGGTAAACTCAAGGATATTCAAGGAATTTCAAGGCCCAGTTGAAGTATCTTCAAGGACTCAATACAAAATGTTACATGCAGCAGTTTTCAATATCAGGTACCAATTTTGCTGAACAAAGTCAAAAAAGAAACATTTCAAGAACAGCTTGTATTGCAGTAAGCAAACATTGTACTAGTATTGCAGTAAGCCAACATTGTACTAAGCCGACATAATAAAGTCAGTATAGCACTAAGCCGACATAATTAAAAAATGTTCCGTCTTAAAAAACACCCTGCAATGCATTGCACCAATGTCAAAGAGCAATCCATTCTGCAAAACTGCTAATGGCAACTTCAGGGGAGCTCTTGCCGCTTTTCCTGAATCTTCTCGTTGAGGCTACATAGTTTGCCAGTCTTGCTTCATGCAGCCTTCCTCAGACTATTGGATCTGACAATGTACAGTCTTTGTCAAAAGCATACGGCCCAAGAGGTTCACTTCTAACCACTGTAATGCGGCTGCTGGCAGCAATACTGGAATATGAATGGAAGCTAAGTGAAAATGAGGGCAATATTTGTCATCTACGACATTTCGAATGCTAGAGTTGCTTTACAAGCCTCGTTGCTGGGCTCAGAACAAAAATACTTGGGCCGTATACTTTTGACAACAACTGTACTTCAGATCGTTAGTTGCCTCTGCCTTTTCAGCATACGTATCTGCTGAAGCCTGGACGTCAGCTATTGTTGCCTCAAGTTTCTTTTTCTTTTTTTTCATTGCGTCAATCTCTTCGTCAATGCAGTGCCTCTTTGATTCCCTGACATCATCACATTGCTTCTTTTTTACTGCCTCCAGGCGTACAGCATACTGCTGCCAGGCAACTGATACAGCAGTTCTTAGGTCAGCGTCGCATACAATATGTTGCAAAATATACGAGAGGTCCTTCAGGTTTTCTATAGCAACCTGGCGGTTCACACTAAACCCTCGCTCCACAGTGACCTGCCTGTGGCTGAGCACAAGCAAAAGCTTGACAACTTTCCAGAGTTCCCCATATGATGAATTGACCTTCATCAGTTCAGACAAAAACTTGTCCAACCTGTTTACATTGTTCTCAAACATTTGCAGGTTATGCATTTCATCCTGCAGGAACTCAGTGCACTCCCCCAGTACAGTATGTACAGTGTGTGTTTGATGCTTTGATGCCCTCATTTACAGCAGACAGAATGTCTGCTGTAATGAGGGCATCCAACACTTCTGAAGCCGGTCAGGCACTCATCTGGTTTAGTACACATTTGTTGTGGGTCCAGAGAGGATAAACTCCTAAAGATTGAGAATCTCAGTGGGCTTCTCTCAAGCACCTTCGTTGTCACACTGATCAAGAAGTGTTTGCATTCCATGTGGAACTGGAACACGTCCTTCTGGCCTGCTTTAGTTTTCCTGACAGTCTGTTCAGCGGCATGGCCTACACCCACCTTTTCAAGCGGAGTCTGGTTCTCAGTGCTTTCAATATCCACCATCCGCAGACCAGTGAATCCTTTCGCTGCAGATAAGACTAAGCACTTCAGAAACTTCATCAGTAGCTTCCTGACTACAGTTTCCAACTCCCTTGTAAGAAAGAATATCAAGGGTTGACCCGATAGTACTCAGTGAGGAATGTCTTGAGAGTCATGGCCACACCTCGTGCAAATTGAAGCTTTTGTTAGCAGTAAGACATCACTGGCAAACTTTCGCAAGTTGTGAAATGATCCACATTTTGGGGGGCTTACTTCCTTCTTCCTTGCAGCTGCAATAAACTTCGTAATATCACACCACATTAGCAAGGCTCTCTCTATCACAGGGACATCCTCCAAACACCGCTGGGCAACAAAGCACAGGGGAAAAGTCTCCTGACTGGTAACTGCTGAGATGTCTGCCCTCCTTGCAGGAGAATCATGGAAAAGTGCACTCAGACTGGAGAACAGACAGTCACATCCTACTTACTTGCTGTAACACCTGCCCTGTAGGCGTTGTGCATGGTGTGGAGGCCACAGGTCCCAATATCCAGACATTGAACTTCGTATGCTTGATGCAGGTGCTCTTGGAAATTCTTGAGTAACTTAAGGTTAACATTGGGATCATTCATTGAAATCTGAAGAATTTTCTCAGGAGGGAAAGGCTCAAGTGCACTCAGCAGCTTTCCTTGGATGTTCTCAGATGTAGAGTGCCCCATAAACATCGAGGTATAGTACCTCGTTGCCATCTTGTGAGACGAATTCCAAAACCAGATGTGAACATCCAATTGTTTCCGCTGGAGATAGTCGTTAGTGGACTCGTCAAAGAGTACCACGTAGTAATCACAATCTTTTATCTCCTGCTGCAAAGCAGATAAAAAGAAGGGCCTCAGACCATGGCACGTCACGTAGGCACATTGTTTCTCTCCGCAAGAAAATGCTTTGGCCACGTCACTGTCCGGTAATACAGTCGAACCCGGATAATCGAACCCGAAGGGGATCGCGAATTAATTCGATATATCGATAATTCGATATACAGAAATCTGCTTGTGATGGCACTTACAATGCAAAAGAACGATACCGTATTTGTCGCGTAATCGACCTACTCGCATAATGAACCCACCCTCCACTTTTGCGCCCGAGAATTTTGAAAAAAGAAATGCGTTAAGGCCAGCTCGCTCACATGCAAGCGAATGAGCGATCTCAGCCATGAGCGGCAATGACAGAGCGAAAAATTTCCAACTTGTTGGAACTGCGTTCCTCTCGCCGCTCGAGCCACCGTGGCAGCTCAGAACAAGGTTTCTGTGTCACCACGTTTCTGCGAGCGTTTTCACTGCATGTCGATGGCGCGCGCCACTCTGTTTCGGTCGCCTCATCTACAGCTCATTTCTTGGCAGCGTGCCAAGATGCTGCGCAGCGCGTTTATCTCTTGATAGCTCCTGCCGTGGCAGGGAGCGAACTTGGCAGAGTGCCCGTGATGGCTTGATTGCACATGCCCGATTCCATTTATCACGCTGCGCTTCGGGCGGGCGTCATGATCGCAGCTGACCACGTGCTTTCGCTGATTCATACGTGCAAGGATAAACAACCCCCCCACCCCAAAAAAATTTTTAAAAAACCTGCCGCTTTTTAACGTCCGCAGCCGGACATATCTTAAGCTACGCCCCACGTACAGCACAGCGATAAGAATAGATGGCTCTCGCAAAAAAAAAAAAAAAAAAAAAAAAAAAAAAAAAAAAAAAAAAAAAAAGTCCACAAAGAGAGAGGGAGAGATCTGCCGCTTCTTAACGTCGGCAGGCGCCATAGCCACGTCAGCCGCCGTGCACAGAGTGTTCGCAACACACGCTGTAGAAAGCGTCCAACGTCTGTCTGAAAATGGGCTGAGCTGGCTTGACGCATGCATAAGCGCGTGCTGAAGGAAAGAGATAGCTCGGCAAAAGAATGGGCACACCCACGCACATGTCTTGCAAATGTCATGCACTGGTGCGCGGGAAAGGATAACTGCAGATGCGCGCGTGCCTTTGGGGAATGGGCACGGCACTGCCCAGACCAGCCGTCGCCGAACTGTCCCCTCTCATTCCTTCCGCGCGTGGCTTGAAAACGTCACGCGGAAAACGGCCAAGGGTGATGCGACCGTCTTTGGGGAAGGCACACTTTCCAGTGCGTGGTGCGGAGCTCAATATATCGAACGACCGGTGAAATTGAGTTCGATATATGACGCGGCTTTCCTATACTTTTACATGGGATTTTCAAGAGGATATTCCGCGAGTTCGATATAACCAAAATTCAATATAACCGGGTTCGACTGTATACGCTGAAATAGCTGGCCTGCTTCCGATGATGACCAATAGGAGAAATGCGATGTGACTACCTTCAAAGTCCAAAGAATCTCTGAATTCGTCACCAGCTCGTGTGCCTTGCAAGCATCGTCTAGCTTTCCCGATTGCGAAGGAGGCGGGACGGCTGGCTGTTGGCTCGTACTTGGAACTAAATACTTTCGCACCGAGCTGTTGGCTGCAATCTTCATAATGCCAGCATGCTTAGCAATCTTCATATGGCTCTTGAACGCAGACTTGCCAATCGTGGTGATATCGAAGGTCTTGCTGCAAGGCCTGCATCTTGCGCAGTGCTCACTCGTCGTATCTGCATGGTGCAATCCAGTCTTTGTAAGTGTCCTTCTGAAGCCACGCACCTTGAAATTTGCATTTCCCAGGCATTTGCTTTGCAGTCGGATGCTTCAGCCGCAATAAGTTGGGTGCCGAACCGACGTAAAAATGCAATGCCGTTAACCACCATAACAAAGCGCCAAAATTGGATTGGATTGAATTAGCTCAAGTTGGCTTGAAAGCAGAGTGACTCCAATGTGGCTAACCACCAGGGCTGGGCAAGATACTTCGAAAAAGTATCATCGATATGATACTTGATACCCTGAAAAATTGTATTTTCAATGCCGATACAAGATACAGGATCGAAATCGAGTTTCAATACCGATACTCGGTACTGTATTGTCGATACTTCGATACATCACTGAAATCCTAACATAATTAAGGTGGCAGAACAATTAGCGACGTTAGGAAATTGTACGGGCTTAACGAATATGCCAGTACAGAGTTATTGTTTGGGCAGCTGTCCTTGTCAGAACTTCACATTTAATTGAATTGCAGCCATTTTTTACAGCTAAGTGATTGCTTTCTTTAAACTAATGCTCATGCGAACTGACCTATGAGCACTTGGCTATACATACAAATACAAAAGCGCAAGCTGTGTGCGTTTGGAGAACTAAGCAGTTATAATGCCACTAGAGCGATAACAGACTCTTGAAGCTCTGCATATAGTTAAAAGCTAGAAGGAAAACAAGAAAAATAAGATGGCTGAACATTATTTAGTCCGGAAAGAATGTGATGCGGGAGTGCTAAAAGCGACGCAAATGAGAAAAGCCTCTCTACATACGCACACAAGCACATCACAGTGTTTCATTAGATGATAATAGCTTTTGTAAGAATAAACCACAGGCGCGTTGACTCAAGCATCCTGGAGGTAGTTAGGAAACTTAAGGTTCACTAGCGTCACTGGAGAACTACGGCTGGTTGTAGATAAAATACAGAAATATCTTTTGTTAACAGAAAGTTGCTAATATGGTGTCAAACAATACTGGAAAATGGCATTCATTCCTTTCATGTCATGCATTTCATAAAATTTTTGACGTAATATTTTTTCCAGAAAAACGTCCAGTGGAAGCCTGTTCCCTGTGCAGTTGCAAAGGGTGGGTTTGTTTTCCATCAAACGCAGTAACTGCATGTACGGCGGTTAGCCGATTGCATCGTGGTGGACTGAGGCCTTAGAAGCTGGTGTTCTTGCCGCCAAGCAGAGCTGGCACGCGGAGCACAGAGGTTTTGGGTTGTGCAGAAGTTACTTTGGCCGACAGCACACTGAAGGCACTGCATGAAAAGAATAAAAGGCCACAGAGACGGGGGGTGGATGGCAAAGGGTGGGAACAGCCGGTACAGCAGTGTGCGTGATCCTTACTGCGCGTTCGCCTTAGGTTTCAGCTTTGTTCATATCTCTGTGTGTCTGTTGAAGGCTTAGAAGCGTCGTGGTATGCACTCGGTGCTAAAAAATAAAGCACCTCGTGAGCACCTACTTACCATTGCCTGCTTCAGTTTTAAAGAAAGGAAATCTGGAAATGTGGTTGAAGCTGAGGGATCGGGGAATTTGTAGGGAACTCAGGCGGTACCACAAGCCGAGCTGTCTCAGGGCCTGTACCGTATGAGTGAGTGCCATCAAAGTCTCACAATGGTTTCAATATTGGAGATTTTCTTTAATTTTGAGTATCATCAAAATACACGATACTTTAAAAATGTATTTTCGATACCGATACTCCGATACTTTCATTTTCAGCACATGATACCTAATACCGATACACAAAATGTATCTAAAGATAGTATCGAAGATACTGCCCATGACTGCTAATCACCACGCAACATTCGCTATATTAGCACAATCTGATTTTTTACACCTGAAATGCAGATACTGAAACACGATATTGAAAATACAAATATTTTCAATACTATTTTCATGCACTATGGTAGGAATTCAAGGATTTTCAGGAAGCAGTGAAAATTCCAAGATTTTCAATGGCCTTGAAAACGAAAATTTCAAATTCAAGGGTTTTCAAGGACCTGTGCGCACCCTGAGACAACAGCTTTTCTCAGGGTGCGTACAGGTCCATGAAAACCCTTGAATTTGAAAGTTATCAGAAAAAAACGCAGTTAAAATATTTGTATTTTCAATATCGTGTTTCAGTATTTGCATTTCAGGCATAAAAAATGCTAATATAGCGAACATTGCGCGGTGGTTAGCAGTCATGGGCAGTATCGAAGATACATGTATCTTCGATACTATCTTTAGATACATTTTGTATATCGGTATTAGGTATCGTGTGCTGAAAATGATAGTATCGGAGTATCGGTATCGAGAATACATTTTTAAAGTATCGTGTATTTTGACGATACTCGATACTAAAGAAAACCTCAAATAATGAAACCATTGTGAGACCTTGACGGCGCTCGCTCAGACGGTACAGGCCCTGAGACAGCTCGGCTTGTGGTACTGCCCGAGTTCCCTACAAATGCCCCGGTCCCTCAGCGTCAACCACATTTCCAGATTTCTTTTCTTTAAAACTGAAGCAGGCAATGATAAGTAGGTGCTCACGAGGTGCTTTATTTTTTAGCCTGAGGGGTAGTGTATCAGTGTCACCAAGCTGAGCCGCAGTGGACCACTTGGTTGAATGCTATGCTGCTACGAAACACAATTGGTGGTGTTGGTGTGTTGGGGTTTTTGGCACATAAGTGACTAAGACTATCATGCGCCAAGAACAAGGTTGTTTGTCTTTACTTTTTGAATGTGATTAATCCATTTTTAAATTATTATAGCTTATTAAGGATCATTGCTTCTTTTAGGAACCAGAAAATGTGAGAAATTTCAACAATTGCATCTGATCCCAAAAGCAGTCTGGGATGAAAAGGTATCTGTTCAGTGTAAAACGGTGCAAAATATTTGTCTTAATTTCTCTAGTTTAGTGCATGAGAGTAGAATGTGATTTGTTGTTAGTTCACCTCAACACCCTTCACATAAAGGTTTGTCTTTTTTTTTTAAGAATGAAGCCATGTGTTAGGTGTGTGTGCCCGATGCGAAGCTGACATAAAATGACTTCAACAAAACGTTTTTGGTGACTGCACGATGCCCATTCTTCAATGACTGGTTTAACAAAGAGTAATTTATTGTTTATTTCATTGTTCCATGAAACCTGCCATTTTGATCTCAGTTTTCCCTTTATCAGCTTCATAACATCTCTATGTGGCATGCTGACTAGTTGTACTTCATCATTACAAGCTGCTGCGGCACGTGTCAGCTCTCTCTCGTTGCCGCGGATTCCAACATGGCTTGGTAACCACCAAAACTTAATTGACTGCCCCTGTGTTTCTGTGGATATTGCATAATGTATTATGTCTCCGATTACTGGTTCTGTAGCATTTCTGTGATGCAGTGCTGTGATTACACTCAGAGAATCTGTATAAATGATGCTGTTTCCAATACTTTTCTGCAATATTACTTCTACAGCCGCAGAAATGGCATGACACTCAGCTGTGAAAACCGATCAACACCCAGGCAACCGTACTACTTTCTCCCATTTACCTTGTACTACAGCCCTTCCAGTGTAATGCGCTGTCTTAGAACCATCTGTATAGAATTCTGTATAATCTTTGTATTTTTCATTTAGTGCCAAAAACTCTTGTATACTACGTGTTTGTGCGGTGTTTGTTTCTTTTGAAAGTGGGTTAATGTGAGGTCGCACACAGAGGGAAAATGGTACCAGGGTGGCAGTGGGCTTGGTTTCCGGGCAATATTTGGAAGTGAATCCAGTATGCTTAATTCCTGGCACGACAGTTCAAAACGGAGGATTAGTGGTTTGATTGCTCGGGGTTTGTTGTTAAAGAGCGTTATAGATGGGCAGCTTGTGGCTGTCGGGTGACATAGGTGTTTTGGCAAGGATCCTATTTTCAGTACATGTGCACATGTAAGCATTGTTCTCCTGTCTTTAAAGGGTGGTTCATTTGTTTCAACATAAAGGTTTTTTAATCCAAATGTCCAATATGCGCCACTTGAGAGGCGCAATCCCATGTTGTGAACTGGATCCAAGCGTTGAGATACGATGGTCTCGCTGAACCATACACAATGCTTCCATAATCTAGGGTAGAGCATATTGTAGACCGATAAATATGTAGAAGGCATGTCCTGTCAGACCCCCAGTGTTTTCTTGACAATACTTCAAATATGTTTAATGATTGAGAAGCTTTCTTCCCGAGGGCATTTATGTGGCGTAAAAATGTCAACTTTTTATCAAAGGTAATTGCTAGAAATTTATGTTCATTTTTTAAAGGTAGCACGGTTTTCTTTAAGTGTAGGACTGGGGCAGTATGCAAGCCTCGCTTTAGGGTGAACAGAACAGCTACTGATTTCTGTGGAGAGAATTGGAACCCATTTTTATCTGCCCATGTGGCTAGTCTATGTATGGTTAGTTGTACTTGCCGCTCACACATGTTATGTTAGAGGACGTACACGCAATCTGCAGATCATCAACATATAGCGAGTACATAATCGATTTTGGTATTTCTCAGGTTATTGAATTTAGTTTTACAACAAACAACGTAGTACTTAAAATAACCCTTGGGGAACTCCGTTCTCTTGAATAAAGTTCCTCAAAAGCGTTGAGCCCAGGCGTACTTTAAATGAACGGTTTGATAAAAAATCATTTAGACAGTTCAATATCCGGCCTCGAATACCTATATCTGCTAGGTCACGTAAAATGCCAAATCTCCAGGTTGTGTCATATGTTTTTTCCATGTTGAAGAAGACGGCTAGACAGTGTTGTTTATGTATAAATGCTTCTTGGACAACATTTTCAAGTCTGAGAAGATGGTCTGTCGTTGAGCATGCTTTTTTAAAATCACACTGATGAATGTTTAGAAGTTTACGCGATTCTAAAATAAAGGTTAACCGAATGTTCAAAACACTTTTGAAAGATTTAGCAAGGCAACTCGTGAGGGCTATAGGCCGATTTTGGCGGCTTTCCGGGTTTGAGAAATGGGACTATAACAGCTGTTTTCCAAGCTTTTGGTAGTTTCCCTGACATGAATATTTTTTTAAAGAATTTTAAAAGTGCATGTACAGCAGGATCGGAAAGATTGGCCAGCATTTCATAATGTATTCTGTCAGGCCCTGATGCAGTTTGTTTTCCGGCAGACAGTACTCTATTGATTTCATGGACAGTAATTTGGCTGTTATAATGTTTATTTGTGTAACCAAGTATTGGAAGTCTATTTTTCAGCAATGTTTTTGTGTTTTAGAAAAGACTGCATGTAGTGGGAAGAACTAGAAACTGCTGCAAAGTGTTTGCCTAATATGTTTGCTTGTTCCTGTAGGGTTGTTTGTGTACCTGGTGCTGTTAAAAGAGGAAATGTAAATGGTGAGAAGCTGCCATTTAACTTCTGCACCTGCCCCCACATTTTGTTTAGACGTAGTTAAGCTATTTAACGAAGATACATAACTTCTACATGAGTTTTTCTCGGCATTTCGTCGGATGTATCGTGTTTTTGCCTTTGCTTTCTTGAAATGTATTAAGTTGTCATAAGTTGGGTACCTCCTGAAAAATCCCCACGCTTTATTTTGCTTCTTTTTTGCTTCCCTACATTCTTTAGAATACCAAACTTTGTGGTTGCACTATACTATGCCAGAAGATTGAGGGAGGGTAGCTTCTGCTGCAGCGAGAATACAATTTGTGAATTTCTCATTCAGTTCATCAATGGCAAGATCCTCTGAATATATTTCATGCAAATTAGCTTTTCTTTAAAAGTTTCCCAATCTGCCAAATGCAGCTTCTAACATTGTGGTTTCGTTGGAATGACAGCAGGTGATGATGAAATAAAAACTGGCAAGTGATCACTCCCCATACGGGTTATCTAAAACATTCCATGTAAAATCGGTAAAAACAGATGGTGAACAGAATAAAAGGTCTAAAAGGTTCATTTTCCCAGATGATGCCGAGCAGTATGTAGGTTTACCGGAATTCAGCAAACAAACGTTGTTAGAAAGTATGAGCTCCTCCAAAATTTCACCTCTGCTGACCGTTTTTTCACTACCCCAAAAATGAGAATGCGCGTTAAAATCCCCAACAACCAAGTAGGGTTCTGGTAGTTGGTTTAAGAGGTCTTCTAATTCTTGCAAAGTTAATTTGAGATGTGGTGGTAAGTATATAGTGCATACTGTAATTGTCTTGTCTGTAAGGAGGGTGGCTGCAACAGCCTCAAATCTGGTTGTCAATTTGACTTCACGAGCTGCGATGCCTTTGTGCACGATTATAGCTACTCCTCCTGAGAGCCTGTTTGTCTGCTCTCAGTCCTGGCGGAAGACATTGCATTTTTTCAGTACACTAGTATGCTTCGGGCTTAAGTCTGTTTCCTGCAAGCCAACGATGCTAAAATGTCTTTAATGTGGGGTAAATTATTTAACATTCCTCTGCAATTCCAATTAATTAGAAATGCCGTATTTGGAATGAAAAAAAAAAAATTAGGTTACTTCAGGCCCTGTGATTCGGGCCTTATCTTTTCTTGCACGATCCAAGTAGTTTCGCCGTCTCTGCGACGGCAAAGAGCAGCCTTGAGTTGTGTCCATTGTGTCGTCAGAGACGCTGGACGTGGGTGCATGATGCACGTGGATATTTTCATTTGACCTCGCCCCGTAGGCAGAGGTCTTGGGGCCCGCAGACCCTGAAGGCCACGTGGCCTGCTTTGAGGGTAGTGACGCAGCAAGAGCTGCTTCCACTTGGAGCAAGGATGGCTCTGCTACAGCTCCACTGTCTGTGGTCTCAGCAGGTGCCGAAGGCTGGTGTGATGCATCGCCCTGTGTCAGCACACCAGCAAAGTCTATTTTCGGGGTTAGAGAGAACTTCTTTGCAGTTTCAATCCGTTTTCTAGCTTCTTGGAAAGGTATGTTTTCTGTTGTGTTTAATGTAAATATTTCTTCCTCTTTCTTCCATGATGAACAGGACCTAGAGTAAGCAGGGTGTTCCCCCCTTCCACAGTTCGTGCAGCATGGTGCTGTGTACATAACTCAGAAGTGTGTTCTTTTGCAGAGCATTTCGCACAGGTTTGCCAACCGCGACAACTTTGAGATCCGTGGCCAAATCCCTGGCACTTGAAGCAACAGCAAGGGTTCGGGATATATGGATGCATTGTTATCTTTGTATATCCTACAGAAATAGATTCAGGGAGGGTGGAACAGGTGAATGTAAGGACAAGATGTTTGGTTGGTATTTCTTTGTTTTCTTTTCTTATTTTGATTCTCTGGACTTTTATCACGTTTTGGTTGGCAAGTCCATCCTGCATTTCTTTGGTGAGTTCCATGAAATCAATATCAGAGATCACTCCGCGGACTGTATTTAGTGATCTATGGGGTGTAATGGATACTTGAATGTCCCCAAATACTTGATGTTTGGAAGCTTCAACACTTGGTTTTTGTCATTTAGCTTTAGGAGCAAGTCACCGCTAGCAAGCTTCGTGGCCTTGTAACAGGGGCCAATGACATCTTTGAGGCACTTTGCGACAATTAATGGAGAAATTTGTCTTGCTTGTTTTTCTAGCACATCACTGTGAACAATGTCATATTTCGGGAATACCTCTTTTGTTTTGGGGTAAAACTCGGCAGTCACATCGGTCTGCCCTCCTTTCGAAGAGCGATCATGTTTGGAAAACATAGGAGCCATAAAAAAAATATTCCGTTCGGCCACGGTGGCAGCCGCCCATCACGGAGCCCAACTAGGGGACGAGACAAGAACTTCGATATGAGCCATGCCTATAACAGCCGTGCACCGCGACTATAACCATATATGGCAGAACTCAGGGTAGTTTTGCCACACGAGGTTAACCCTCGCTCCAGAAAGAAGAAAAAAACCAAGAAGAAAGGAGAAGACAGGACAGTTTTAAGAAAGGAAATAGGAAAGTAAAAGACAGAGGTGAGGACAGGAAAAGGCGACTGCCGATTTCCCCGGGTGGGTCAGCTCGGAGGTGCCGTCTATGTGAAGCTGGGGCCAAAGTGGTGTGTTGCCTCCACTGAGTGGCCTTAAAGGTTCGAACACTCGGCATCAGCTCAACCACCAGAATCCCCAACTCAACCATCAACTCAACCACCAGGGAGGGGGGGTTGAGATGGGCTTATGTCAAGTACATAAGTATGAGCGCAGAACGTCATTCCGTACGTCGAAACATCTTACATGCGCTATTTGAATGTCTGTGCACATGGGACATCGCAGGGGGGGTGAATTGTCTCTTTTTTTTAAATGTGTTGCATTAGAAACATGCTTCACAATTTCGTGAGAAGTAAAAACATTTTTTTAAATTTCCTGGGTGGTAGAGTCTGCCGAAATTCACTTTCGTTGCTCGCAAAAACTTTGTTGTATCGAAACTTCAATGCGAAACTACTTCGTTAAATCAAGGAGAAAAATATGTGCATTTCAATAGAAGCAAGAAACAAACGAAAAAAGTTTGTTGCATTGTTAACTTCCTTATATTGAGGTTTGTTATAGCAAAGTTCAACTGTATACTGACAAATAAGACACACTGAATTGTGTCGTATTTTCACACCAATACTACAACACTGTGGGCCATATGATGCGCCATAATAAAGGGCTCCGGATTAATTTGAATCACTTGGGATCATTTAGCGAGCATTGCAATCTTGGTACAAGGCTGACGATAAGGAAGAACTGCAAGCTTAGCTCAGTAGCCCGACATCATACCTATCCAAACACCATAAGCTTTGTGTTTCACGCATAGTGCTGTGTGGGTGACTCACAAGGAGGCGGTCTGAATTGCGGTACGCCATCTTTACACATCCATAGGCGCCCTTGCCAATCTGCTGCAGGGTGGTGTAGTGCTCCGAGTAGACACCGCTCGTGTACTCGGACTCGTTCTCAGCCGACTCATCATGCAGGGAAGGTGGGGCTCCTTTCTGCTCCACAAGCTGCACAAAAGCATGGAAGAAAATTCCCAGCACATTTTCAAGGATTCTTGACCGAACACTGTGCAAATTATTTGAGGAGCGAGCTTAGGTCACCAGAAAGACACCAGAAAGAATTTAGTTTAGTTTAGTTTATGGGGTTTAACGTCCCAAAGCGACGTAGGATATGAGAGGCACCGTAGTTGAGGACTCCGGAAATATCGACCATCTGGGGTTCTTTAGCGCGCACTGGCATCGCACAGCACACGGGCGCATAGCTTTTCGCCTCCCCCGAAAAGGGGCTGCCAAGGCCGGGATTCGATCCTGCATCTATAGGCATAGTAGTCGAGTACCCTAACCACTGTGCCACCCTGGCAGGGCCGAAGACTGTATGAGGATGACTTATTTGCTTCCTTCTATATGTCGTTTACTGTGGTTTGATTGCATTCGGAAACTGCAGTAGGCTAGAGCTTCATTCAAAGTTTTGCAAATGGGCTTCCTAGTATACACCACACATTTGGTTTGGTTTGGTACTGAGGCTTCCCTTTTTTACCAGGTGGACCAGACAGGTCCTAGCCAAGTCAATTCCCTACTGTGACGGAGTCTGTCCCGCCCTGGCGCAACGCCACCAACACTATTTATCTAGTATGCCTTATCTAGTTCTCAAGGCATCGGTTGGTTGTCTCCACAGCCACAGCCCTCTCATCCCACTGTGTCGCATCACTGTTCACTGCAGCGGTGCGCTGCTCCTTGGTATTATCACGAGAAAGTAGCAGCAAAGGTGCTTTGCATCTAATCACAGTCTAACATTGCCATTAGTTTAACCTTACACTGAAATAAACATATAATCAATTTCCGCAAAGTCTTTGACAGTGCGATAGTCAAAAATGAAGTCCAGGAGAATGCCGTTCCACACAGACCAATGAGGGTTGCACGTGTGAAGTGCCGCCCTAAACCAACAGCCAAGCCAGCACAAGCACGGAAGACCTTGGAAACATCATGTGATGTTTGACAATAATTGTAGTGACTCTTCACTTGAACGAACTTCAAGGGACCTTAGGAAAAAGCTTGTTAAAGTGAAAGTTCGCTGAACTGAAATAAGTGCGTGGAAGCTAATTTCCATTAGCTCCAAGAAACATCCGGTGTTCAAATAATATCTCAGCTCAATTTCAATTTGCATTTCATTTGCAAGCGAAGAATGCAGTAACCTATTGCAGCACTTTTGTCACCTTCGGACTGCAGTGGTCTTGAACTCAGTCACTGTGTGCAAGCCCCCATCAACGTTGTCCAGCACAATGGTCTGCCGGCAGCAAAGGCCTTCATTTTCTCCAAGTAGGTCATTGCTTCAGCAAATCACGGTTAACCAGCATGCATACATATAGGCCCTTCTTGGAATTAAAATGTTTAATAGGGCTGAAGCTCTGGCTATAGCTAGCTATGGCTGTGGAGGCAACTAAGCGTGCAAGGCTAACTATGGATTTCGCTAGTTGCAAGCTTGTATACAATGCCATTTCATTTTAAAGTGAAATGACGGCCAGTTTGCGTAACGCAGTAATGAAATGTGGTTCTCAACATACAAATATTCGATAAAAAATGCTTCAGTGCAGGAATTTAATAAAGTTCATACAGTTGAATACTTCGTTCAGGTGACGTCCGTTGAAGTGGAATTCTACTGTTATATGGCGATCCAACAGCAGCAAGCAACCTAGCTGCTTTAATCTGGGTGGTTAACTCGCGCCTGATTGTCAGGCGCACTTGGCATCGTTCATACTTTCGATGCAATATGCATTCAAAGGATCTGCTAGACTGCACTAATTCGTCATAAAAATGTGTGTAGCCGTATAAAAAAGGGACATGTAATTGGGGCTGCGCAGTAGTCAGAAAATGTTTATTAAAAATTCCGGTTTCACGGCCCCACTCCATCAGAATTAACGAAAAAAAAAATGCAGTCCTTATGACAAGTATATACGTAATTATTTCTTTCCATTGCATGTTGCACTCAAGAAAGTATAAATCATAATGTACACAACAAACTCTCTTCACAGGGGTTTGAAGCCAGTTGTAGAGAGTTGTTAAGTTTTTTGAGCTTTAATAAACAAAATGCAATGTATGTGCACTAGCACAGTAATTTTGTTTAGCTTTGTGTATCTTTGGTAATAAATGAGACTGTGCTGGTGGTGTTAAATTGGGGGGGTTAAACTTACAACTTCTCTTTTATTTCGCACCTCATTTGCCACAGGAAGGCTACCTCCCGACTGGAGAGCAGCTTGCGTTGTGCCTGTTCCTAAAAAGGGTGACATGGCATTTGTTGCTAACTATCGTCCCATTTCACTCACTTCCACATGTTGTAAATTGGCAGAGCATATTTTAGCTAATTATATAACCAAATTTCTTGATGACAATGGTGTACTCTCTTCTGCTCAACATGGTTTTAGGAAAGGTTTATCCACTGTGACCCAACTAATATCGGTTATCCACAGCTTTGCAACAGTCCTTAACCGCTCAGGGCAGGTCGATGCCATTTTTTTAGATTTTCAAAAAGCTTTTGATGTTGTACCACATGCAAAACTAATCTATAAACTTGAACTAATTGGTCTACCTAAATTTGTAGTCACGTGGGTTTCGTCATATCTCACCAACCGTGTACAGTTTGTTAACGTTGATGGTTATCACTCAAATCCATTACCAGTTACTTCAGGCGTTCCACAAGGAAGTGTACTAGGGCCGTTGCTATTTCTCATTTATATAAATGATATCGTTACTGCCATATCTGAACCAGTCCAAATCAGGCTCTTTGCTGATGATTGCATTTTGTTCAACGAAATAAATAGCCCTAAAGATCAAATTCTCCTCAACTCTAACCTCCAGAAAATTCACACATGGTGCAGTAGTTGGGATATGCAGCTTAATGCCGCAAAATCTGTTTTTATGAAAATAACCAACAAAAAACTAGTACATTCATTTCCATACACCCTCCCATCGCATCCTCTTGTAGAAGTTACAGAATATAAATACCTTGGTGTTACCATAACTAACAATCTAAGTTGGAACAGTCATATTGCCAATACATGCTCATCCTCCTACAGAAAACTTGGCCTTCTTTGCCACAAACTTAAAAATGTCCCTGCCAAAGTAAAGCAGTTAGCATACTACAGCCTCATCAGACCCAAACTAGAGTATGCTTGTACAGTCTGGGATCCTTACATCAAGAAGAATATTGTGGCATTGGAGGCTATCCAGCGGAAAGCCGTACGCTTCATATTTTCAAAGTACCGCACATCTGACTCTCCCTCCATTTTAATGAATGAGAACTCCATCCCACAATTGCAAATACGAAGAAAAATTCAGAGACTGAAGTATCTATTTTTGCTAAAAAACAACAAACTTGCTATGAGCCCTGAACCTTACCTTACGCCCCTTACAACACGTCCAACAAGACATCATCATGCACAATGTGTAACTCCGTATCAAGCCAAAATCAATGCATTTAAGTATTCTTTTTTCCCTCGTACTGTTGAAGAATGGAACAAGCTGCCTTCTGATGTAACAATGTCCATTGAATCTATTGATAAATTGCTGGCATACTAACCATAGTCGTGTTTCATATTGGTGTATATTTTCTTGTTAGTGTTCAACATGTCTTATCGTAATTTGCTTGTCACTTGTGTTTAGTATGTTAGTTTTGATGAATTCATATTTTATTGCATTGTATTCTTTTCGCCCCTCCTGCTAGGGCCCAGTTAGGGCCTGCAGTATTTGGCAAATAAATAAAATAAATAAATAAATACATTTCACTGCATTTATGGGTGTGCGAATACTTGAAATTTCGAATACAAATCAACTAACTGTTATTTGGTTTGTAGTAGAATCCCATCATAGTAAAGTCACTGGGACTGACAAAAACCTTTACTATATTTTCTATACCAGTTGTTGGTGATAACATGACCCTGAAGATGCTCTGCTAATTAAATGGCTACTTACTGAACATGTCTTGTTGGTTAACGAAAACACACACTCCAAACTACCTTCCATCTCTGTCTTATCGTCTCTTGGTGCCATTTTCTTTTTTCAGCTATAAGATTTTTTTTTCTTTACATCTTGTGGAACTACCTCTTGAACATGAGGGCAACATGGCTACGAATACAACAGAGTTTGATTTCATGTCAGAACCAAAGCTTTCCATGAACACTGTCATTTTTCGCTGTTTCTGTCTTTAAAAAGACAATGCGCTGCAAAACCGCACATGTCATGCCATCAGTTCTTGCCACCGCTGCCTCGTGCTGCACAGTGCTGCGATGTACGGCCGTCTCTTCCCTTCTCTATTTCTTGCTGCACCTTTACTCTCTGTTACTTTCTGAATGGACCGCGCCACTTTCTTTCTACGTTGACAGCTTTACTTTTTTCTTATGCGCTGCATGCTTTCCCTCAAAGCTCCAAGCTTACGCAACGATGGCTTCTGCTGAATGCTGCTAAGCTTGATGAAAAAAATCATTAAACAAAATTTTTTTTCTTCAAAAGACATAAAAAAAACTTGTCTCGCTGATCCTAAGTAGTGCGCATGGGCTGATGCCATTTCATGGGAAGCCATAGCCATGGCCAGATGCACTTTACTATTACCGATGTTTGCCAAAAAATATCTTTACTATAAAGGCCGGAAAATGTACAGTCATCTATGGAAGATGAACTTATTTCACTTTACTACTACTACAGTCGAACCCGGATATATCGAACTCGAAGGGGATCATGAAATAGTTCGATATATCAATAATTCGATATACAGAAATCGGCTTATGACGGCACTTACGATGCGAAAAAACGATACCGTACTTGTCCGTAATCAACCCACTCGCATAATGAACCCACCCTCCACTCTTGCACCCGAGAATTTGAAAAAAAAAAAAAATGCGTAAAGGCCAGCTGGCTCACATGCAAGCGATTGAGCGTTCTCGGCGACGAGCGGCAGCGACAGAGCAAAAAATTTCAAACTTGTTGGAGCTGAGTCCCTCTCGCCGCTCGAGCCACCACGGCAGCTCAAAAAAAGGTTTCTGTGTTGCCGCAGCAGAAATCGCGAGTGTTTTCGCTTGCATGTCGATGGCGCGCGTCACTTCGTTTCGGTGGTCTCATCCACAGCTCATTTCTTGGCAGAGCGCCAAGATGCTGCGCAGCGATAACGTCTAGGCGCGTTTATCTTTTGGTAGCTCCTGTGGTGGCGGGGAGCGAACTTGGCAGAGTGCCTGTGATGGCTTGATTGTACAAACCACGCCGCGCTTGGGGCGGGCGTCATGATCGCAGCAGCTGACCGCCTGCTTTCATTGATTCATACATGCAGGATAACGACTCCCGCAAAAAAAAAAAAAAAGCCGCCGTTTAACGTCCGAACAGCACAACAATAAGAAAGGATGACTGAAAAAAAAAAAAAAGAGCTGCCGCTTCTTAACGTCCACAGGCGCCATAGCCACGTCAGCGGCCGCGCGCAGAGGGTTCGCAACATGCGCTGGAGAAAGCGTCCGACGTCTGTCTGAAAACTGGCTGAGCTGGCTTGGCGCATGCATAGCGCGGGCTGAAAGAGGGAGATTGCTCAGCAAAAGAATGGGCACACCCACGTACATGGCTTGCAAACGTCATGTGTTGGCGCGCGGGAAACGATAACTGCAGATGCGCACGCCTTTGGGGAATGGGCGCGCCGCTGCCCAGACCAGCCGTCGCCGAACTGTTCCTTCTCATTCCTTCCGTGCATGGCTTGAAAACATCACGCGGCAAACAGTCAAGGGTGATGCGATCGTTTTTGGGGAAGGCACACTTTTCATCCAGTGCGTGGTGCGGAGTTCGATATATTGAACGACCGGTGAATTTAAGTTTGCTATATGACGCGGCTTTCCTATACTTTTACATGGGATTTTCAAGGGGATATTCCGTGAGTTCGATATAACCAAAATTCGATATATCCGGGTTCGATATAACCGGGTTCGACTGTATATCAGAGTTTACTACAGTGGGGTGCCACTGTAATCATATTCAAAAATTACAGAACACACCGAAAAACGCGTTATATACACCGCAATGCCTCACTGCAACAGCTGTGCAGTGAAGCGTCCTCAAGAAGCAACGGGGCCGTTTTATTTTTTTGAACAGGGGCCTTTACACCAGTGTGTGCAATCAAAGCACTTGACGAAATCAGGAAAAAAACTTCGTTCTTGGGCTATATCTCATACGCACACATCCATCATACAGGTGTTCACCAGACAAAATTACCATGATGCAAACAATTTTTGACAGTTTTTTCACACCCATTCGATAATTTCAGCTTTCGGTTAATTCATACTTTCTTCTAGTTGCTTGAAGGCCGAAATAACGAGTTTAATGCATTCATGGATGGATGGATGAATGGATGGAATATAGGAGTGTACCCTTTGAAAAGGGCTGGTAGCAGTTGCTATCATGCTCGTCTTTTTTTTCTCCTATATCTTGAATATTGTTTTAGACCGGTTAAATATACCATCATGCCGTTTATTGAATTTTTATTTCTACATTACTAACATTATGCCACTTTTCTGCTTTTAAGCCACCAATCTTCTAATTGCTTTTTGCTAGCTTCCACCGCAGAATTATTCACCCAACCACTGCTATCTCTAAAAACCTCAGGGCCTCGGAAAGAGTGACTGCACCTGCATCGACATCCGGATGGATACCATCGCATTCGAGTATAAGATTTTCAATTGTTTCTATAGATTTACCACATAGTGCTCATATGTCCCCTTCTTAGTTAAATTTCCTTTTGTAGCTGTGTGTTCTAAGACACCCTGATCTAGCTTCAAACAGTAGGGCACTGCATCTTGAATTATCAAAGAAAGCTTCCTTCCTGATCTGCCTTTTCCCCTTTCGGTATAGTTCTACATTCTGTTTCTTGTTTTTCACCTGTTTGACGCTCTTTATTTCTCCATCCTAGTTTAGCATCATTCTTAGCATGATTTGCTTCTGTGGGGCATCACTGCACACGTGGTGACTGCCTTGAGCCAGTTGCATGCTTCCTGGCAGCGCACACACCTGCCGCGTTTGCACCAGTCAGTGTGAGCGCAAATGGCGGCCACGCCCGCCATATCGAATCATGTGAGCGCGTGCGCGTGGCCAGTGCGCGGAAGCCAATCACAGTAGCAGATCGTGCTACGCTATTAACTCCCTGTTATCGGCATATAAACGAAACATGAGGAGCAGCGAAGTCCGTGACTTTTAAAGCTGATTTTTCACAAAAAAATGATTGTTCTTTTTTTGTTTTTTTCATGCTCACAAATATTACGGACTGTTCGATTATTTGGACCACTTCCCAGGTCCCACCAAGTCCGAAAAAACAGTCAGCAACTCTATACGGAATTCTGTATAAAATTTATACTGGATTTTTCAGTAGAAATACACTTGTGTGCAATTCTAGTTTAATTTTATTTGCAAGTAGCATGCGAATTCTGAGATAAGACAAGCATTGTTTGCTATTTTTAATTTTCCAATATATCAGATATATTTGATTCAGTATTCGAAGGCATGTTTTGGTTTGTGGGGCTTAACATTCCGAAGCGACTCGGGCAATGAGAGACGCTGTAGTGGACTGTGGAAATTTTGAACATCTGGGCTCTTTAATATGCACTAACATTGCACAGCACACGGGCGCCAAGCTTTTCACCTCCACTGAAAAACGGCAGCCGCGACAGGGATTTGATCCCGCATCCTTGGGCACAGTCAAAGGCATTTTTTTTTCCCATATTCATATTCAATTCATATTCCAAAATTTCAATATTCGCACACCCCTAACTGGCTTCCATCTTTATTACAGAATAATACCAACACACAGACTTGATGATCTGAGCAGTGCTCAATGTCAGGTGAGACTAAAAGTAATACCAACACACAGACTTGATGATCTGAGCAGTGCTCAATGTCAGGTGAGACTAAAAGAAAGATTTCAACTAAAAGACGTGCTCACATGTTCACTGGTGTCCTCCCGTGACAGCTCAGAGCCAACTGAACCCATTGTCAGTGAGCGAAGTGGAGAGGATGGGGTCGGGTACTGTGGAGGGCACCCCTCCACCTCAAGGTCACGGGACACCCAGAGGCAGTAGATGGACGAGCCTTCTTCCAGGTCCACCCGCCGGATCTGGTACACAATGGCTGCACACAACCACTCAGCAAATACAGCACTGCACGAGGTCCTAGCTAGTGCCCAGCTGGCAGGTTCAAATCCTTATGCACATACAACCATATGCACACAAAGCCAGGGTAACAAAATAAACCCTATTCTCTATAAAAGGAGGAGCGACATATTTACCAAGCTCATTTGAAGCAAATTAGGAGAAAAAAATAATTTGGTGCAAATATTTTTGAAGCCTATAATTCAAGCATTAAAAGACTGAATGGCACAACTAGGCATTTTCCCATGTGAAAGGCTCTGACATTCAAGAAGAAAGGAGGCACCAATGCTCTAAGTAACAGCTTCAAAGACTGCAAACAAAGCAGCTCCGTATACCTTAGCACAGCACTTGAAAACAATCAAATTGTTGTAACCTTTCCAATGATGATGCATGACAAATGATAACTGTCTAAGCTGCTAAATGAGAATTCATGAAAATTTAGGGCCTAAAAATATGAAAACAGAATGGGAACGCAATGACAATAGTGACACACATCAAATGTGTTCACTCCTGATATGTACGCATATACCAGTTTAGGGCCTATTCAAAGCTTACCCATTTGCAGAACTATCTTTGCACTCACTTCGAGTCGCTTGATTAGTGGACACGCACTGGAACCAGATGTCAGTTTCATCGCAAACACTTCCGGTTCTGGCATGTACACGAACCAAATGAGGGCGAGAATGGCACTTCTAAAATTGATGTTAACTCGTAACACGGACACAGAATGATTATCATTGCATAACCAACTCGTCGTCGTAGAACTCATTATAACCACATTATAGTTTGTGTACACTAGCATTTTTAAATTTTCTTTTTTTCCAAGAACGATTGACAAATGAAACTCCCTGCCTCTACGAGTGATATCAGCTGTTGATTTTTGTCAAGGCACTTTGTGAGCTATTTTAGGTTATACATGTACCACATTAGACAATTTTATTGTTCTCTTTGTTTTACTATGCAACAGCTTTTGTATTGAGTGGATGTATTTTTCTGCCCTCCCTGCCTGGATCCAAAAGAATGTCTGTAGTATTGAGCAAATAAATAAATACAGTCGAACTCGGATATATCGAACTCGAAGGGGATCGCGAAATAGTTCGATGTATATAGATAATTCGATATACTGAAATCTGCTTGTGACGGCACTTACGATGCGAAATAATGATACCGTATTTGTCGCGTAATCAACCCACTCGCATAATACAATGAACCCACCATCCACTTTTGCACCCGAGAATTTGGAAAAAATAAAGCGTTAAGGCCAGCTCGCTCACATGCAAGCAATTGAGCGATCTCAGAGACGAGCAGCAGCGACAGAGCAAAAATTTTCAAACTTGTTGGAAGTCCCTCTCGCCGCTCGAGCCACCGCGTCAGCTCAAAACAAGGTTTCTGTGTCACCGAGGCAGAAATCTAGAAACCGCGAGCGTTTTTGCTTGCATGTCGATGGCGCGCGCTGCTCCGTTTCGGTCGCCTCATCCACAGCTCATTACCTGGCAGCCTGCCAAATGCTACGCCGAGATAACAGCAGGGCGCGTTTATCTTTTGATAGCTCCTGCGGTGGCGGGGAACGAACTTGGCAGAAAGCCCGTGATGGCTTGATTGCACAAGCCTGGTTCGATTTATCATGCCGCGCTTGGGGTGGGCGTCATGATCGCAGCAGCTGACCGCGTGCTTTCATTGATTCATATCAATGAAAGCACGCGGCAGCTCCCGGCAAAAAAATATGAATAATAATAAAAAAACCTGCCGCTTAATGTCCGCATCCACCATATCTTAAGCTACGCCGCGCGTACAGCACAACAAAAAGAATGGATAATGGATGACTATCAAAAAAAAAAAAAAAAAAAAAAAGACAGGGACAGAGAGATCTGCCGCTTCTTAACGTCCGCAGGCGCCATAGCCACGTCAGCCACCGTGCGCAGCAGAGGGTTCGCAACACATGCTGGAGAAAGTGTCAAAAGTCTGTCTGAAAATTGACTGAGCTGGCTTGGCGTATGCGTAGCGCGTGCCGAAGGAGAGAGAGATAGCTCGGCAAAAGAATGGGCACACCCACGCACATGGCTTGCAAACGTCATGTGCTGGCGCACGGGAAACTGCAGATGGTGCAGATGCGCGCGCCTTTGGGGGATGAGCGCAGTGCTGCCCAGAGCAGCCGTCGCCAAACTGTCCCCTCTCATTCTTTCCGCGCGTGGCTTGAAAACGTCACGTGGCAAACGGCCAAGGGTGATGCTATCGTCTTTGAGGAAGGCACGTTTTCCAGTGCGTGGAGCGGAGTTCGATATATCAACGACCGATGAAACTGAGTTAGATATATGACGCGGCTTTCCTATACTTTTACATGGGATTTTCAAGGGGAATATTCCGTGAGTTCGATATAAGCAAAATTCGATATATCCGGGTTCGATATAACCGGGTTCGACTTATAATAAATAACTAAATATAACAGTGCCATGAACCAAGGTGCCCCACATCTTTTTTTTTTACCTTTCAGCTAAGCGATTACAGTGGTTGGTTTGGTTTGTGGGGTTTAACGTCCCAAAGCAACACAGGCTATGAGAGACGCTGTAGTGGAGGACTCCGTAAATTTCGTCCACCTGGGGTTTTTTAACGTGCATTGACACTGCACAGCACACGGGCGCCTTGCTTTTCGCCTCCGGGAGCCTGGGATTTGATCCCGCAACCTTGGGAACAGTAGTCGAGCGCCGTAACCACTGCGCCACCCCGGCGGGGTTAAGTGGTTACAGTGAAACTGTGATATAGAAAACCTAAACAGAATAAAGACTTCGGCACAGTGAAGAAAATCTATGCTCCCAATCAAGTTTTCAAAAAATCATGGCCTCAATGGCTTCCCCTACAAGCCATCCCAAGGCTGAGACCAGACGCACACATCGGTTAGTCTCACCGTTTCGGACACTGCTTAATGTGTCACTGTTTTTCATTTTTATTTTGGGATGCCATCAGGCTGATTTAACACCTACGCATATACCCCTCGTGCGCATCCATATGCTGCGTCCGCTTCCAGTAAGCTAAAAAACAGACCACTGGAGATGCGCACTTTCACTGCACTGTACTCTTCACCATGATGCTTCACTGCATAGATTGTGAGATGAAGCAACCTTAAAATCTTCAAAATGTGACGGGGCTATGTTGTGAATAGGCACTACTGTGTCACATTGTGGTAACAGATGTCTTTACAATTTTGGAGCACTTCTCAACGTTCCCGACAGTGTGCAGAAAGCGAAGCACTCGACAATAACAGAAAAAGATGCCATTCTCACGAGCACTGCATCTGAAACGTAGACAACCATCATACTGGCGTCCATTACATAAAATTACTCTGATGTAAACAGTTTTCGACAGTTTTTCTGGTCCAATCAATAACTTGAACTTTTGTTAACTCAAACATTTTCTTCTGCTCCCTTGGAGGCCAAATCAATGAGAGTTCATTGTATATAAAATAGCAATAGATGTGCTTATCTGTAGCCTAAAAGCAAAACAACATTGCAACTGCACTTGCTTCTTGCAGTGACATGCTAGTCACTGACATACTGGCAGTGCACCGCTCCCTAGGCATTGTCATTCATCCCCATCAGAAAGCGGCCGCCTTGGCTGCTTGGTTTATTTTTTTAAGGGTAAGTATAAAGCTCATACAAAGTGCAACAATGCATGAGGATTGCAACATGAAAACACCAAGATTTGTCGTCAAAAACTGAAATGATTGTTTTGCAGGTGCATATGGCATTAAAAATTCAGCAAAAAAATATACACATTACTATAGTGGCAAAACCTGTTTACATGAAAATGGCGATGGATATGCTACCAGGCCAACTGTTTTGTCACATACTTGCTGCAATAGTTGGCAAAACCAAGGCATTTTCTATACCAAGGACACTAAGTTCCCCTGAAACAAAGGAATCAGTGCTAGATGTATCATAAGCTCTCAGAAAAAGCAGCAAGGTCGATTTGTACATAACTGCATACAAGCTGCTTCAGGGTGTTTCCATGTAGCGCAAATGTGCAAATTTGACTAAGTGGAAAGGCACGCTTCTTCACCTTGTAATATTTAATCTGGTGGACCGAAGAAAATGTTCCAGGATAGCATGAACTCGCGTCATATTCTGGCCGGACATGGTTGAGCACAAGCACAATAAAATCTCCTCCTCTCATCTCCTGAACTAGAAGATTGTTACCCAAGTTGTCACTGACAACCCCAATGCATTCTAAAGACATGATGTGCTCGCAAGACGCACTTTCTTAACTTGCCTTTCCTTCAGGTTTATCAACCTGTACCCTTTTCATGGTTTTCGTGTCCAAAGCAAAAGCTATCAAGGTTTCAGACACTTCAGTACATTCCCTATAAGCCCTCAGTTAAGCATGCCATGTGGAAGTTTGTAGCTGCATGCTAGTTGTAACCGGTTGCCATGTCCACACATGTCTTCTATCCAAGATTCAATGTTCTCATCGTAGAGTGCTCTGTCGTTGTCTCATGTCAGTGTGACTGACTGCACAGAGGTCCAAGTGTTCAGTAGAATCTCGGTGACACAAACCTCATGGGGCTGCAAAAAAATCTATCATTGTAAAATTTCGATCATCAAAACAAACAAAAATCGATATGTAGAAGCCTAGGTAAAGCAGTATGGGTAAGGTAACATGTTAACGGCCGAGATTTACTTATTGTTGCACGGCCAGAGCTCACCACTGGTGACGTATATAGTGCATCAAGTGATCGTGCGCAACGTCGGCGATGTGCGGGCGCGCACTGCCGAAAACTGCTCCTTGCATGTACATATATTATGGTGAGGCTACTTAAAATTAACGAAAAATAATATGCCTCTGTCCGTGCTCACTGCATGTACAGCACGACTGGCAATCGTGGAGGTGATGTGCAGGCAATGTGTAGTGCTCAAGGCTGCAATAGAAGCTTGCATGTTTGTACTTTCCGCAGTGGCACGGGAGAATGTCTGGTCATCTGAAATTCTGCCCTCTGTAAACAGTACACTCTGCTGGGGAATTGATGAATTTGTATCATCCTGAAATTCATACCAACTAGGTTCATCGCAAAGGTTTCACTGCAAGTGCACATAATTTCAGCATCTCATTCTTGGAGAACCAAATAAATGCCAAAACCAACAACAAGGTGGAACATAAGATATTTCACTTCTACTATACTGAACGGACTCTTTTGTAATGAAAATCGGCACTAATTTGCAAAATTTGGAAATCTGATAAAGAGCGGTGTTTATAATTTTGTGGAAAAATAAAACGCGTTATGAAACCTTGATTAAAAAGGTCATGCAATGCCTAAAATGGGGTAAAGCAAATCGGTCGGGAGAGGTACTCCCTCACAAGTCAATTAACCGCAAGAATTTTTTAGCTAGCTTCATTAACACCAGAGATATCTGCGATTAAAAATGGTGCTCCTCCTCGTTCCCCTCAACTCAACACTCGGAGACACCAGAAAAAAAAACGAAGAAAACAGCTCGGGAACTCCACCCTGCTAGCCCCGCCCACAAAGCGTCATTGGGTGACGCTTGGTTCTCAAGCTTCCGGTCGTCGCGCCTGTTTTTCCCGAGCGTCGCCCATGCATTCACGGTCTCTGCCTTTGTCGTCCAATCTGCATGGCTTTCAACCTTGTCTGCTGTCTTCCTCGGCCGCCGGTTTCTTCAGTTTCTTGACCTCTCGGAATTGTGTGCGACAGCAGCCCGAACGACTTGGGTCATTCGCGAGCGCATACCTGCAGGTGGGAAGCTGCTGTCCACACATACCGGCGGCCGCCACGGAGAGAGCACTTTCCTTCATATCCCTGTCCCATTCAGCGCAAATTAGCGCGCACTCCTGCCGAGCACGACTTTCTACAAGACCGCTTTCTTCTCTCGCGCTGCCTGGCTCAGTCTCTTTGCTACCGTCTTCTGCGGCTTGACCAACGGCGGCCGGTGACGGAGTTGACGCAATAGCATCGACTCTGCATGGATGCTGGCAGACGATCGAGTGTGCGAGTTGCCCGCATGCAAAATATGTCGTCGTCGCTTTTAGTCCGGAAGTGCTTTCATTATGGTCGGCGAGAGGCATCTCTTGTGCATAACGAATGGAATGTATACGCGTACGTATCACCGACGAGAGCACGGACTGATGATCGCTACAGAGTTTGGATATCAGATGACAGGTGAGCACGAATTATTCGTCCGCGAATCTTAAAATTGAGATTAACAAAAGAATAGTGTAGTGTTTGTTGTTGTTGTTTTTTTTGACATCCTTTCGCACATCGTTTAGGAAGTGCCAATGCGTAACGTGCACACGTGTTTTATCTCATGTGTACGCATCATCCAATCCAGAATCGGCGGCGCAAAACATCAGCAAAGCAGCTCGGCACATTCAATTCGGCAGCGCAGGTTGTCACTGATTTTCGCAGCGACACGCAAGAATCGTGCACAGGAGCACGCGAGCGACTACACTAGAGACGCAGTGAAGCGGACGATTCTAAAACGGCATCCGCCGTGGCTGCGATGCAAAATAAACAAGGCCTAGCGACGAGCAGGGAGCAGCGCACGACCGGAGTGCCGTCGGCCACAGCGCCCGCACCTGGCGGCATCAGGTGCTGCACTTAAGCGGTGCGAATTTGTGTACTTTCGCGATGAAGCTGAGGGTAGACCTATTTTTGACGCATGTTCCATTTAATCATCAGCACGCCGCACAAATGGTCGATGAGGCAACGACGAGACGGGACACGGGACTACAGTACGCTGCTGCACCGTCGGTCGGTACATGAAGGTTGATGCTGCTTATTTAATTGGTACGGTGTTAAAGGGCAACTTCGGTGGTTTTTGCATCATTTTGTGTTTTTTGTTTAATTACATTCCTTGGCACGTCCTGACTCCAACACAAAAAAACGTTTTTCGAAATTACGATTAGAAGTATATTTAAAAAGAAAAAACAGCAAATCAAAACCGAAACTGTTTTCACGGCCAGAAACGGCGTCACAGTTGATGAAATGGTGACGTCACACTCAGTATTACAAAAACACTCGTACGTGCTTCGGATGGTGAAAATAAAGTATGGAAATCATGACGCACTGCATAAAATGTCTGAGGTAGTTCAATATAAGCCTTGCAATTTCATAATCACGCGGGAAGTGGACAATAACGCCAGTATACTGTTTGTGACGTCAGAAACTCAGTGTTGCCCGCAGAAATAGTCTCAACTTAAGCCATGAAAACGGCATATCTTAAAGTCGTGTTGCGTGCGAACAGATGATCGTACGGCACCCAAATTTTGTAGAAGGCGTTAGGATGGAGAGGAGAACCTACCGTAAAAATTGTATTAGAATATTCGAATGTCAAAAAACCTCCGGAGTTGCCCTTTAAATCAGACCAGCTGGTGCTCTTTTCGCACTCCTGCACCGACGTGCACTTGCAGTCGGACGCCACCACCTTTTCGGTTAACATCGTGAACCGAAGCGCCAATCGGGTTCACGCATGCATTGCAGCACTCAAGCAGACGACTTTCGCAGCTACCGGAAGTGTGTCCGTGACGTAGTGGCCGTCGCGGCTGCAGACAATGGCAGCCTGTTGTGGCCTGTCACTCTCGTTATTTGTGACGTAGGCAATCACGGCAAAATAGTCCCAAATCTCGCTGCCACGCGGAAATGGCGCAGCCCGCGAATTTCAAAAAACGCTGTTTTTAAAATTGATAATAAATCGCTGGATTTTTTCCGAGGAGTTTTACTTTGAACGAATGCTCGGAAGCATTTATTCTACACATTGAAAACGTTTGTCAGGGACCTTTCTAACCGTTTCATGCCCCCTTTAACATAGCAGATGCACTTCGACAAAAATGATATTAATTTGAAGTCTTTGGGATGGCAAAATATATTTGAATTAAGCGAATTTTCAAATTAGCCGAGCCCAGATAAAGAACAGAATTCATGGAAGCTATGTGAACGACTCAGAGCAGCCAGTAACATAACATCTTAACCACAAGTCATAAAAATAAATGGCAAAGCTGGCATTGCGCACAGTCAACCAGTTGTGAACACAGCAAGAATGATTGTGTCACACGACATGCACTGATGCTGCTAAAAGTGGAAGGTGCTTTGATGTGAGTGCCCTCACTAGATTTGTCTATGACAACAGCCAGGCTGAGGAGCAACAACATGTGCACGCACCCCTGCCTCCAGTATATCTTGACAAAGCACCCACCAGAACACGTGATATGGAAGCCCTGCTGATACGGAAGCCCTGCTGATATGGAAGCCCCATCTCACTGAAGCACAACTTCTCCACTTCTCTCCTGGTTTGTACTTTAGCAGTCTGTGAGGTTTTTGTACCAGGAGTAGCTGGGGCCCCATTACTGTGCAATGCTACCTTGCAGCTCCAAAAGACTGGCATTTCACTTGCATAGCACCTCAGATCTCCGAATAGATGGAGCTGGTGTAAGCTGTCTGTTTCAATTAATGCACATTAGGGGAGACACTGGTCTTAAAACAAATTTTTTTATTATTAGAGATATCACAATAAAATTCGGTGTGTATGTGTATTTCTTCCTGCTGTTTTCAAAAAAAAATTTTTTTTTACTATATCTCAATTAGTTTTCATATTATGGAAACATAACTAATGCCTAATTAGGTCATTTCTTATGGGTGATTAAGACATTTTCCCTCAATATTATTTGGCTCTGATTAAAATGTAGCTGTAGCCAAAGACCTGCCATGTGGAGCTATGCTATTTATATTATCACTGAGGTGCGTTACCATATAAAAATGTCCAATTACGCTGATGCCCCATAACTTTTAAATATAGTTAGCTGACATTACTCTCCCCCAATTTTGATGTGTTCAACCTAGCAACATAAAAATTGCATATGGTGTAGCAGACGACGCGAAAGCACACCATACGAAGTGGCCACGCCAACGCAGGTAGAAAGCGAAAGCTCCCCCCTTTTTTGGCCTCAGGGCGGAAAGTAGTGACAGTGATTGCAGTATATCATGTTCACGCGGTATGGGGGAATGTTACAGCGTTTTCACAATCCACTCATAACGCACGCATATACTATCTTCGTATTGTAAGAGTGTGTAGCGCGGGCCGTGTTCAACGTGATAGAATGAGACGCTCTCAGCGTGCAGGTTTTTGGCAGACAGAGCGCGAAGACAGAGAGAGAGAGGGATCTCAAAGGGCAAAGCAGCCAAGGGTTTGTTGATGCTTCAGAGCTAGGTGGAATCGTCTCCTGTGACTTCCGAGCGGCGCATATGCGCGGAGCGCCTTGAGTTACCGAGCACAATGCGGTCACCGCGGCGCCGGCATGGTGCAATGGGCGTCGCTTCCTCCTCGCGTCATCTACAAGCGTGCAGCTATAGGATTTCATCTACGAAGCTCGGCAGAGAGGCACTTATACACAGCCCCTGAAAAGGGCATTGTCCCGGCCGGAATGCACACCTGCAGGAAACGCGCGGCATTTTTCTGGCAACGGATGATTCAGCGCTGTAGCCAGTTTCTGCCCTCGAGAGTCGGAACGGGTGTGGTCGCAGTGGTGAAAAGGTTCTCGGTGCACAGAGAATGGTCGTTCTGTTGTGAAAAGATCCACAACCTTCCTGCCTCCGCCACGATTTCTGCGGAATCAACGACTTGGTGACACATGTGCATCTCCTACATATCAAATGCGCATCTCGGTCAGGAACCAACACTGTTCTACGTCCAGAATGATCCACTCTGCAAGTGAACGAGCATGAACCCTCCAGTAGACTCATTTGTGCCGGGCGGTTTCCTTGCCATTGCAAGCAGTTGGACGAAGATGACAATTATCAAGCTCCCTAATGAAGTGCATCTGATTGCGAAGGAACAAAATCTGAATGCTTTGGCGTGCACGAAGGCCAGCCTTTAAGGTAAAAAAAAAAAAAAATACTGTGCGTCGTGCAAAAATGTCAAGTGCGTCATATGCTCTGAGCGGCAAAAACACAGATACTACAGGTATGTATGCATCTAAAGGAAATATGTATGATAAAAAGTACCTACTGGAGTTTGCACCCAGCCTGTAACGCACCAGTGAAAGCTGCAATAAGGATTTCTTCGGTGCATGTTTGCTTTAGTTGCGCCGGGGCCTGATGGCGATGTATTTTGTCGTTCCTTTTCTTTATGTGCGAAAGGGCTAGGTAGCTAAGATATCACAGGCGGCTGTGTGCGCTACGCCGTAATTTTTAGCATGTTTTATCGTGACTGCCACCTGACTAACAAGAAAAAAAGTATGGCGTTTTAATGAACTGCCGTTCACGAGCCTCATGACCAGCTCAACCACTCGGCTCGCGAAAGGCGGTGCATCACAACAAACACCCTATTTTTTTTTCTTTTTAGTGAGGCGGCAGCCGCAATAAAACATGCTAAATATTACGGTCTAGCGCACACAGCCACCTGTGATATCTGGGCTACCTGGCCCCTTCACACATAAAGAAAACAAACGACAAAATACATCGCCACCAGGCTCCGTCGCGCATAAAGTAAACACGCGCTGAGCTCAATGCCGCTATCACTGTTGGGTTACAGGCTTGGTGCAAACTCTAGTAGATAATTTCATCGTGCACATTTCCTTTTGATGCATACATACCTGTAACGAAGTGTTTTTAGCACAGTCGAGAGTACACAGTCGGTTGCTAAGGTCAGCCATTCACATCTTGACGCTTGGTGGCCCTAATTCAAGCTTCACGTCGTTGTTGGTCGCAGCTCGCCGAAGGAAACCTGAAAAAGCGCGTCTTGCATCCCGGCACGCCTAGAGAGTGCCAACCGTACGCGGCAGATGTGATTGGCATCGCTTTGCCAAGCCTGTGACGATCACCGTGCCGCCCGGTGCCGCCAGCCCCCGTGCAATGGCGGCACCGAGAAACGCCGTCGACGCCATCCAATGTGTTTTCATCGGTCGCCGCTACGACTTTGCGCATGCGCAGAAAACTCGCGCAAAAGGCGGATTGCGCACAAAGAAAACAGCTTCAAACCAAGCCCAAGATGGCGGCGATCGGCCAACTGGAACGCCCGCGGCGCACGCGGGAATTTCGAACAAATTTTCTCTTGCGGGGCATTTCACGGCTGCCGTGATGTTTTGGAAACCGATTTTATCGCATTTCCTGACCGACTTCAGCGTTAATAATTTGAGTGCAGGTGCTCAAAAGGTTAAACCTACAGAAAATGGGTGTTTCTCAAAATCGATTTTTTGACCATTTTCGGCTGTTCTAAGACCCGCGTCTCCCCTTAATCTAGTTATTAAACATTTTGATGCATAATGCAAGTGCTCTTGTGTGCAAGTAAATAGAGTTCAACTAGACATGCTTATTCAGTCATAAATACCTGTCCACTGAGCTTAGCTAAACATCCAGGAAAGCAAAAGACAACAAACAACTACAATATATAGTAATAGCAGCAGCAGCAGACTCACCGATGTGCGAGCCATCTCGGTGCCTGCCAAGGCCTGCGTAGGATCCCTCAGCAATGCTCAGGAGTGAGTCACAGCTGCGAAATGTCTTCAGCTCTGCCTGGAAGGCGCGCTCGTTGGCTGCCTCATCTGCATCAGCACCCGATGTAGTGGACGGATGTGAGTCAGTACGACGTGCTGCCGCTTCCTGGGTGTTTTCTTCCGAGCTGTGCATCGTGCTAGACGTCATCGTCGACGTAGAGTGGAAGCTGTCAGATGTTGGCAGCCTCGCCTCTCCTGCATAATTTGTCACTGTCATTATAACAAACATGTAATCACTGTAGAACTTGGCTAATATGTACTCAAAGAACACCGAGGCAAATGGTACTATCCAAGCTGCTTAATTTCATGAGTAAGGGGTCGGCATTTAATTAAAAGCTGATTGCCAAAAACAAAAAAAGAAAAAAAAAAAAGCTAAAGAATAGGAAAATACAGGTTGAGTTTATTTACAAGCAACATTTTTTGTTGACAATTTAAGCTTTTGCACACTGGCATGGCAGTTAACGAACTCTATTCCAGCTCTTCATGTCGCAAGCCCCTTACTTTGCCCCATACACAGGTTTTCAGATGTGCAATTTGTTGCTAAATACAACAAGAATTTGAAGAAATTTTGAACACGATGTGTGGGAAATCCCGCTGTTCTGGAGCATGTTAACCGGAAGAAATACAGTGGAACCCCTATGTAGTAAAGTCACTTGGACCAGCCAAAATCTTTACTATATAAAGGTATTTGCTATGTCAGTTGTTGGTGATGACATGGACCTGAGGATGCTGTACGGCAATTAAATGGCTATTTACAAAACATATCTTGTTACTTTATGAAAATACATTCCAAAATACCTTCCATCCTTCTCTTACCGTCTCTTTGTGCAATTTTCTTTAGATTTTTTGTTCAAATCTTGTGGAAGTACCTCTTTAGCATGAACGCAATATAATCTAGTTGATTTCATGTGAAAACCAAAGCCTTGTATGAACACTGCGTCGTCTTCCACCGTTTCTGTCATTTAAGGAACAGCACACTGGAATTCAGGTCTCAAATTTTTTTTGCCACAATGGAAAAATTGATGTCTTAAATGTTCGATTCCATAGTGGTTTTGGTACTAACGCTGTAGAAAATTTTTACAGCGAATTTTTCAATCAGCGCATGCACCCGTTTTTATGTAGTCGGATACTGGAAACTAAGCAGCGACCGCATGACGATTGGTGGTTGACAAAAAAAGGCGTACCGAAAACAATATAAATTTCACTCACCAGGCAGTAATTAGACTTTTTTTTTGCTTAGAGTAACGTCCTTTTCAGTTTCACACTCAAGGCTGTTACGGCACAATAACGCATGCCTCAGCGACGAATGTTTTTGTGGGCACTATCACCGCTTTATTCACAGAATTCCAAACACTGTGGCGGCATCTAGTGGCAAAACCTGAAGGCATGCCTCTCGCGGTGCGAAAGGAGGGATGGTTTTTATTTAATGATGCAGTGTATAGAGTGCAAAATATAATAAATTATGACAAGCACTCCAAGAAGAAAAAATAAAAGTGTGCAATCGCGAAAATCAGCTATATTTTGCTGACATGTAGTCACGTGGGTACTACACTGAAAGTTATAGGGTTTCTCCGCTAGATAGTGCCTCAGTTGTTTTTATGCGATTTTCAATGGCAAATTAAAATTGTAAAGCCTCTTTTCTTTGATGCTGTAGTGCTCGATCTGTACTATATGAGGCAAGGTCTTTTCATCTCCACCATAATCTCACGACATATTTTGGCCAGTGTTCTGTCCCTTTAAGAGGCAATAGTAGATGAGAAATGCACGTGACAGTCAAGCGCGGCAAAAGCACACACGTCACGCCTCCACTTTTTTCCACCGCTTCCTCATACTTCGCGCTGCACAGCGCTGCGAATGTTTGGCCATTTCTTTCCTTTCCTACTTGCTTCGCTTCTAATCCTTTATTTCTAAACAGACCGTGCCGCCTTCTTTTCACGTTCGTAGCAAGCTTTTTTTTATTTTCCCTATGCACCACATGCTTTCCTTCACAGCTCAAGACCTATGCAAAGTTGGCTTCTCCTCAGACCTGGGTGCCTGGTTGTAAAAGCAATTAAAAAGAAAAAACACTCAGTTCCCTGGCAATCTGAGTTAGCGCAAGTGGTGACGTCATCTCGTGGGCAGTATGTCGCCGCAGACAGACGCATTTTACTATAATTGATTTTTATCAAAAACGTTTTCACTATAAAGGGGAAAAAATGAACAGTCATCTATGGAAGATGAACTGGGACTTCAGCTTCATTTTACTATATGCGAGTTTTTATTATAGTATATGAGTTTACTACAGCGGGGTTCTATTGTATAGTGCAATTCTAAGGGACATTTTCACTAACAGCAACCTTTAGTGTATGAACCAGGCAATTGGAATAAAAACTCATCAATGAGGTAGCAACCTTTAGTGCATGAATTAGGCAATTGGAACGAGAACTCATCAATGGGGTTTTAATACATGTTATCGTGAAGACTGTGCTGTTGTGAGTTGTCTACATATTAGCATGTTTCGTATCCTTCCTCTTCAGACCATCTGTATACTAAAGGAATGCCTTAAAAAGTTATGATGGACACTTAAGCTCCGCCTTTAAAGGTATGACACAATAGCACGGGCTACTACCGAACATATAAAGACTTGCTTTAACCAAGCCGAATGAATGTGCCGGCATGGCCTAGGCGTAATGTGAATGCAAGTACTGGCAGGCTGATTCTGATATTGTTATGGGGCAGCAAGCTGATGAACAAAGCGAACAGAGAGATGACTGATGATCGCGAGATTATTTTAGTGAATCACGGCGGGCCTAGTGCGAGCGCTCCTGTCCGCACCATTGCCCGCTTCTTTCTTGTTTGTAGCAATATCACACTCCCAGATAAAAGAAGGGGCACAAGTTCGCAGCTCCTGGCAAACAAAGTCAGGCAAACCTACGTCCAATCAGTGTGCGGTCATGTCAGCTGCCAGCTACCACCTATCAATGCCACAGTCGTGACTTTAAGCTTTAGACGCTGTCGCCGTCAAGCTCCAGAAAACTTGCAAGTTCAAGAAATGCGCTCGTAATCAGGGTAGACAAGTGCAGGTGTGATTCAACGTGCCCACTATATGCTGCACTTCACCTTCAGTAAAACAAACCAGCACAAAACATGGTACAACATATGAAGAATGTTGACAGATGACATTTGGCTCACTACACCTGGTGCCCCATGTCTAGAACTGGTTTGGGTTGCTGAGAGGTACTAACTTGTCCGCTATGCTGTTCTGAAGTGAATTTCCGCACATCAGGGCTGCTAGGCCATGCAAGCCATTGGGATAGGTTTTTGCGGACTCTGGAAACTTGCCGAGTGGTAGGAGATCATTCTCAGCTTCCTCTTCTTCCTCTGCAAGATCCCTCAAGGACCGTCCCACTGGCAGTGTCCCTTCCTCTTCTGCTGTACTGCTCAAGCATTGCTGCTGTTGCTGGTGCAGCTTGACCGATGAAGACAAGGCAGAGATGTCCCCGTCACCACGAAGCAGCGGGCTGCCCAGGACATCAGCACTCAGGGAGCTCTGGTAAGCAGGCATGTGACCCAGAAGAAATTATGAAATTCAAAGTACAAAAATTGCTTCTCAGATCAACAACACTCAACACTGTCACATACAAAATCCAAAAATCTTGCTCCTGGTACACTAGCCACTCTCGTCTGCACCATTCATAAAGGGACACACAACTAAGTGCGAAAAGAAAAAGTCCTTCATTTTTTTCCTTTTCCATTCCTACTCTTTTGTTTGTCCTTCCTTTTTCTTTTTTCCAGCTAATGTATGCATACAATTTGTGCAATCAAATAAAATGCCCTCAGAGATAATCACTAGTCATCCCGCATGTACGGGTTTCTTTGGCTTGGCTTGGTCTCTCGTTTCTTCATGGTTGCCTCAGCCACAATGAGAATGTTTAAAAATTCTGCCTTCACTGACTGAAAAATTATTCAGGCACCTGAATTTTTCTCTTCCAAGTAAGTAAACATTGACCCACACGATCTAGAATGTCAGTTCTGGAATTGTCAAGAAAAGTTCCTAATGGTTACAGCATAAGGCAGCCAAACTTGCCTGAATGAATTTAAAGAAAGTTAAGACTCAATACTAATATTCAGAACACCAGAACCCTTCTATATATTAACACTGATCTGTGATGTAAGCAAGATGCTGCTGTCACTGACTGGACTAATTGCTTTGGTTTGGTTTGCAGGGTTTAATGTCCCAAAGCAACTCAGGCTATGAGAGACGCCGTAGTGGAGGGGCCTGAAAATTTCGACATTTTGGGGTTCATTAGCGTGCACCGTCACACAGTACAAGGGTGCTTTGCTTTTTGCCTTGATCGAACAGCGGCTGCCATAACTTGGATTCTATTCCGCATTCTTGGGTTCATTAGTCGAGCGTACTAACCCTGAGCCACCGTGGCGAAATTGGACTAATTGGTGATGTAACTAGGGATGGATGCAAAGTACTCATAGAAATTCATGTAAACGATAGCTCTCAAAGCCTGTTTCTTGTTGTCATAGTGCGCTTATGAAGTAGTCCCTTTATGAAGAATAATCAAGTACATTCTAAAACAGATTGTGAAGGCATGAAACGTCATTTCAAAGATGTTACATTTTTAAAACACCCCCACAGTAGAACCTCGTTGATATGCCCCGGGTTCATACAACATCCCAGCTGCTATTGAAGCAGATGCAGGAATCAACTGCACCTTAACTATAATTAAGACACGAAGGAATTTATAGTGCACCAGTAACAGAGTGTGTGATGATTGGCGGTAGCATTTCCCAAAGCACCGTCTACTGCAGTTTTGATGCGAGCCTATACACTAACGGCACTTGCGCACTCCGAGCGTATACATGTATGCCAAAGTCGATCCGCACATGTGGATGGTGCAACACGTGAGCAGCGCAGGCTCTGAGGTTCTGATAGCTCACGCCTATGAAACAAAAAATAATAAATGCACTCCAGTTTTCAAAGCCTGGCGCAAACTGGAGAGTGGTGTACCCATACGGCTCTCCGTGTAGTCACTGAACCCGCGGTGTGTTGCCATGAAACATGCTGCTAACATTGGTGCACCATATTCATGCTTTCCGAGTCCCAGGGGAAATCGTCTGTGGACATCTTCTACATATAAATCACAGTGTAATCCAGTTATAATGATACCAGATACAACGATATATAGCTTATAACGATCAAATTCTTGGGATTTATAAGTTTTCCCATTGCCCCTTTGCAAAGATAAACAATATACTATAATGATTGGTTACCAGCGGCACATCTGATAGAACAATAGCTTTCCGGTCACCCAGAAGATGTTTACCCCAAAAATTTGTCCAATTATTTGTTAGCTATACCGGGTTTTAAGGCACAAAAAAAACCAAGGCTATGCTGTGCCAAACACTATTTTAATTTTTTATTTTTTCTACTGCACAGATGACAACCAAACTTGGTGAGAAGTTTCTTTAATATGTACACAATCCGAAAAAACAATAAATTAAAGCTTTTTTTTTGGGGGGTGAAAATTGTGATTTTAACTCCACATCCCTTTTTAGCTTTTGCGCATGGGTATGAGAAATGAAGCTTTAAATTATATATATTTGGAAGTAGAGACTAATTACCCCAGCCCCAATTATGATTGAAATAATGTGTTGCAAGTTGACACATCTAGTGGTCTATGATAGCCTAATGGCATAGCATGGATGAGTGAACTGTTCACATACGAATGTTCACATACATGACATCGCCACTCAGTAGGAAGTCACTGAATTCAGTTTTTTCATTTGCACAAGCTACAAGCTACAAGAGAGTTTTCTTCAAAGTCATCGATGCACACAGTACTTATGTAATGGTGAGGTGCATCAGCTGATTGAAAAAATTTGCATTGTGAAGCATGAAACCACAGAAGAGGGGTTATACGCCAGTCATTTTAACTTCATTGTGTTCAACTGGCCTGCACTCCAAGAGCAAAAAATGGAACACTTCTCATCAGTCCGTATTAACAGACAAAAATGCATGGGCCCATGGGTCTTGTGCATTTCCCCCTTCTACATTCTCCGGACAGCGAGATTCCATTTTAACAAGGCCTCAATACTTCGAAAAAAAATTGGGTCCCCAGAAAAATTTTTCATAATTCGAGCCATCCATATCAATAAGGGTCGTATGAATGAGGCACGATGGTATACAGTTGAACCTCTATGCAACGAACCCCCATGTAGCGAATTTGCCGATATTACGAAGTTTTTAAATTCCCCAATTCTGGCCGCACTGAACTGCATGAATTTGAAAACTCCATGCAATGAACATCTCACAGTGGTTGACCTTGATATAACACACTCACGGAGTATTTCTCAGCTAGCTCTGAATTACCAGAAATTTGGTGGAATCCCGCAAGTTTCACGACGATAAAAAACGAACTGACACGAGAGGAACTTCTACGATAGCAACACGCGACCACAGTTTATACAATGCGTCATGTTTCAGTGCTAACAGCGCATGCCTCGCTGCTTTCACTTTTGGAATGTGGTGCTACAATACTTCATGCTCAATGGCAGCAAATATAACAGAACAAAACAAAAAAGACACGAGACGAGCAGTGTGCGCCCATCGCTGCCACATGGTTGCTTGCGAACTCCCATGCCACGTCGGTAGAGGAAATAAGCGATGAGTGCTGGCGACGTGAGGCAAAGAGTCTGTTTCCTGGGGCCTTCGGCATGATCATAAAATGTTTCACCACTTCTATACATTGGAATAATTCTGATTTACTATAAACACTGTCAAAGTGGTTTCCCTTAAAATCAATTCTTAACCTAGTTTTCATCATACATTGTCCTTTTGAGTCTTCAAGCAATAACTGCATATAACGAAAACCTAGATGTAACGAAAAATCATGGCATTGAGAATGCTTTGTGCTGTGCCATGCAAGCGTGTCGTCAACCGCCCGCAGGCAGCCATCACGGTCTCTCAAGCAATAGCGAGCTGCCTGTCGCCCGCTGCGTCACCATCAAAGCATATATATAAACGACACTTGTGAAATAAAGACTGATCATTTTGCTTGTGTTACCGAGATGGTTCAATCGAAACACAACACTTTGGATCCAATGAGATATAAGGGCAAATTTTGATACCTATGCATTAAGGGGAAGCCCTATGCACTTCTATAGAATAAAAACATGCATATATTTTTGTATTTCTTAGTTTGCATAATGCAATACCCTTTAGTGCCTGATATTTGTAAATTACTTAGGGTTGCTTTTAGGAGATTTCGACAAAAATCGAAGTTGGGTAGTTTTTGAAATTCGAATGAAAGTTGTCACTTTTCTTATATTTCTTAATTTTGGCCTACTTCAAAGTAACGCAGAGAAATAATGAACTATTCTAGAGCTTCAAGTGTCTCCAGGAATAGAGAACAAGGCCTGGATAATATAGAGAAAAAGTTTCAAGTGAAGCACTATATTTAGTCGTGCCAGGATGTAGGGTTGAACAGTGGCAATTTGCAGATCAAGCGCTGAGTTCTATATTTGTTTTTATAACTTCAAACAATATAATGCAGTGCTTTTCTGAAGGATTCTTGCGAGGAATTTCAATAAAGATCGAAGATGATTCTTTTTAAACTGGAATAAAAGTTGCCCATTATTTGCTGTTTTCAAATTTCGGACGATTTTGCCGTATTTTAGAGAACACACCTAGCGGTCTAGAGCTCCAAATTTTGTCTGAAATTAAGTGCATAACCCTACATAATAAAGAGAAAAAGTCTTAGTGCAAATAATTCAAGGTGTCATGCTAGTATGTAAGGTTGAATGTGGAAAAACTTGGGAGCAAGTTGCTCCTGAAGCAAGGTCTGAAATTTTTTACTAAATCAATTGCAGCAACAAAATATGTTTATAATAGTTCTTTTAAAAGTAAAAGCCACATAGATTTAGTGAGCAAGAAATATTGGATGACAAAATTTTGGTGCGCAAGCAGCAGGTCTCCAAACTTGCAACTTTTTGAAATGCCAAAAGCATTGTTTCCCGCCTATGTGATATACCATTTTTTTTCCAAGGAAACTACACCATACCTTGCAAAACGAAGGTTCATTCCTTAATGTCAAGACATTTGCCCACCCCATACAAAAATTTCATTCAGAAAACAAAAAATAGTTATGGGACAGCTTTTTTTTTGTGTGTGTGTGTGTGTGTTGACACAGACACAGCTGTGCTGACACAGACGCAGCGCTGTGTCTGTGTCTCCTCTCATCCTCGTCGTATATGCGCTGCACCGATAACATGAGGCCTCGATTGCCGTTCTTATCTGAACACACCAATTATGTATATTTATTATGAGATTTTATTGAACAAGAAACCTTGCTTTAACACTTCTGAAAGATGATCTTCAAGCCATCAAAGCAAAATTAACCTGCGCTAGCCATGAGCTTTGCCTGGCTAGGACCTTCTCATTTTGTTGTTCAAGTTTAAACTGTCTTGTTTTCATTTTGTTTGTTTGTCATCGTGTGTGATGGTTATAAAGCACAAATATGCTCCTGATGAATAATGGAAATATGCACTTGCTGGAGCATACAATCACTTTTTCTCATGGCAGCAGATAAAGTGAGAAACCATGAATAAAATGATGTGACAAAAATTGAATATGTACAATAGATCACTGCACGGGCCTGATTTTGTGACCCGTGCCCGGCTCGGGCCCATAGTTTGAAGCCCGAGCCCAGCCCTAATCCATGGCTATAAGCCCGGGCCCGGCCTGGGCCCGAGCTGACATTAAGCAGACCCAAACCGGGCCCGCACTATAAAGACTCGGCCCGGCTTAGGCCCGGCACTCAGTCTGCGCAGACTCCTTAAAAATGTATGGTTAAAGTGAAAAAAAACGGAACGCTTAACACTTTTGTATTCCAACACAAATGACCTAGTCCTGATTGACATGCCAATGGCATATACCCGCAGAACAAAAATTCCAAGCGCCTAGAATGGAAAAGATTTTCAAAGGACTGCATGAAGTATTCCTTCTTTATCGAAAGAGCGCAAGACTGCACTACCAAGGATCTTATTTGGGCTTGCTGGTTGCTAGGATTGGACGTAGTGACTATATACGCATACCTACCTTCTGTATGCTTATTCCACATGTGCTAGCCACTATGTCCAAAGCGAGATTGTAATAAACTTACCAATAATATTGTATATGCTAAGAGCCATGAGTAATTCTCTCTGTTGTCTCAACTGCTGGATTAGCGATGGTAGGTATGCTGTTCACATCTTTTTTTCCTTTGGTCATGACTGTTTTCATGTGTTTTTTCTAATTTACGTCTAGAGTTTACTTTTGATCTGAGCAAAGCCCTCCTATCTTAGCCGTGTGTCTTACCCACCAGTGTGACTAAGGCATAGAACAAATCTGGGCCCCGGCAGCCCCACCTGGACCGCGCCCGTAAAGGTGTCTACACGCCGCGCGAAGTCAGCGCACGCTGAGACATTCAAGCATGCGACTTATACACCGCAAACTACAGTACTGTTAAATTAAATAATGCTACTTAAATGGTTATATATGAACAAATCAAGATGGAAGAAAAATGTGACAAAATGTTCTTCGAAGCTGAGGAGGGCACTGTTGAAGTATTGGCAGAAGCAACTGCTTGGTCAAGAAATTTCTGGCATGCCATCTTAGTTAAAATATTGTGCCCATGCATGCTCAAGAGCTATGGATTAGAAGAATTTTATATATGGCTCCGTATTATCAATTAGCTCTTGAGGCAAGTTATTTGCTAAATCACACACAAAGAGACTGTCCCTGGCAACTGTGTGGAACCTGTGTCATCAAGGGAAGGAAAAAAAAAAAGAAATCTACAGGATCTTGTGCAACAATATTGTATTGAATAACTCATGGCCGCTCTCCGAATTTTTATGGAGACGGAAAAAGATGCCTGTTTATTTTGCATAAATATTTGTTTGAATATCCAAAAATTCCTAATGCAGTACACTCTTATACAATGGCATTTCTCGTATTGTAGAATTTTTTTTTATCAAGAAGGGGGGGGGGGGGGGGGGGTAGATGTTTGCCTGCCGAGCAGTTAATTAACCCTTTCACTGTCGGCTGTTTCTGACTGGGACGCACCCCCAGTGTCGGCTTGGTTTCAGAGAACGAGCATATCAGGGAACGAGCATAAAGATTTATTTTGCATCATGATGGGTATACAAATAAATTAGTCAATGCAATTTGCACATTTCAGTGTTCTGCAGGTGTTTAAATAAACATCATCATCATCAGTCTGACTATAAATGATATATGATAAAATAAAAAAAAACACGCTCAATACTTCTTCAGAGTGTGGTGGATCCTGAGTCCGAATCCGAGCTTGGCTGGTAATCAGAACCCGAAGAGCCATCGCTCCAGTCAGCCGTCGAAGGTCCCGCGCGGTCCGCCATCCGAAAGTAAGCGTGCGCGGAGGGCGCACATTCAGTGGCCAGCACAAGGGAGAGAAACGGCGCGTAGTGAAGTCGAAAGAGAAAAAGATGGAAAGGGGCTAAAACACTCGTGTGCTGCTGCTGCTAACGGCAAGCTGTCCTCAAGCGAGGGCGCGTGGAGAGAGCGAATGCAGCAATCGAGTCATATGTCAGTCGGAGAGAGGCAACCGCGTGCGACCCTGAACTTGCCACGCCGTAGCGGAAGCGCGACAAAGAATAAAAATAAAAACCTCCAAACCTGCCGCAGATGGCAGAACAAACTTTGAACCCATAAACGCACGCGCGCGCCGAAGGATCGCTCGCTCGAGAGAGTAGTGTCACGGAGCGACCACGCCCCCTCCCACGAGCAAAGAACGGGCGGGCGTGGTTGCACCATACTCTTCCATATATGTGTCTTATCGGCGCGGAGCGAGCATATCAGCTTGTAGAAAGATTCAACAGATGGCGGAGCAAGTCCAAGCGCGGCAGCTTTACGGTGAGGCGCGAAGATTTGAACGCAAGATAGAATACGTACGGGTACGTTATTGACACTGCGGGGAGGAAACGCGAATACGTACCGGTACGTTCGTGACAGTGAAAGGGTTAAAGGTTCTTCTTCAGTGTCTCTTATGAGGCTTCATAAGTCCAGTCGTTGGCGGTAACACAAAAACAAAACGATACAAGGGTGCCTTCGGCTAAATACGACTAAGTAGGTAACACAAAAACAAAACGATACAAGAGTGCCTTCGGCTAAATACGACTAAGTAGGTTCACTGATGGCTAAAACTTTCCAAGGCGCGCACTCATGTAAATGAGCCATGTGTCATGTGTTGCAGCGCTCCATAAGACCTGCACTGTAGCATAGTGCGCTGCAGGGTTTTGCACATTTTCTTTTTAAGCTTTTCGCCCGTGTTGTTGAGTGCCGAGAGGCGTGAGCACCTAAGTTACTTGGACAAACCACTGAGTGCAGCTGATTTAAGTCTGTCTATAAATGAGCTTTCTCTCATTCACCATTAAAAAATGTACTATTAATGGTTTATTTATAAAACCACTTTAATGAGTTTAGCGGTGAGATTTCTTAATTCCCGAAAGAAGCAGTGCACAGCCAGCCAAAGCCCGCCCGGGCTTTCAAGCAGGCCCGAGCCCGTGCAGTGCTCTACTGTACGACAATGTTAAAGAAGGTGCTGCCAAGTTTCTTGTTGTGCAAGGAGTGTGTGAATAGTGGAAATTCCAAATATGGATCGAATATGTTTGTTATGTGGTTCATATTCGTATTGGAAAGTGTGATATCTGAAATTTCCGTATGTATTTGAAACTTATGAATACATCGAAAATTTTCAAATTCATCGCAATGTGCGAAATGTCATTCTCACTTTGGTTTCACTGATATGAGGACAACTACTGTGCAGGTGTTCATCAAATAAATTTACTGCGACGGAAGCGACTTTTAGCAGTTTTTAAGGCCCATTCGATAAATCAAGCTATCGGTTAATTCGGACATTTTTTCTGGTCCCTTAAGGTCAAATTAACGAGAGTTCACTTTACTCGGCAGTGATATGACAGCTCCACCAGGTTTCATGCAGGTCCCTCCTGTACAAACAACTGGTAGTATATGGAATCCTGTATAAAATTTATACTGAATATTTCAATAGGGTATACACTTCTGTGCAATTCTAGTTTAATGTTATTTGCAAATACCAAGTGAATTCTGAAATAAACAAGACAAACAATGTTTGGTATTTTTAATATGCAATTTTTTTTTTTTCTGATTAGGTAAATATTCGGCATTCAAAGAGATTTTTTCTCCACATTCGTATTTGAAAAATTCAATATTTGCACACCCCTTATTACATTCAATGCATTAGCATGCCCCTGTTATGATAAGAATGGCACTGAAACGAACTGAAACTAAGTATCACTATACTTTGTCCACAATATGACCAAATAGCATCTCGAGAAGTCAGCCAGAAGAACTCTTGGCTCTGTGCTGCTCACCTTCAACTTAGAAGCAGGGATTCTGCGGGGGCTGTCTGCAGAGACTGAGGAAACGTTCCCATTGACATCACCAGACGCGCTCGGCATCTGACCTTCCCCAGAAGGACCCAGCAGTGGCGCCAGGGGCTCTGCAGCTGATGTGGACCTCTGGAAGACACCAAGTGAGCGGCTGGAGCCACAGCCAGAGCCAATGACAGAGCCAGTCATGCTCAGGTCTTGTAGTCGCAAAGGCAGGTCGTCTCCCATTACCGAGCTGCTCTGGCTACCGTGACCTTTCCTACCACCGCCACACCTTGGAGAAAAGGACTTTCCGAGGGGGTTGAGAGGCCTGATGGAGAAGAAGCATTAGCACATTAGCTGAAGCACTGCCTCAATATGACCCCACGCATACATATGTCCTTAGTAGCAAATGGAATGGGGAGTCCTAAACGAAAAAGACAGTCTCCGAGTAAAGGTTGGCGAGAGACACCGCTCAACCACACACTGGGTGCACCTTGTATTGCAAATGACGAGGAGAGAATTTTAAATAAAAAAAGGCTTATAACATTTTAAGTGGATACTACATTTTACAAAAGAACTAAAGTACAGCCTGCAGACAAGCATGGAACAGCAGAAAGACTGGCAGCTACAATGCCAGAGTAAGTTTCGTCTTTTAAGGTGCAGAACGTATCGTGTGCCAAGATCAGGGTTATAAATGGCTTTAGGTTATAGGAGATAAAAAGCTTTCCGTGTTGTAGTTCAAAGCTTTCAAAACCTAAAGATATAAAAGTTTATAATTGCATTTTCAAGTAAGAGCCCGTTGAGGTGGAAAAAATGTTGATTTCATAGTTAAGAATGAAATGCCTTCTATGTAATTTCTCAAGTTCTTGCATGGAACTAAATAAGTTTATTTAAACCACATCCTCATAAGCTTCCCATATAGGTTCGTTCTTGTTTCACGAGTGTTCAGTTGAGTGTAAGGCATCTGCATCAGTTATGATAATGGTATGAAATCACTGCAATGAAATCTCTTGGTGTCTAGGTGACTTCTATTCGCCCAAATAATCCGAAATCGGCTATACGTGTGGTTTCCTGTTCACTTCAGTGTCTCATTTAGTCTGAATTTTCATTTCATTTAGTATGCCATCTTCATGTAATCTTTGAAGGGCATGCTTACATTTTTGTAGAAGTAAGCAGATGTTAAAATTTTTGGTTGTGAAGTGAACACAAATAATAAAAATTGGTTGCAAATCAAACAGAATATTTCTGAAAACTTTCAAATATGATTGAATATGTTTGATAATCTTAAATATATATACAAATAGTACAAACACTCTTCCCCAAAACACAGCTAAGAAAAAAAAGATGTTTGCCTGCATCCATCATCAGCATAATTTACCATAACTGTATAAGCATAGTAAGCATTAAGCAGACAATGGAGGGAGACTCATTTTGTGCTAATATTGATAAGCTGTATTTTCCATGCCAATATTCTGGTAATAGTTGACTGGATAATTTCATTCAGTGAATATTGCAGTTTTACTGAACGCTTGCATGACCAGAAAGCTTATCGAATATTGTCATTAAGGACTCCAAAGTGACTAGGTACCTTCTTACTGAAGGAGTGGCATCAGCAGTTAATCGAAGCGGCATGGCGTGGGGCACAGGTTGCGAATCAGGCGCAAGGAGCCACAACAAAACACGAGCAAAACCATCTCTTCCAAGCTCACTTGCAATGGATCACAGATGCTCTCAGGATACGACAGGCAAAATACAGTACTCCCATCTCCTCAGCTAAGAGAGACTGGAAGCCTCTGAACCCAATTCAGTTTCTCATAGGTGGATAAAACTCTTTCTTGGCTTTGAAGAGGCTATTTTAGAGCCTTGGATGTCCATGATTGCTTCAACCATGAAATCCATAATTTTGGGCATGGGCGTCTTTATAGTATACTGCCATGTCATGCAGTAGGATTGACTGTCTACCACGATCTCAAGATAAGAGTTTGATCCTGAGGAATTTCATTTCTTGCACAGGGAGAAGAACATTGCTCAAGGTGTTTTGAGACCAAAGGCAGCCAGGAAGATGCACACACCTGCAGAAATCTAACGTGTCGGAATCTGGCCGCTCATCAAGAAAAGCGCATGCTCTTGAGTCTTCTTCATCGTCATCTAGAGGTGGCAGTGGGACAGAATCTGTGTCCAGGTACTCAAAGTCGTCGTAGAAGGTGGGGATCACCACGGTGATGTGCTGTTCGAGGAAGGCAGTAGAAAAGAGGAAACACTGAAAGTGAATACTTAAAACTATTGAGATAGAAATCAGTCAAATTACCTTTTTCTAGAACATACAGTCCAACAGCTTCTGTAAGCTCAAATTTTGCCCTACTGGTGCCTCTGAACTAATTTCTCTACAAGAAATATAGTAAAGAATGGCTCCACCTTGAAAGATCACTGAGATTGGGAGCTCTATGACCTTGTTTCTGTTGCTCATATGTAGGTATGTTACTCATATGTAAGTGCAGACAATCATTACGGACTTTTTCGGCCGCAAGTAGTTCGTCATAATAAAGTTTGGTTCATTTTCAATTCATTCCCATGTGGAAGTTGACTTGTTTTGGACCATACGAATTCGCGATGATATGAATATTTTGCGTGCTCCCTTAGAATTCGTATCATCGAGATTCTACTTAACCAATAATCTACTGTTGCAGCACTGTTTATGCAGGTTACTTTACCATAGAACACATGGCAAAGTTGACGGTGCTGTGGCTGTCCATTGTTATATCCGATACACTGTATTTACTCGCATGTAACGCGAATGTTTTTCACAAAATTCTTGGCTCTCAAAATCTACCCTTGTGCTATAATTAAATACTGCGATTCAGAGTGCCTAAAGCAGTGCCGGGGTGCAGAAATATCGAATCCGTCACCATTCGGTTTCGGCTTCCGCGGTTTTACGACATCGGTACCAGGGAAGCAAAACTGACCAAATCTCAATCCATCCAAAGTCAAAACGTTGCATTTTTTTGCTCGTGGGCTCAGAATCATGTCACCTTTATCCCACGCTTGCAGCACATTTCGCAGTGTATTTATGCAGTTATTTCTATGTTATTGCATTTCGCATGATGATAACGCGCCGTGCACAACAAAACACTCGCTTCAAAAGGAAAGCTATTATGATAGCAGAAGTCGGAAATTCTGCAGCAGCTCAACGGCTAGACATTAACTAATCTACCATACATGGGTGGTAGATGCAGCAGGCGGCAATTTTTAGATGTGAACCTGACCACAAACGCTACCGACATCATCTGGGAGGAAAAGAATAAAAAGGAAGACTCAGTTTCCAAAAGCTCAACCTCCGACAGCGATGATGAATGAGCGTTTTTGATAAGACTGCAAAGGCCACAATGTCTATTAAAGGTACTTTTTCAAGTGCTTATCTCGCATGACATTGTGGTTTTATTTCTTACCATTGGGCAGTATGCGCAATGTTGTCTCTCGCATTACATTCATGGGTGTACTTATTACATCTGAGTAAATATGGTATTGTTCAAAGCGGTATTGTTATAAGTGGGTTTGACTGTAGTATCATCACATTATGTGGACCCCACGCCACGAAGGAAACGAGGGGCTAACGCTTCAGCTCGCGATCTTGCCAACTGAATGTAGTTGCAGTTGCCCTGTAATCTAGTGTAGTTGCATGGTAACACCTTGATACTGCCAGGTTCACCCACCACCACAAGCTGCCTCGCCTCAGAGGGGGCCTTAACCTTGCGTCACATTCAAATGCACACTTCTTCAAACCTTCCGAGACTTTACAAAATCACTCCCCCCCAATAACGCAACAAAATGGCTCAGCTCTAGTCAGACATATTAACGTGACAGCACTAAAGGCACTGTTCACCACAAAATTCAGCGTTGGCATCATCACCAGAGTTGTGAGGGAAGAATCATGAGCATGGCGCTGGCAGGCGATAGCTGGCAGCTGACATGGCCGTGCATTGACTGGACGTAGGGTTGCATCAAGTTACTTTTGTCAGGAGCTGCCAACTTGGGCCTCTCCTTTCACATGGAAGGACGGTATCAGAATCAGCCTGCCAGGACCCTTGTAGTCACATTACCCTAGGCTACGCAGGCACATTAACATGGCTTGGTTAGAGCAGGGCTTTATATGTGGGGTGGTAGCCTAAGCTAAACATCATACCCTTAAAGAAGGAGCTTAAGTGCACTTCATAAATTTTTAAAAGTGCCAGGCTAAACTGCAATGCTTACAGGCACCAGACATGTCACCTGAAAAGAGGAAAGTACAACTGACCAAGAGTTACCTTGAAATGCCAAGAACCACTCATCAAACTGGTACATTTGTTGGCCAAGGCCACTGGGGTTCTGAACTAAGAACTCCAAAACCAGCTTAATTAACACAGTTTCTCTAGTCAACAAAGGTTTTTAGTGCAAAAGCACTACTTTATGAGGTATATCAGAAAAACAGAGGAGGTATATCTGAATCATGGAAGCAACAGGTGTTGCCAACACTGGCTTCGCCACTGAAATGGGAGGGTAAGATCAGAACCCAGCTTTCCAAGATTATTGCATCCAGAGTTGGACGCGCTGCCCCTAGGCCATGCAGGCACGTTCGTATGGCGTGGTTGAAGCGGGGCTTTATATCTATATTGCTTCTGGCAACCTGGGCAGCATACATCATGACCCTCCTCATGAGCGTGCCTCTGGCAGGTGGTAGCTGGCAGGTGGTAGCTGGCAGGTGGTGTGACCAGCCACTGGTTGACGGTCGCTATGATGACACCTACCTCAAAGTCACTTGTCTTTCTGCTTGCTTACGTTAAATGTGTGCGTGACATCAACAGCGATGTATTTGTCACGCAGACTAATTGCATTAGCTTATGTGATGAGCCAGGTGAATTCTGTGTTTCGAAAAGGATAGCGAGCCTGGTCCTTCGTGGCAGTTGTAGGAGGTTGAGATGTACCACACCCTGCAGTGTGAACAGCAAGGAGAAGACAGCAACGACGTCGTCTACCACAACAAATTATGCCAATCCAGTGCTTTTGCATGCTACGCTAGGTTTAGTCACATTAAACTCATGCAAATTTTTTTCTTCCTCCTCCTTCCCTTTGCAAGAATGGTGATGAGGAGGCAAGTTGCATGTGCAGTATGCAGTTAGAAAAGCTCCATTCTAAATGACATTTTTATTTCCCAAGTAGCAACATGCTGCCAAACTGACACTTTACAGAGTGGAGTGCATACGACACCCGTACGGCTCAGATTCAGCAAAAACCACAGTGGACACATTCGACATCACGGATCTAATCTGAGTTGTGCACTGGTTGCAGAAGTCTGAAATTGTCCCCTTTCAAGACTATAAAAAACTGGTGCTAGCCTGTTCTCTAACCGATATCAGTGAAAGACAGTGTCTTTCTGGCTACTCGTGGTCACACCACCGAAGGCGCACAGCCAGACTTTTTAGGAGACTCATACCCAATTGCAAAAAAGCAGCTGAGACCCAGCACGTACCTTTCCCTGGAGCTGATTCTGTGTGTAACCAAACAGCATGAGGGAGAAGTTTGTGTTGCATGAGTGGATCGAGCCGTCCGGCAACACTGTGATCATGCCACTGATGTTTGCGAACACCCACACCACACCCTTGTAGACACTTGCAACCGATGCTGCCGGACTGCCATCTTCTCTGGCGCTTTTGTCACAGTTACCACCACGCTCGCTCAGTTCGGCCCCATCATCAAAGGAGACTGGCTCAATTAGGATGCTCAGGGGAAACGTGCTGCCATCACGAGTTCTCCCTGTAGCTTGCTGCTTGCGCACCATCTGCATGAAGGTTAAAAAAAATTGTTTTTCAGTCTCTACTACAGCAGTTGTGAAGTGCAGTAGAAACTCATTGATGCGTTCCTGGTTCATACAATTTCCAATTACATACACTCATAATCGCGAGCAGTAAAAAATCTCTTGTAGAGTTACACTATTTTTCTCCCGGTTAATATGTTTCAGCGTTAACGATTTCCCAGTCACTACGCTAGAAATTTTGACAAATTGTGGTCGTATATGTTTTGCAATCAATCGGACATGAGCTAACGAGCACTCGCGACATGAAAAACAGACCAGCAGCGCTCGCTCGCCATGGTTGCTTTCTTGCAGTACCTAAGTGCAAAGGGACGAAGCATCAAAGAAAACCAACGAGCCATTGTACGAGGTGCCCAATCCCATGAAAACATAACTTCATAAGAAGTAATGCGGTGGCTTCCTTGCAGTGCCTTAAGGGCATAGGAGTGAACCATTTAATAACTACAACTATTCGCTTGCATACTAGTGGGCAGAGTCTAGGACACCTGAGCAGCACGAAAAAAAATGCAGCGACTGTAAGCCATCGCGATGGCTTCTCCACATGTCACTAGTGTAAAACGGTGAAGCATCTGGAAACAACCAAGGAAGCGATCTCGGCTTGTCATTACCTACTACGAACTGAATTTGTAACTAAACCTCTTCCGCGCTTGGGATAGTGCAAAAACAGAATAAATTCTGCGAGAGCTAAAAAAGGAGCTGTGAATACTAGATGCCTATAAATACCGCCGAAGAATTGACGCGTTTGAATTGTGGTGCTGGCGAAGACTCTTAAGAGTTCCTTGGACTGCCAGAAGATCAAATCAGTCGATATTGTCGACCATAAACCCTGACTGCTCATTGGAGGGTCAAATTCTAAAGTTAAAGCTCAGCTACTTTGGTCATCTGATGAGAAGAGAGGAGTCGCTGGAGAAAGATTTGATGTTGGGAAAGGTTGAGGGTCGCCGGAGAAGGGGTAGGCAGCGAACGCGATGGTTAGATGGCATTCTCGAGGCATTGCAGATGAAGCTATGTGATGTTAAGAAGATAGTGAGAGACCGGAAAGCGTGGCGTGACATGGTCCATAGGGTCACGAAGAGTCGGACACGACTGAACGCCTGAACTGAACTGATAAATGCTAACCTACACTTTTATGCAATGAGTCTTAATTCTAAATGTAATAAGGGAGTAATTACTCATTGCATCCACCCAAGCGCAGCCATGCGCGCAGTCATCTGCTGACCGTCCTGGTTAGCTCAGTCGGTAGAGCGACTGCCCCGGAAAGGCGATAGTGCCGGGTTCGATTCCCGGATCAGGACGAATTTTTCTTTAACTACGAAGTTTCTGAGAAAGCTGTATAGCTTTCCTTCGTAGCCGTATGGCTGCGCTTGGGTGGATGCAATAATTACTCCCTTATTACAAATCGACTCCACCTTGGGGGATTCCCCTAAATATTTGACCAACACTATTCCCACTTCAAGTTATAGATCAATTCGCTCTCTCCCTACTATCTGATCTGCTGATCGTCCTGGTTAGCTCAGTCGGTAGAGCGACTGCCCCGGAAAGGCGGTGGTGCCGGGTTCGATTCCCTGATCAGGACGAATTTTTCTTTAACTACGAAGTTTCTGAGAAAGCTGTATAGCTTTCCTTTGTAGCCGTATGGCTGCGCTTGTGTGGATGCCATGAGTAATTACTCCCTTATTACAAATTACTCCACCTTAGGAGATTCCCCTAAATATTTGACCAATTCTAAATGCTTTTGTACCTCATTCAACAGTTAAAATTTAAAAAATCAGGCAGTTCAGATCATACGTTTTCTTGGATACAGCCAAACCTCAAAATAATGAACCTTAATATCACAAAATTCGTGATGTAACCAACACATTTTTTAAATTTCTCAATCTCTGCCCTATTGAAAATTGTGTATTCTTTTTTATTTGCAATTAAAGTAATTTTATGCTGTACTTTTTTATTTAGCGAAGTCTTCACGCATCACAAGCATGTACCAGCAGTCTTCTTGACAACCGGATGAGAACTAAAACTTTAGCCAAGACACACTCCACTTTGCATTTGCCCTTTTATGCACCAAATTTGCCAGTAGAATCTGTGAGCAAAACAAAATGATGATAGGGGCATACCGCCGCGCCGTCTGTCGTATGCATACAAAATCTGCGGTGCGGAAGTTTCAGGATGCGTCATGCCACTAAGTCATTGGCCAGTAAGAACGGCAAAGCGCTAACAGGAAATGCATTATTTACTCGTGTGAGGGACCCACTTTTGTCAGGAAACATTCGACGTCAGTTTGAGGGCAGAGTTCAATATGTGGGAAGAAGTACACTTTTTTTATTTTTAAGGAAGCTGTCCATCCTTTCACCCATCAATTGCCAAAGAACCAATGCGGTCAGCCGCAATTATGACAGCGGCTCGTTAGCTTCGAAAGGTGTTTGTGGAATCCTATCGTGCTGCGAAGAAATACACTGTGGAATGCAACGACGCGAAACAGAGGGATGCGCTAACGACTAGCATTTTAATTTTATTTTCAGGTTCTAAGTGGCAAAGTGCGAGGAGGGCTCATTACTTAAGTAAATACGGGACGCATACGTGAGGCCTGAGCAAAAGATTGCTGGGCGAAGGTAGCTGCGGCGGCGTGGGCAATGCACACATGCGACAGCGTCCCCGTTAAAATGTAGTCCCCATTTGCAAACGCTGGGTGATGACGATGATGATGATACCAGTGGCAACATCTGATGCCGGCTTTGAGTACTAGGTTCTGCACTCTCTCTTTGCTTTGCTTACATTGAGAAAAATGATTTGTTCGCATCGATTTGCTATCACTCATTATCCCCCTGATATACAAAAGAACATCCAGTGCCCTTGTTAGCGCTATTATAGCTAGAATTTCTTACTTATTTTTTTTTGTATTCATAATTTGCAAGTTCCCATCTACTAGCAGTGTTCCATGAATCTGCTAATTTATTTGGGCAGCTCAAATATGAGAACCTTGACGTAACAAAATTTTCGGCTGCAAGTAGGACTTCGTTATATTGAGGTTCGACTAATATATTTTACTTTCCACATTTAAAAAAAAAAAATGTTTCGAGGTTTTAATGTACTACAATAATTGTGAGGTATGCGAGCATCACATAGGATGCAAAGGTGTCGAGAGGCTACAGAAAAAAAGATATCAATGGTGAAACTGCAATATGTGCACAGTCCACACCAATTTCATCCTCAACCTTAGCTCGGACACAAGTAACTCACATATGTTCCCTGGCCCGCACCTGGCTTTCTTCCTGTTCCTGAATTTCAGACCAACCATTTTGCAATTTCCCATGTTCATATGGCTGCATTAAGTCTGCCGCACACAGCTCCAGATAGCAGACCCTGTTACTGCCTTGGCGCTGCAGGTACAAGTCGGTGGATTTTTACATACCCCTGCAACACTGTGTCTTGAGGGACCTCACCTTGACTACTCCATCTTGGCAGGTGGGAAGAACGAGAGAGGGAATGATGTCGGTAATGAGAGTGCCTTCAAGCTCCACACCATCTGTGTATCCACACAGTGCAGCCAGGCTCTTGTCTGCACTCAGAATCTGGCCCTGGTAGTGAGGAAGGCAGCAAGAAATGAGCAACGAAAGGCACTAGTGCACCAACTTACAGGTTCCTCACTTCAATTCTATATTGATCATCACTTCCCACATATGCACAGACAAAATTATTACAGTGGCAGACTCATTTTACAGACTCCAATAAGGCAAACACTGCTGGGGAACTGCCATGCACCCCATAGGAATGCTGGACCTAAATTTCAGAAAATCGACCAGCGCAAAATTGGTTTTAAATGGGGTCAAACTGAATGAACTGGCTTGGATAGACCTGGCTATTTGTTTCCCACTGTTGCAATTCAAACTATTGGCACACTCTTCATTGCCATCAAAATGGCTGACAAATAAGCACGCAATTGCACTGAAAGTGGGATGGCAATGTCCGTGGTGCAGGGCTAATGGGTGGGGGGGTGGGGGGGGGGAACACGGTGGCTGGAATTTCTGGGGCTGCAGTCGACGGTGCCTTCTTCTCTCATGGGTTTCCCTTCTCAGACTTTACGACTATCATTGCTCAGGGAAACAAACTGCCTTCTCGCATCTCATATCATACACAGAGCAGTGCAAGGTGCACAGCAAGACCTGCGGCTGCACTGCATGGTCTGATATGGGGTGGTGGCAGTCATCACAATATGATTTTGGCTCTAATACCGTAAGATAATATAACTTGATAACATAATGTGGAAAACAGCTAATTTATTGCAACTTTTCAAACTGGTTCCTTCCAGCAAGGTCCCAAGTTCATATAGATTTAGGAGACTGATTGCTCGGACCATTTCTGGTGTTCTGCTGGAGTCCGAAAAATCAGTTGCCGATAGCATTTATGCCCTAAGCAATACAAATTATACAAAATAACAAGAAGCCTAGAAAAGCAAACTCAAAACCTTAAAGAGAACGTGTAACATACAAAATTCAGTACAAATATTTGGAACCGCAATTTTCAGCCTGAGCAAAGAAAAGGCATCACAGGGAATATAGACAATCAATCCCTTTCAATAAAATGCTCAGTTGAGCATACAGTAAGACCTTGTTCATATGTTCCCAGTTCATACGCACAAGATTATAGGCAGTAAAAATATCCAACACAGTTCCTATTTTTCTGAATATGTTCCCGCTTTTTTCCAATTACTGCATTCCAAATTGCATCTAACTGCGGTTCTATAATGTACTCAAGGACAAACCGCACATGCACTAACATACGAGCGAGCTGATCCAAGGGATGTACAACATGATGAGCTGATGTGCGGTGGCGCTCACCCACCATAGTGGCTTTGCTGCAGTGCGAAGGGGGTGAAGTGTCAAGTTAGACGACAACCTAATGAGAGGACTGTTCATGGAGAGGAGAAACGTAGCAGCTCCTTCACAGTGCCCTGGGGCATATTAACTACAACTGTGCTCTTGCATACGAACAGATCAGCTATGGGGAGCGCAGCGAGAGTTAGCCACCGCGAAGGCTTTGCCACAGTGCAAAGGTATAAGGGGAGGAAGCATAAGAAAAACCTGCGGAAGCAATTCTAGGCTTGCCAATTGCATCAGAATATCAGATGTGTTGCTGAATCTTTTCCGCATGAAGGACAACACAAAAGTGGACTGAATTCTGCGAGAACTGAAAAAAGCTGCTTTCATATCTTCTAAAAAATGCTAATTACATTTTTTATGAACTGAAAATTTCCATAAATGTCTGTGTAGGTCCTTGAACGGTTGTATTTTTCGAAATTAGGCAGTCTGAATCATGCGTTTTCCCAACACAGCAACGAGGCTTTACTGTATGTGCTTCAAATCAGGCCGCTGATATGAAAGCCTCCTAAAGAAATGTAAAGGTGATGTATGTTGATACCATTTTGCTCTGAACAGCAATAACAGAGACTGGTAGACAACAGAACTGGACGACGAAAGTAAGAGTAAGTCTGATGCTTACGTTTATAACCTGTTGCAAAACAAAAGCACACTGGCGTACTGGCCTCACCCTAGCAGAGTCGAAAGTGACGACTGCAGTGGTCCGCTGCACGGGCTCCATGACGACTAGGCAACGTGGTTCAGAATCAGATTCCAGCTTGCGTACCCACACTGACACTGGAACCACCTTTCCATCATTGTCGATGAGATCCATCTGCGCAAGCAGGCGAAATGACGCTACATCACACAGGTTGCATCCACAAGACATGTGCCAAACAGTACTTACTCCCGTAATAATGCAGAAGCCAAGATAATAAATATGGCCCCGTGTATATATATTTATTTATTAAAATAAGGAACGATACAGTTGAGCAAAGTGCAAATCTTACCCCGCACATACACACACCTCCCAAATCATCCTCAATGCATTGCCCATCCTAACCTCATGCGCATTAAAAAGCCCGCATACACTCCTTTTTACACTTGGTTTAACAGCCAGAACTGTTTCCCATAATTATGTGGGACATCATACATGGAGGATTAAATAAAACGTTTGCAGCATAACGACAAAAACCAATCCTACAGCTGAAATGCTTTTATATCCCAAAGCAGCTAAGAAATAAATAAAGAGCCACAACTGCAAGTGTAATATTTCCCATTCAATGACCTACAGTCTGTTTCTAGCCCCTCAGAGGGCGTAAAGTATTCGACTGCGCAGCACACTGCAGGCTGTTTCATCACCCACCCATTAACACCCTTGTGACAGTGTCATGGCAATGAATGTCGAAAATGAACAAAATGCTAAACAGCAACAAGAAGGTGAGCTTGCACTGAACAATAAGATTGTAGTCTTCAGGGCTGCTGCTTCACTTCTAAGCTGCACGTCTACGAGACAAGGCAAGGACTTTTCAACAGCTTTTTCAAAGAAGTCGTCCGCCTGGCGGCTGAGGCCGCGAAGAATTAATGTATCCTTGCGCACTTCTAGTTGCGGAGTCCCAGCCCCCTATTCGGGTCTGCGTACCTGGGTGGGGGAGTAGGGGGACCCCCTGTATCGGCGGCAATAAAGTTTCAAATATAATAATTCACAACTTCATTAGATTAAACTTCAAGACAGCGCAACACTGACCAATGATAAAGAAAGGCTTTTTAAAAGAAAATTTGCGCATTTAAGAAGCCCTATGTTTTTGTCACATTATATACGAATACCAATCAAGTGGCACTGGCGCACTATTCGCTAAGAGTACCCAAGCCTCATGAGAGAACATTACTGAATCTTGATTTATGCAACCTTCATTGTGAAGTCATAATTAAAATTCTCTATTCACAATGGTACCACTAAACACAATTCCATCTAAAAAAAAGCAAGATCTTTTTTGTTCCACGGTACTCTCATAACACGTTTTGCATTTTTAGCTCAGTTATCAAACCCTTTGGAGAAAGGCACGGTGAAATTCCACAGACTACAGCGTTAACTCTGCCCACCAGAGACAGATGAATCAACGTTACTAGAACAAACTCAGTTTCACAGCTCCACCCAGATAGGTGTCCCCGGTGGCTGTCGCGTAAACTAACGGCGCTGCAGTCGGCTCTTGCTCCTTGCCGGGCGTGTCTTCTGCTACACACGACATGGAAGCACGGAGCAGCCGGCACACACATAGCTGTTACGTGCTGCAATTTCACTCTACATGGCTGCAGAGCAGTTAGGACTACATTACGACTCCCCCCCCCCCCCAAGCATGCATAACCTCAGAGAACGCATTTGTGTGATGCGAAATTTAATGCCGTGAGACAAGTGTGACAGGGTTTCGACTTGCTCACCAGAACCATTCTTAATCATGTTGTCTGCTCTTCGGTATCATTTCTTTTTATTACGCGATATCGTACGCAGCTCGTCCAGGCAAAAATGCGTCACGTTTACCGTAACTATGAATTGAGAAAAACGTATCCGAAGAATATGCACAATCATTTTGCATTAAATTATGGCGTAGCCATTAATTGTGCAGCGTTCAGTGTGGTGCCATGCAATTGCACTTCTTAATCAGCTTCCACCTTCTTTTCCAATTTCAGTCCAATTTGTGACAAAGATTTAAGCCACCGACATGTGTGCCTCCAATTCTATGCCGTTCACTGTAAACGTAGGGTGTGCACCGAGAAGATGCTACGTCTTCCCCTTAACCCCTTAAGGGCCAAAAAAATTAAAAAATTATGTTCCCAAATTGCCAAATTTTTTTATTATGTAAAATGCTTCAGTAAAGTGTTTGAAACACAAAAAAAATGACAGAAACAATTTCTGGCGGATAATTATATTTTATTAGTCATTACCTGCCCCCTTGTGCAATACTCCATACCTTACACCTTTGAGGAGCATTGAGAAATAAAAAAATAAATTCTTGAAAGCACAGATACAGTCGAACCCGATTATATCGAACCCGGATATATCGAATTTTGGTTATATTGAACTCATGGAATATCCCCTTGCAAATCCCATGTAAAAGTATAGGAAAGCCGCGTCATATATCGAACTCAATTTCACCAGTCGTTCGATATATCGAACTCCGCACCACGCACTGGAAAGTGTGCTTTCCCGAAAGACGATCGCGTCACCCTTGGCCGTTTGCCGCGTGACGTTTTCAAGCCACGCGCTGAAGGAATGAGAGGGGACATTTCTGGACAGTGCCGCCCGCGCCCATTCCCCAAAGGCACGCGCATCTGCAGTTATCGTTTCCCGTGCGCCAACACATGACGTTTGCAAGCCATGTACGTGGGTGTGCCCATTCTTTTGCTGAGCTATCTTCTCCTTCAGCACGCGCTACGCATGCGCCAAGCCAGCTCAGACCGTTTTCAGACAGACGTCTGACGCTTTCTCCACGTGGCTATGGCGCCTGCGGATGTTGCGGCAGCTCTCTCTCTCTCTTTTTTTTTATGTCATCCTTTCTTATCATTGTGCTGTACGCCGTAAGATATGGCGGCTGGCTTTTTTTTTTTTTCTTTTTTTTTTTTGCGGGAGCCGTTTATTTTTGCATGTATGAATCAATGAAAGCATGCGGTCTGCTGCTGCGATCATGACCACCACCCCAAGCGCAGCGTGATAAATCCAACCAGGCTTGTGCAATCAAGCCATCCGGGGCACTCTGCCAAGTTCGCTCCCCGCCACGGGAGGAGCTATAAAAAGATAAACCGCTGCGCAGCATCTTGGCACGCTGCCAAGAAAGCTGCGGATGCGACGACCGAAACAGAGTGACGCGTGCCATCGACATGCAAGCGAAAACGCTCGCGATTTCTGCTGCAGGGACACAGAAACCTTGTATTGAGCTGTCCCGGTGGCTTGAGCGGCAAGAGGGACGCAGTTCCAACAAGTTTGAAATTTTGCCGCTCGTCGCTGAGATCGCTCAATCGCTTGCATGTGAGCGAGCTGGCTTTAACACATCTTTTTTTTTTTTTTTTTTTTTCAAATTCTCGGGTGCAAAAGTGGAAGGTGGGTTCGTTATGCGAGTGGGTTCATTACGCGACAAACATGGTATCGTTTTTTCGCATCGTAATGCCGTCACAAGCCGATTTTTGTATATCGAATTATCGATATACCGAACTATTTCGCGATCCCCTTCGAGTTCGATATATCCGGGTTCGACTGTAGTATGAAGTGGGTTAGAATTGCCGTGCAAAAGATGCACCATTGCTTCTAGATGCATTCAAACTAGATGAGACCACTATCCGTGTGTTAGCGTTCGAAGCATGGCACTGCGCAGACGGCCTTCTCGCACCACCAGGTCTATCCGGCACCATTCACAGGAGCTCGCTATCGTGTCATCACTGCTGTCTTCCGCTTCTGACTTGCTGTCGGTAAAAATGTCATCACTATCCTCTTCACTTGAAGAACAAAAAACGGCATCATCATCACTTGCGCTATCATCTGACGCAGAATAATCTCCCGCACCAGATTCACGCATGCATGATGCCATAATAAGAGAGTAATTACTCATTGGCATCCACCTAAGTGCAGCCATACGGCTACAAAGGAAAGCTATACAGCTTCCTCAGAAACTTCGTAGTTAAAGAAAAATTCGTCCTGATCCGGGAATCGAATCCGGCACCACCGCCTTTCCGGGGCAGTCGCTCTACCGACTGAGCTTACCAGGACGGTCAGCAGATCAGACGGTGGTGCAATGACATTGTTCCCATGTTCTGTGAAGTTTGGTGGCAGAACATCAAAACAGCCAGTTTGGAGCTGTTTTGGAGGTATATTGCATTTTGGAGCAGGATGGAGCTGGGAAAGCAGTTTGGAGCGAAATGGAGCAATTGGACCAGCTCTTTCACCCCTGCTGCTGCATTTCATTCGCATACGACATTAGTGTTGTTGACAATTCATCTTGTTGTGGCACCACAGGGACAAGGACAGGAGCAGAGAGAGACAGAACAGGTGCTCTTTCACACATGTATTACATGTCCCAATAAGATTTTGTCAGTTGATAGTAGAGCCCTTGTTATGTCTTTCTCCGCTTTTGTCCTCGTCCCTGCGGCCACAACAAGATGAATCCATACCAACTTGCAGTTTTCCACCCTCTTGTTGACAATATTGCATTTCTGCTAATTTTTTCATGTCGCACTAATAAAACCCCAGGGTCATGCAATTAACTTCTAATGCCCTTTCTGGCACTGTAGATACCTTGAATATCGTGTTTTAAAACTGCAGTCCAATGCTAGTTTGAAATTGCATTAACTTCCCCTACAAGCAGTAAAATTATGTATTTTTCTGTGTGTGTGTGTGTGTGTGTGTGTGTGTGTGTGTGTGTGTGTGTGTGTGTGTGTGTGTGTGTGTGTGTGTAAAGGGGAAGCACGAATCTCTCAAGGGCGCGACTTGATTACTCGCAATATAAGTTTTTTTAACACACTCGTGCTCTTGTTCAGTCGTTTCCATTCGCAGTGCGCACACCCATTCTCAATGATTCCTCTTTCAGTAAACTCACTACAGTAGAATCTCGGTGATACGAAATTCAAAGGGAGACGAAAATTTTCGTATCACCTGAAATTTCGTATCACCAAAAAACGAGCAAAATCCGTTTTCAAGCCTTCCAACAGGTACGAAATATTTATTTTCGTTGAAAGAAATCGAGTATATCCTTCTGCACCTTCTTTTCCGCGAGATCTGATAACAGAGTTTTGAAAACTGAAAAATTGGGCCGCTGTCTTCTCCCGCACAGACTCGAACGTCACGGCGCGCCGCAGAACATCGATGGCGTGCATCGTTTCTGCTGCCGTCGGCGGTGGGTCATCAATGCTTTGGTCGTCGTCATCTTCGTCACTGCATGGAATGCCAGGCTGTGATGACGCTTTCTCAGCAATATCTTCAACCGTGCGGAGACCACAGGTGGCGAGGTCGTCATCCGCGGTGACGAAATCGTCGACGCAACAGTCGACGTCAAGTTGATTCCAGACATCGATGGGAATCGGGTCTGGCACTTGCGAGGCAGTAGCCACAGCGGATTTGAAAACCCCACACTTCGCGAAACAATTGGCGATGGTCGTAGGAACGACGCGATCCCAGGCAATTGCAAGAAAATGCACAGCGTCCAGAAGAGTGATCTGGAGATTCGCGTCCTTCCTTTCAATCTTCGAGAGGAGGCGGCGCACCAACAAAGCTTTGAAATGGTACTTAACATTCCTTATAATCCCAGCATCCAGTGGTTGCAAATGACTTGTTGCGTTCGGGGGCAGGAACACCACCTTAACACTCTGTAGTGTCATTTGTTTTGGATGGGCGGTGCACTGGTCCAGCAGCAAAACTATTTTTCTGTTGTGGCAAGACATCTTGCGGTCGAGGTACGTGACGAATTCCATAAACAAAGAAGACGTCATCCATGCTTTTCTGTTCGCCTTGTAGATGCAGGGGAATCGACCGGCTGCCTTAAAGCATCGGGGCTTTTGATATTTGCCAATGACTGTCAGCGGCATCTTTTCCGATCCGTCGGCGTTGCAACAAACAAAACTGTGATACGTTGTTTGCTCTTTTGTCCGCCCCGGCAGGCATCGCCTTTAAAGCACAACCTTTTTTCGGGCTGGAGATTGTAAAACAGCCCTGCTTCATCTACATTAAAAACATCATGTGCCTCATATCCCGCTATGTAAGACGGCAGTGTGGTTGTCATCCAGTGTTCCACGGCGGAGGCGTCGACTTTTTTTCCTTCGCCACAAACGGTCTTGTAGGAAAGATTATGACGCACCTTGAACCGGTGAATCCATCCACCGGAGGCCCGAAAGTCACCAATTCCAAGTGTGAGTGCGATGTCCGCTGCCTTCTCACGAAGCACTTTTCCGTCGATGTTGACGCCGGCCGCCGTGACCTCTCTGAACCACGTTAGAAGAACCTCTTCCAACTTCACATGGTGGGCAGTCTTGGCTTCCTTAGAATTCATCGCGAAGTGCTGCACATTCTGCATAATTTGGTCGCGCTGACCAACGATTGTTGACAACGTTGACAGCGGCAGGCCTAGCTCCTTGGCCATGTCAGTGGGCCTTTTCTTGAGCTCTTTGTCCACCTTATTTAAAATTTCCAATTTGTCTTTAAAGGTCAGCGCCTTTCTCTTCCGTGACAATGCAGTATGATGTACCTTTTCGCGTTGCCGAGATGATCACAAAACGACGCGCTATCAACGCGGTGTCAGCCTCAACAAACGAGAAAACGAAGCAACGTGTAGCAACGTGTTGCCGCTGCAGCGGAGACTCCGGAAAGCGGAAGAGCGTGGCCTGCAGGGCGGCGGAGAAATGTGGAGAGGGCCGCAAAACGTGCGCACAACTAAAAAAAAAAACAAAATGCGGGGGGAGGGGAGAGAAAGAGAGAGAGCGGGAGGGGGGGGGGCAAGATATCGCCGTTTTCCTTCGCCAACTTGCTGCTGCCGCGGGTTGCCAAGCCGGTTTTTTCCCGCTGTAATTTTTTTTTTTCTTCTTTCGCACGCGTGTGCGTGATCCGTGCTATCAGTGCTGCGCCGCTGCGCACGCTTTTCTCGCTGTGCGTGTGTGCGTGGGCCTCGACCGGTCGTGATACCGAAGTTCGTATCACCCGTAGCGAAAAGAAAAAGTGTTCGGAACATCCGATTTTTTGCCCACTGAACGCAATGCAATTCGGCCGGGGAATTTTATGAATTCGTATCACACCGAATTTCGTATCAGCCGAGTTCGTATCACAGAGATTCTACTGTAAATAACTCTTCACATCTGACGCTTTAGACGACACAAGAATAATTTTTTTTTACATTGCTATATACGAAAGTGCGAGAGTGATGATCCGGAGTATATTCCACGCCATCCCTCAAAAGTAAGACAGTGCTCCTATGCACTGAAAGTTTGACTAATTTGTTTGCATGACAGGATCTATGCCCTGAAAGAACACACTACAAAACACAGGCCAGGGAGTAAAGCAAGAAACGGTGCTTGTGAGCAAGCCGACGGCACTGTCACATGTTTCACAGCATTAACAAGTGATTTTCGCATAACATAAAAGCTTTTTTCAAGCTCATGCGTGGCTTCGAAGCCAAAGCTGTCGTAAGGTAGTTATAATTATACTGTAGCCATGTACAGTGCAACGGCAGCACTTAAAAGCTACGTGTGTGCTGACCGCTCCACGCTTCCGCGCATAGCAGACAATGCGCCCGGCAAGGAGCAAGAGTTGACTGCAGCGCCGCTAGTTCTCGCGAAGGCCACCTGGGACACACTTCTCCGCTGGGTGGTATGGGGAGCTGTGAAACTGAGCTTGTTCTAGTAACGTTGAGCTGAAAGGCATCACATCCAGCACCTGCACATATGACTGCATACAAACAGTTGAGTTGTGACGCAGTGCCATTCGCAGCCTTTAAATCCTGTAGCTTGCAAAGCCCCATCCTTGCTGTTACTCGATCGCAGTGTGCAGGTCACATGACAATCCCTCCATTTGACCGAACCAGGAGAAAGGAAGCACAGCACTTGCCACTTTGCCAGCGATGACAACCACCTCTCCTGCAGCGTCGACATCGGCCTCGGTGAGTGCGTACTGGCCTTTCTTCATGGCTAGGAACTCTGAAAGGCGCCGATTGCCCACCTGGGTGCCCAGAACGCCCAACAGGGCACAGGCTGCCTTGTTGGCCGTCAGGATCTGCAAGTAACAACCCCGGTGTCATCAGTCAAGTTTGGGCTCACTGTCTCTCTGTTTGGGCACTGTCTCAAAAGAAGTGCTCAAGGGGCACTGGTACTAAGGGCAAATTAGAGGAGCATATGAATAAAAATGCTAGGTTGCTAAGCAAGTACAAACAATAAAAATTGAATTCAATATCAGTCCAGGTAGTTCAAACTAAAGGTAGATGCAAAATGAAAAATTAAAGATAATGCACGCTTCCACTGAGAACGTCTGCCAATTTCTTCCCTTCCTGACAAATAACTCCACTCTTACTGCCGGTTTTTTTAGAGCAGCCAGCTTTTCCTTTCTAATTTCTTAACAGTAGATGGCATCCCATTCTTTTGAAGACATCCGACAAGGACGCAGACATAGTGGTCGTTGGCAACTATAATTCAGTGCTTCGTTAGCGGTATCTGTCGGACCTTGGAGGTTGATGCAAAACAGGCACGAAACGAATTGATAACATTCTCCATGCAGTGTTTCTGAGTGGCCAAGAGGTACAGGTTCACATCGGTATTAATGGCTGTAGGTGTCGCAGCGTTGAGGTTCGACATATTGGATACAGCGCACTGGCCTGTATGCTCTCCAAGTTCTTCAAAATAAGCGACCGTCCTGCTGTTGGGTTAACACGTGAAGTTTGTAACAAACTTCGGCTCGCCTGTGGACAAGTTCGACAAGGCCCCGAGCTACACAAACTCCTCGAGTGAGAAGCAGTGATATGTTCGCTTCAGTAATGCCACACGTGCCGGTGCCGTGATCACATTCGACTGTGACGAACTTGCTCACGCGCAGAGGGATCATTAGGCAGTTGTCCCATACGTGCAACATTGGTTTTCAGAAGTCCATGTTGCTATCAACGGCTCGCTGGGTTAAAAATAATACCATGAGCTCCCGAAGGTTTATAACCGCACCATACTCTGGAAGGAAATCCATTCGGAGAATCAGATCTTTTGAGCACTGTTGTAATATGGCAAAAATGCCACTGAAAGTAAAACCGCAGATCTCTATGCGGCAAGTGCCCACGCCAATTGGTGTCATCACATGGCCACTGGCTGTGCGCATCATTGGTCCAGATCAAGGCGTCGGAACCTTAAGGAGTGTAGTGGCTAGCTGGCTGCTCATGGCAGAAAAGTCTGCATCAGTATCCCACAAGCGCGGTCTCATCACAACTGTCGGTGGTTACAAAAACTTCAGCGGAAACCATGCATTCACAGCATGTTGGTAACTTCGTAGGATTGGGTCGCCGCCGCTTGGGCCATCAAGTGAAATCATTGAGCGGAGGCTGTTGAATCTGAGCAGTAGCGGCGGCCTCACTCCCGAAGGTAGCCGTGTTTAGTTTTCCCAGCGAGTGGACGTGCCTCTGAATTGCCCAGAGGAGAAGTATAAACTGGGTGAAGGCGGTGTTGTCAGGTGCAGCTCGTGAGCAGCGAGGTAATCCTCAACATCCTGTGGTGTTTCGCCATAACGGGGTCGAGGCATATTCGGTGGAAATCCTTTCAAACCTATCCTCTGGTATGGCCGATTGCGAAGAATATGGCGAGGCTCCCTGCAGTGGTAACAGAGTGGCTGTCTGTTGGGCATGCGCCACTAGTGTGCTTTGCTGATAGCGGGACACAGGTCTTGGCGCTGCTTGATGGGGCGCAGGTAGCAGGGAGGTGGTCCGCCAACGAGGCGGAACGGATGTTGCTCGGGGGCAGGTCAACGTAGGACATCGCTGTAAGTCATGATACATAGCTCCGGTAGTAGTGCTGGTGGTTACTGCACCACTTGCTGGATTTTGTCCTAATTACGTTCCCGGTAGAAGAAATCGCTGCAGATGGAGCATCCAAGTGGAGGTTTGGCAGCTCTCCGCGGACAATGCTCCTCACAAGCTTTAACAATGTCTCATCCCTGGCTGCTGGCATGGACGCGCAGTGGTGTGCGGCCACTACGCTTGCCTGACGGCCGTACTGGGCACTCCGTTCCCGCACTGAGCGTTCCATGCTTGAAGCTTCTTGTGCGAAATTTGCGACAGTTCTTGGAGGGTCGTGAATGAAACCAACAAACAACTGTCGCATATGTTGCAGTAATATATTATCGGCAGCAATATATTGCTGCTCTGCTTTGGGAGACTGAAACTGTGCACCACAACTATGTTTTATTCGAGAAAAGTGCCAAAGAACTAACCGTGTGCGCCCGCATTCAGCTATGTGAACGTGAACAAGCAACCTCACAAACTGTTAATGTCAACATCATCTCAAGAAGTAGCGGGAGCAACATAGAATCGTTACAGGTTTGAAAACAGACATGTGTACACTGAAGCACAGCTAAGCAACTGCAAGGAATGACTGATTTTTCTTCCGTCAGTTCTCGAGAGTCGCATGCTGTTCCAGCCGGAGCACGAATGTTCCAAACACAGAGTCAGAACACATACTCTCTGCCGGATTCAGGCACTCTGCTGCGAAGCGTGCTGACAACTCTGGTTCTGCAATTGGTATCCACCATAAGACATCCGTAATTTCATAATGTTTACCAGAATCATTTAAAGTACTGTGTAAATCTAAGAGTGAATATTATTTAAAAGCTATTCAAAGTTTTGAATATTTGCACACCTCTCATAAAAGTGTGAAAGAAACAAAGAAGGTGGTACAGCTCATGGCTTTAAAAACCAAGGACATCACTCAGAATGAGTGAATAAATAAAAGAACAGAAGTACAGTACGCCTGTTGCCCTCAAAAAGTCACGAAGGAAAATGCAGACTGTTTTGAAAATGTCAGCGCCGAAGAAAACATTTTGAAACCTTTGGCTGAAATAGCAATGCCTTACTCAAGCCTCACTCACTTGCTTTGGCATGACATAGTCATACCACAATGAAGGCACTAGCCACCGACCTAACAGTGGCCACCAAAAATTATATATATTTACATACCGATGCCAACGAGGTATAGGCCAAGTGGAGGACTCCCCATTAATGTCAGCCCCGTGGGATCCTCAAACATTCACAAAACTCTGTATGCACACAGTGTTCTCCCCGCCACAACTGCAGCTGGCCTTACCTGTGTGGTGATTGCATCGACGGTGACCACCGCCTTGCCCTGCTGTAGCAGAGATGCCAGTGGGGAGGAGGGCGCTCCCACACCTCCACCGCTGTAGAAAACCCAACTGCCACTGAGCAGGTTGGTGCTGCCCCCGTGTGAGGGCTGCAGCTCAGGTGGCCCCGATGGTCCTCCTGCCCCGTATCCGCTGCCCCAGCTGCCAAAGCTGAAGGCACAAAGCGCGGAACCCCGCAGCTTGCTCAACGAGCACCTGCAATTGAGGCGAAGCCTTGGGTAGCACACAACCACCAAGTCAGAAAGGTGTCCCCCATTTGAGATGAAAGAAGGAACCGTGAGATGAGAAGTCTGCTGCACAGACTAAATGCAGGACTGCACCACTGGACACCAAAGGAGAATGCAAAAAAAGCAATCACATCCAACTGTCATTCTCTAGGAGAGCCCTCACTATAAATTATTACAAGCACAAAAGGGCAAGGCCAATATTGATGCAAAGGACCAAAGGGAAAGTCACCATTCAATGTCGTTTGCTGTCAGTGGATAGAGTCTTTGTAAATGACTCCAGTAGGCTAGGTAATAGGCTAGGTACTGCTAGAGTGCTAAGTCAAGGCCAATTTAGTGAATATGCATGCTCTCCTTAGTCTACAAATAGGCTAAGTAGCACCAAATAAATTCACATTCTAAAGTGCTCAGATGCAAGTAAATGAACAGAAAAAAAAAACACACAAAGAATTGTATTACTCACAGCATGCACTGTGAGGGTCAGAAGATTAACTAAGAATTAAATAAGGATGTCCGGCACTTAACATAGATATCAGTGCAAGCTGTTGCCAATCACAGCCTTAGATCCTGCAGGCAAAGGCCGAAACAAGCACCGTCTCTTACGAGCTGGCCAGAAACTGCCTTTAGCCAAACCTCTCGATACAGTGCTGCTGCCCTCTCCTGGACACAAACAAGCACAAAGAGCAAAGTGCACCTCACAGAATTAGAATCAACACGCGTGATCAGCTGACAGACACGCCAAAGAAGCACACACTGTCCAGCTATGCCCTCCAGAGAAGAAACAAGTGGTAGATGTGATAGCAATGCAGCTCAGCAAAGGCGGGCAAGGTGAGCTGACCTGCGCTGCTGCTGTGCTGCTCCACCTGCCATGGCCCCATCGGAGTGCCGGTCTGAGCGACACGCACGCACCACCCGGTCTAGTGGTGTCAAGGGGCTACTACCTGTCACGGGCCAGCCACGGCTACGAAGACTCTTGGGCGGGGACAACTGCGCCAAGCACAACATTTCACACCCTGTCAGGGCACACAGATAAGGAAAAACAAGTAGAGGTCGTGAGTTGCTCTTTATTCTAGACCTCATGGCGGTCAATAACATGTTCAACAGGCAAAAAGAACTAACAAGTTGTTTATTGGGCAGATGCAAATGTGCAATAGAAGAAAAACCTGGCAGTAGTCAAAGTAACAGGCACATGTGCTTGCTGCCTGTAAAAATTGTACCACAATATTTACAGCCACTAGTACCTTTTAGTGGATATCACAGAACTTGAGGGAAGTGCTGCAGCAACGTCAAAAGTAATACTTAATCACAAATACACACCAAATCTAAATGGCGACATTCCCACATAAAAAACCTATGGCAAAGCAAGAGAAAAGGAAAATGGTGTGAATAAAATTTTACTCTGTGTAAAGATGCCGCCTAAAATGTTTACAAAAGAGCAAGTGCTATTACCAATTGTGAGCATGCGAGGTAGCACCACAGAGATCTAACAAATACTAGGATCAGCGCCTGAAACTGCTATGATGAGCTCAGAATATACCGCAGCTAAGCCACAACATTTCTAGTGCACCAACAGATTAATTTCCCTTCCTCTGCCTTGCGACAGAAGACACACCGAAGTGGGAACAAGGATGCTAGCTAAAAATAAGTGGCCAGGGGACAAAGGACAATGGATTTTCCCTTTTTCTTCTCTCGTGACATAGGGGAAGGGAAACAAACCTGCTGCTCAGCACAGAGTGCCAAAGCTTACATACATGTCCATCACTTAGGGGATTTTTGCACACATTTACTCAGGAGAACACATAGAGCAAAGATGGAAACAGATCTAAGATGAACTAAGGACAGAATTTCGCTAAGCTAACATGATATATAAGGTATTAAATATACTGCTTATGTATGTCCCTTTCCTTTGCCCTTTTAGCCCTTCCATTTTTATTACAGATTACAGATCTATGTGTTAACATAGATCTGTAATAAGTAACAGTAGTAACACAGATCTGTGGGGATGCATCTTTAGGCAAATGTTTGAAGATGGCAGAATTAATTTTGTGATACCTCCCGCTAAATTCAATGTTAGTATATCTCAAAACATTGTTGTCTACTCTTCCTATTTTCTTAATAAGGTTGGTTTGACATTTTATGCATTTCTAAGGGCGCGCTATGGATCAAGATTTTTTTTTTGTTTGCAAAACAAATTTCCAAAAGCAAAGAATACGAGTGGATACAAGAGTTAAAAGTGTGTGTGTGTGTGTGTGTGTGTGTGTGTGTGTGTGTGTGTGTGTGTGTGTGTGTGTGTGTGTGTGTGTGTGTGTGTGTGTGTGTGTGTGTGTGTGTGTGTGTGTGTGTGTGTGTGTGTGTGTGTGTGTGTGCGTGTGTGTGTGTGTGTGTGTGTGGGCGCGCGCGGAGGGCACTTTCTGCAATTTTAAAAAATGTATCCCCACTTTTGAAACCCTCTGCTCCTGTATACGTAAGGACATTTTGTTTCCAAATATGGAACAATTTGAAAAAAAAGAAAGTAGTAGAAGTGCTGGTGGTGGCCAAGAATAATAAACCATTTTGTAATGAATTGTGTGTGGTGAACATAACATACACGATAAATCAAAAATATTCCAGCAAGTGTAAAGATGCAGCTTTGTCACTTAGTGCGAGGGTTATTCCACAGCTACAATGTCTTGAGCAGAGTTTAAAAACTGACAATATGTACAGATCATTCAGAGAGGCTCATATCTAAATAGACCTTCCAGACATGGACAGACACCATCTCCTAACCTCCATTTGTATTTCAGACCCAGTTCAAGTTCTTTTCTCCAATGCCGAACATTCAAAAATGAAACATGCACAGTGCAAAATGAAAGACATCCCCACCTAGAATGTGCTTAGTTGCTTGCGTTCTGCTTCCAGCCCCAAAGGACAGTATATGCCACTTAAACTTCATGCCAGATTATAAAAAGCACTAATGATAAGCATGGAGGGCTATTAAGCACTCTAACCTATATATCACTATGCACAATGCAGAGCAAGGAGAGGCAGACAACAATACTGAAAGCTGGCAACATAGAAGGCGAAATATGTGCATCTTTTTTCGCGTGAACAAGATCGCCAAATATAGTCTTCTTTATTTATTAAAATCCTGATACTTGCAGCAAGCACAATACCCTGGTGCAACAAAAAAATTTGAATACTTAATATTGAAATGAGAGGTAGAGTATTTGCCACTTTCACAGTACACATGAACCACACCATCAGTGAAGAGGTAAGAAAGGTGTGAAAGCGAGCAAAGAGAAAGAGGCATTACAGTGTTCTTTTAGCATATATCCAAAGCACATCAGCCTTCTGCATTTCATGTCCATCACACGTAGTCACGATGGGCAGGAGCATGGTTTCAAAACATAAGAACACCATACCCCCGAGCCACCATAGCAGGTCCAAGCACCACAATAAAATTGCACTTCTATTCAGTGTAGAGTAGGTCCCAATTTTTAAATTGTTTCCTACATGATTGTTTTCTGCTTCTTCAAACTTTCTGTGTACTGTTCCGGAATAAAATTTGGTCAGTTATTCATTTATCCGCTCTGTTAATCATGCCCTCAACTTTTCGTTACATCGCAATCCGCCAGCTTGAGAATGAAAGTTTCAACTTGGCAATGAAGAAATAAAAGCAAAAGGCTAAGAAAGTGCACCCCACCCAAAAAATAGTGCGTGATAACCCCCACCAAAAAATGCTGCGACTATTTCATCAACTAGTGTTGCAGTCGGAAGCCTTCAAACATACCATTCATTGGATTTAAGGTTAACACACTGCAGATCAGCAGCATCCAAAGGATAGCTGTGGTTGGATGGCTTCAGCAAGCAGTCGTAATTTGGTTCTGCAATATTATTCTTAATTTTGCACACACTCTGAATATGTGCCATTTTAAAACCTTCTGGTGAAAGGAGACACACACGTTATTTACACCTTTTATTTCACTTGACTCAGCCACATTGACTGGCACACTTTTAGGGGTACACTCGCTCCAGATAGCTGCACTGGCTTAAAGGGACACTGCAGCACTTTTTGCAAAAGTTGGGCTTTCAGCAGAAAGCCATAGTTTTTCATGCTGCAAACTCGAATATCAGATTAAAATTAGGCAGAAGAAAGCAGAAATAGCCTTTTTTCAACAGAAATACGCAGCCCGCGCGACAGGGCTCACCGCGGGTCGCGGCGCCGCCCGTGATTGGCCAAGACGTCGCGTGACGACATTCTGAGGACCGGGAAAGCTGCCGATGCGGCTCCTTAGCTGCACTGTGTTGATCGCAGCTCTCTGCGGCTTTTTGAATGTCATTATGGCATGCCATTTTTACACGAATGACTATCGGAATTTTTACCGCATATATCCATACCAGATACATCCACAAACGATGCAGCACTTCCGTTGTGGGGAGCGCAGATTTGGCATGAAAACTTGGTTTGGTTACAGTGAGGCATTTTGAAAAGTAGTGTGTGTCATTATTAGCAGCAACAACATTGCCCCCAGCGAAACCTCGGCCCACATATTCTTGGGAAGGAAAGGCAGCGAACATTGCCCTAGCCGACTACCTTCATCTCAGGCCTCTCACCTCGCCCGAAAGGTAATTGTTGTGAAAAATGAGCCCAAAGCTTGGTGTAACAAATACTGCTTTGAATGCCAGTCGTGGTACCTTGGGGAAACGAAGAATTTTATAGAAAGGGTGAAGCAGTACACAGCTGCCACCAGACAAATGAAAAATAAGCAAAGCGCGGTTGCGGAACTCTGCAATGCATACGAGGCATTGACGGGGCCATTGTGCTGGAGACCAAGTCAAATGCGCGCAGAATGCTGCTTGAGTCATACGACATTTAGCAGACGTTCAAAGCCTTTCCTTTTTATCATACTGTCACAATACACATTTAGTGAATTGACGGCTGACGTATGTTGAAAGCCAAGCAAGCTGTAGCTCCTCCGCACCCATACCTTCATAAGAAAACAGTGTTCTGAAATGTGTTTTCTTACAAGAGCTTCGTCGTTCTCATTTCCAACTTAATGTGCATCCCCAAACAAGACAGGACTATGTAAAATGACAAGGCAGCAAAGGGTGCAAAATCGCAAGGCCATGTACGAACAACTTCGATGATTGATTGCTTGGACGCACCGATGGAAACCTCGCTCTTTGCGCTCTTTACCTGAATATGCCTATACCCAGCTGAGCGGTACACTCCTTATCTTCTAATAATACTCCCGTAAGGGTTCCACGAACATATCAGGCACGTGCCGTGCTAGAAAAGATCTTGCAGTCTTCCCAACCTAGCTTCGACACAGCAGTGGGCTCTTAATCATCTGCTAGTTCGCAAAAATCATCAGCACGTGCTACTGATCAGTTGTCCATGTTTAGCACAGAAGCCGTTTGCGCGAAGCTTTTGTGCAAAAAAAAAAATGGAGACACGCGAATACAACCATGCGCCGATGCTGTCTGGCCGTCCCATCATGAGATTGCAATCTATGAACGGATTGCAGATGACTGTCCTGACTGCTTTGTACAAGGAAACAGAAGGAACCGCGTCATGGTTCAGCCATGCCCTTTTTGTCAAAGTCCTATAAAAATCGCATTAGGAACAAACTGCATGTAGTCACAGTTACGAAAATGCTTCGAGTAGAATGGAATTTATCTCTCTTTTCAGCAACGCCGCATTGCGCCGTGAACTTTTATTACAATGGAAGATTACATCGTCGCGTCCACAGCTGTTTGTGCATCCGAACACATGCAGAGCTGTGTTGTATCAGGTGCACACACTAAGTCGATGTGTTTTGTACGTCCGCAACGCACGCAAAATGAGGAACAGCACACGCTGAAAACACCCTCCGTTGGCTCTGAATGCCTCCGGCTCCTCACGGTGACGTCACGACGGACGGAGAAGAGAGGTTTCTCCCTCCGCTGCCCTCCTCTTTAGCAGTCGCGCGGGGCGCAGGAAATTTGAATTGCGCGAAAATAACTTCACAGGCATGATCAACAAATAATCTGGTTCAAAAGCCTATAGCATTGGTACACTTGAAAACCACTGCAGCGTCCCTTTATATTTTTTAATGCACTCTAACTAACGGGTCATGCATTCAATGGAAGCTATTGATTTCACCAACAAGAAAATAAGAAGAAAAGTTTAGGCGGCATTTAAATTCTGCCTTTAAGGATATAAAGTGACAGCGTTAATAGTTACCAATTGAATGTCTTCCTTGTGGATCGTCCTTCACTTACAAGCACTTCGCTACTTTATCACTAGGTTTTGCCTGTATTATCCCACACATACTAAGTAGAAAATGGTCGTAATCCAGCAGATTATACGACAGAGCATAGCCCCCACTTTAACTAAGCCGTACAAGCCTACAGAGAGCATATATAACTCAGGATCAAAAGGTCCTGAAATTTTCTCACAGCATCAGAGCACTGAAATGTGCTTAGTACAAATTCTTCTTGGCAGTTTCCTTTCAACTGTCTTAGAAAGCCTTTGCTATTAGCAAGGAGCCAAAAGTTGCCTTGTTATCCAGGTGCTGTCTATGTGGTTCAGTGCTATTCCACGAAACACACTTGGGTCAACAGCACAGTTTCAGCGGAACGATAAGACACTGCTCGTTGCAGTGTACTTGGAAAGCAAAAATAACTGCAAGATTTCGTAACCATCAAAAACCAGAGTGCCTAATTCAAAGTGTGCATGGGTGTGGTTGCCTTTATTAAAAGCGTTCTGGCACGCATGCAATAACATGCAGTGTAGTGCATTATGAAAAGATATGTCTAAGGTTGCTAGAAGGTGCAAAAGATATAGGGCTCTCTCTGTATACTACACTACTAAGCACCAGACCAGAAATACAGCTAAAATAGCAACATGTGTGGTCTACTAGCTGCTGAATGAACCTCGCAGGGCGTACGCCACCCCCTCAACGAAGTGACCAATAGGGGGTATCCACGTGACGTCAAAGCCAACGTCAGTAGGCAGCCGACGCCATCTTTGCGTCCTCTTCCGACTAGTACGGCCAGCGGCTTATCTGCTGGTGTGAGTTCATTTTCTCTGTCACTCTACCTCATACCAGCACTGGTGTAATGAAAACTAAATCGACATCATGGGCGACAGTTCGAATTATCTACAAAGTGTGCACGATGTTTACAGACCTGTACATCAAAAAAAAAAAAAAAAGAACTGTGGCACCGACTCGTTTGCAGTCGATGCGCAACTGCCCGGTAAGCGTCGACCTGTGACCGCACATAAATATGCGCGACATCCACGAGTTTCTTGTGCTACGGACGAGCTTCATCATAAGAAACAGACTGAAAGGCTACAGACCACTCGAAGGACACAACTACGTTACAAGCGCCAGGATAAAGAGCCGCGTTTGAAGCAGACGAACTTGCGCTTTGCACGATTACATGCGTACCATACAATGCTTATTCCAGCTAAACTGCCAAGTCCTTGTAGCTCAAATTTAGAATAGAAATGACATTTCGTAGCAAGTATTTTATTAAACATGTTTGGTGTACTTGCCTCATTTGTTCAGAAGGAGTCGGATGTATGCATCATCTGTGACGGCAACGAAGCAAAAGAAGCCACAGCGATTGCCCAGGTGGCGCCACCTCGTTGCGTTGTGAACTCGAAGTGATTTTTTGCAACAAAACTCTTCAAATACAGTGCAGTTTTGATTAAACTAAGTTTCGGTAATTATTATTTACGAATAAGTTTATAAACCTCCTCAAACCTTCCACAAAACAACTCTGCCCGCCTATATTTTTTCGCCAAATATTGCTTCACAGACGATGCGAACATCCCACTGCTTCTGATCGAATGAGGCCGCTGCGCCACACACAGAGATTATCTGGCCCTCTGAAGGCTTGAATTGCTGCAAAGCACGACGAGGAGGTCTTGTCGGCGCACTGCATGCGCATGGCTAGACATGGTGATGTATGTTCACGTTGCCACGCTGTTCTTTTGCCCGGAATATGGCTTGCGAGTGCGGGAAGAGCAGCCGTGCCCGGATCGTGGCAACAGCTGGCCGCCAGGGAACATACGGAAGATTCTAGCCCAGCCCATTTTCGACATTGATTTCACATTTTACGTGATTTCGCAGCTGAGCCGTGCCAGCCATATGTGACGTTGCATCTCAGTGAGTTGTTCCAGGAGGAGTGGTTCGTGCGCACTTTCGGAACCTTAAATAAGCCGATGCCGTTCGCTCAGCTCTTCAGCTTCCGTTGCTTGCACTGTGTACGGCTATTGCAGCCTACGACAGCTCAATGCACAACAGCTGCGGATGCCACTGCTTGCGGAACCACGCGCGCGAACGACAACGCTTGGTACGTCATTCGCCCTGTTCTTGCGGTGGACACAAAAATGGTCGACTGCGCCACAATTACCCACAATGCACTGTGCACGGCGTGTTAGTGAATACCCCCTAAACGATAACAAAAAGAAGATATCGCTGACAGAAAAATGACAACACGTGTCAACTCGCAGCCGCGAACACGTCCGCCCAAGCAGTGCATGGACTCAAACGATCCAATCTTCCACGCACATCACGTATGTCAATCAAGGTCGCTCAAGATCCATATACCGCACCATCGGAAGGCGCGGCCCGTCCTGCCAGGAGACACCGGCGACAACGAATAGGTGGGCGCGACCATGCATTATTGGACACGGGATGACGGCATGACCAGTCAACAGACGTCACTAGGACGACATATGCGACGTCGACCCCAGCTACAGAGGAAGAGAAAAAGCGAAAACGATTTGGATGAACGGAACCAGATCGGGCACGAGCCGCGCTAACGCATAATGAATGAAGCGCGACGCGGCGCAGCGCGTGTGGCCGCAGGCGCTGACGTTGAACGAGCCAGCAGCGCGTGCGGAGACGATTAGGTGCCAGAGGGGTACAGAGGGGTGCGAGGGAAGGCAATTCCAGGGCGAAAAACTCCGTCGCGGTTCGGCGCTCTCGTGGCCAGCCGCGCCGATCGAGCTCGTTATACTTTTCCGCCGTCCTACTGTATGGCGCACAGAGGAACGTCCCGTGCTCGCACCCTTTCGGACATGGGCCGTGCGACACACGAGCTGCGGAACACGAGAGACGCAAGCAACCAAATCTCCCCGTGTCTGCTATTTTGCGACGCACAAATAGTCTCGCAGCTGGTGCCAAGTTGCGGCTCGCATCGCCTCAAGAACGAACCGCGGAGCGCTTGTGCAGACGGGGTTCGGCCCGCGTAAGAAACAAAGGGGCCAGCTAGTCCGTTGTTTCACGTCGCCCGCATGATTCAACTGACGTGTACCCAAGCATCAAGTCGTCGTGCACGCGAGTCGTTGGATGTAAAACACTATACGTTGCTTTTTCTTCACCTCCGACCTACGGCACTCCTGCACTTGGTTAAAAAACAAAAATGGAGCCCCGCTCCGCCGATGTCCATAAACCCACGCGCGTGATTCAGCTGCGGCACACTTCCGCAACGTTCCGCTCCTCACCTGTCATTTTCGCCATCCAAGAAGCTGCGGCGTCGTCTGCTCGCGTCGAGGCTTCGGGACGACGAAACCGCGACGCTTGACCTCCCTTGCCGCGGCGGGTCCGGTCGCGAAGAAAAGCGCGCACAGGCGTCTCCGACGGAGCCGGTTCGTGCACGAATTAGCAGCGCTGGGCGGCAGGGGCAACAGGAGTCTGCCCGTTCGCCGTCGCAGCACCCTGACTACCGCCAACGCGAATCGATAGACGAGAGGGGCCGCCTAGGGCCGCCGACGAGCGAGCGCGGTCAGCGGCTGTCGTCTGCTCCGCTGCTACGCGGCGCGACGCGGCCGCCAGGGTGTGACGTCGTCGGCGGCAACTCTATTCATACAAGCAACGCCGACGAGAGGTGCGATCCAGCGATGCAGGGAAAAGTCGGAATGCAAACTGAAATCCACGCGGAAGCGTTCTTCCTCGGGACGGACTCTGCAAGCATGCGCCGCTGCTCTCCTAGCGTCCGCGGCAACTGACCGCCCGGTCGTACCTAGCCGAGCGCTTCCAACCGCGACCGATCCAGCTGGAGCAAAGGAGTGCCCGCACCGCGAAGAGCACGTCACGGCATAATCAACGCGCGGATGGCGGTAGGTTCGCAGTTGTTCGAAGGGCACGTGGTGACAGAGGCATCGGCCGGATCGAAAAGCGACGGGATCAGCGACCCTCCGAAAAGGCCGCCCAACTAACGAGGTGTGAAGTATAGATCCCGTAGGATGTCTCATCTCGTGAAGTGCGAAAAGCTCTCCCTACTGTCGGGCGCTTCCCGCTACAGTTTGATAACTAAAACATTAACGCACCTAAATGGATAAAGATGGCCTGTCTGGCGACTCCTGTCCGTTTCAGTAATCAGAGAAAAGAACATGTCAAAATGTCAAATGTATCCGGCGAAAATAGCATACTAAGCAAATTAAAAGCGCAACACGAATTCCTACTCGCGGGACAAGTTCTCTAACCCACCTCAATGATCAAGATGGCAGCAACTGCATTGAAACCATGGCGAAACAGGAGGAGTTGTAAATCGTGCTCCGATAACGCTAGCTGTTCCGACAGAAGCCGTCAATATAACTGCCCTACTGCACTGACGCGACGTGTGAAACAAGCACACTGGCACAATGTGCGCAAATTTACAAAATATTTGCTTAACCATAAGAGGGGCTTTTTACATAGAGGGAAACACGCGCAAGGCGATTGCAACAACGCATACACAGCTGCGAAAAGCGAAGTGGCAAATCTCACGCTTCAAAATGTTTGTTTTTTCTTTTTTTTTTTTTAACTGAGAGTGACATATACACTGCTGACACACGCCTCGGCTCCAACAGATATAATCGCGGAAGCCCCAATGACCTCTATTTGGATCTTTTTTCGCACGAGTTAAAAGATGCAGATCGCTCAAACAAAGGCTTGAAATCTTATTTTTACCTTTTTTTTTTTTTTTTCGTTTCTCTTTCTTCAGCTCTTGCATGCTGGTGGTTCTCACACCCCTGCACGTGTTTCCTTTCGAGTAAATAATTTTCATTAAGTCAACAGTTCTCAGTTAGCGCTGTGTCAGCGCCCTTTTCTCAGTGTGAATTCATCGTGAGCAGCGCGTCAAAACTGTCACGTAGTACTTGCAACCAGGCCCTTTTCTTGCACTGTTGCAGCTGGCCAAATAAGTAGTTTGTAGGATCGCTCGCATGGCGAACAAAACTTATCCTGATAATATAGCATAGAGGAAAGTCGTGCACTAATACAGCGACATGTGCCCTGCCGGTGCAATGGCCGGTATGGGCGCGTCCGAATACGTATCAAACGGCCGCGACTTTTATTTGAGGCTTTTTTATGGTGAAAGTCTTACCCCATAGCTTCATGCAATAGCAACAGGCCATGGCGGCGGCGTCCAGGAAGCGAGGTACCCGAAAAACCGACGTGACGTACGTCATCGGGACGTGGTCGCAGTTGTCCCATAGATAAGTCACTGCAGTCACGTGACTTAATGCACCTCAGGCTTTCGCAATCACACCACGTAAGGATCTTAAATGCTCTCCGCAGCCTTCTTTGCAGCACCGCGGCTCGCGGTATTGTGCTGGATGCATGTTCGAAGGAGCTGCCCGGAGGAGGAGGAGGAAACATTTATTTTCGCAAATGTATTCGGGGCCACGCACAACCTCACCGCACTCAAACGTTCATGTTCAATCTGTCCATGACGTCGGCAGCCCGACGAAATGCGATCTTTTGCTTCGCCGGGTCCTTGGAGCGTAGTGTGGTCTCCCAGTCTTCCCGGCGATGTCATCCACAGACCATCTAGCCACTGGCGGACGCGTCTGGACGGCTGAACGTTGTAGTTAACGGGAGTGTCAGAAGAGCGGGGCCGTAGTGGTCTATCCAAGTACCAGCTGCGCATGCGCAGCGACCATGTAGGGACGCAAGCTTGCCACTGTGCACGCGTGAGTGTGCTGTTGGTTAAGGACACCTGCCAACTCGCAAGCACTGGATGGAGTTGTACGCAGCTCCCGCACCTTTGCAGCCCAAAAGCCAGCTGCCGCTGTGCCGCAGACAAAAGGCAGAACTTGCGCGGCGTACATGTTACGAAAGTGTCGAACCAATATGCGCCGCACAGTCTAGTAGTGCGCAGTCGGCAGCGCAGTACATATCCGGCCATTCGACGCCGACCTGCCGCTGCTGCTGTTTCCACGCCCTTTCATTTGGCGGGCGTGACGCCCGCCAGATGAAATCTTATTAGGGCGCGGAAATCCGACAAGTGGCGGCTGAGAAAGCGTGGCGTGGATGGATGCTCTAAATAAGACTTGAAATTTCTCCAACCAACACTTTTATTTTATAAAACCCGACGTTTCGGAGCCGGCTCGGCTCCTTCAGGGGTGCATGACGCGGGGCTGCGTGCAGCTATAAGTAAAGGAATGGTCGAGGGGGAGAAGAAGGTGGGGGGGGGGGGGAGAATGGGGAGGGGGAGGAATGTGTGTGAAAGGAATGAGAAGGAAGGAGGGGGGTTTAGACGAGTGAGGGTGCCGTAGGTGCAGGTGTGCTCGCTGGCGACTTTTTTCTTTTCTTCTGTGAAGTGGCCAGGAGAGAGCGAAGACCTTGCAAGTATACAGCAGGGAGGTTGCCTGTTGTCCGGTTGATGTTATTTGCGGTAGACTGTATGTACCATGACTCGAGGAAGCGTCTTTTGCGGTAATTGGTCTCGGTCTCCAAGATGAACGTTGGGATGAACGGCAGGCGCTCAACGACCTCCAGAGACACACGACCATCGTAATCCTCCCAGCGGACAAAGGCAACACAACAGTCGTTCTGGACAGACAGGACTATGACGAGAAAATTTCTTCTCTACTCAACAATCAAGAATACGAAAAATTGAAGAAGGACCCCACAACAAGTACCCAGGCAAAATTGAACAAGGCATTAAAAGAAGTTTTCAAAAACCTCCCAAACCACCGAAACCTCTACCTGCAGTTATCGTGCACCAACGGATCAGCCCCAGCCTTCTACGGTCTGCCCAAAGTCCATAAACCTGGGACTCCTCTACGCCCAATTGTCGACTTCCGTTTCTCCCCCCTCCGTGCGTTGTCGGAATACCTGCACAAGCTCATAACACCAATCACGGGAAAAACCGCGACCCACGTCCGACACGCCGGGCATTTCATCGAACTCGTATCCCAGGTGAGCCTTGAGGCCGACGAGTGCCTTGTTTCCTTTGACGTGGTGTCCCTTTTCACAAATGTCCCTGTAAATCTCGCGTTGGCCGCCACTCGAGAAGCCCTACAACGCGACGATACACTCAGCGCACGAACCCCACTCAGTGTAGACGAGATATGCCGCCTTCTGGAACTATGCTTATCAAACACATACTTCTCATGCCGAGGAGAATTCTACAAACAAGTTAAGGGAACACCAATGGGTGCCTCCATCTCTGTCGCTATGGCGAATATAACTATGCAGCACATCGAAGAACGAGCTCTCAACTCTTTCCGCCCACCGCCAAAAATTTTTCTGAGATATGTCGATGACTGTTTCTCAATTATTAAGAAATCTGAAGTCCAAAATTTCCTCTCTCATCTAAATTCCATTCAACCGGAGATTCAGTTCACCCTAGAAATGGAGAAGCGAGGCGCCCTGCCGTTTTTGGACGTTCTGGTGACCCGAAAAAACAACCGCCTGCGATTCTCCGTATACCGAAAACCCACCCACACAGGGCGATATCTGCATTTCACTTCGAACCACCCGACAAGCCATAAAGCGTCAGTTGTGAAGACCTTATTACAAAGAGTGGAAACACATTGCACCACAGAGCCCGACAAAGCAAACGAAAAACGCTTAATATTCAAGGAACTAACCATGAACGGCTACCCAAAAAAATTTATCCGGAAAATCATTCGCCGCCAAAAACGCAACGACAGGCCCCGGGAAGAAAATAACCAGCAGCAAACAACTACATCTCAAAAGTACGTCACTGTCCCCTATGTCCGAGGCGCCAGCGAAACCATCGCCCGTATTCTAAGAAAAGAGGGAATTCGAGTGGCGCACAAGCCTTCAAACACTTTGGGGAGCCTGCTACCCTTCCCCAAAGATCGACCACCAAGAGAAAGAGCCCAAGGCATTGTCTACAAAATTCCCTGCGCCGACTGTGATGCTAGCTACATTGGCGAAACAAAAAACCTAAAAGAAAGAATTCGGCAACACAAGAACGATGTACGAAATTTTTCAAGAGAACGCAACCCCATAGCTGAACATTCAGAAGATTCCGACCACAGAATAAATTTCGAAGAAACGTTCATCTTGGAGACCGAGACCAATTACCGCAAAAGACGCCTCCTCGAGTCATGGCACATACAGTCTACCGCAAATAACATCAACCGGACAACAGGCAACCTCCCTGCTGTATACTTGCAAGGTCTTCGCTCTCTCCTGGCCACTTCACAGAAGAAAAGAAAAAAGTCGCCAGCGAGCACACCTGCACCTACGGCACCCTCACTCGTCTAAACCCCCCTCCTTCCTTCTCATTCCTTTCACACACATTCCTCCCCCTCCCCATTCTCCCCCCCCCCCCCCCCCACCTTCTTCTCCCCCTCGACCATTCCTTTACTTATAGCTGCACGCAGCCCCGCGTCATGCACCCCTGAAGAAGGAGCCGAGCCGGCTCCGAAACGTCGGGTTTTATAAAATAAAAGTGTTGGTTGGAGAAATTTCAAGTCTTATTTAGTTATCAACCCAACCAGACAGGCAAATCTGTCGAAATGTTTAGCTTTCAATGGATGCTCTTGTTTGTTTACAGATAAAGGTGGGAGCGCAGATCAAAGGGGCGCGGGTAAAAGTACCTAAATGAGAGAAGAAAAAAAAAATATTAAACCGAGCGCCGATAAGTATTGCGGGAACTGAGCGGAAAGATCCACGGTCAATGTCGAGCGTCCCGTAGCACTGCACCTATCGCGCATGCTTACACGCAGAAGCGGCACGCGCACAGACGGAAAGAGGAGAATGTCGGGATCCATTCCCTCTTTGCCATTCTTACGTGCCGCGCGCTCGGCTTTCGACACAATCTTCCCACTTTCGTTCCCTTTCAATATGTCGTTCACTACACACTTGGAAGGTTTTCTGTGACGGGTGACGATAAAGCGCCGACTCTCTCTGCGTATGTAAAGCCTGCACAGAACATGTCACGAGAGAAACCGGTTTGACAGGGCTTTCCTGTGCTAAGAGAGCAGGAAGGACCTTTGAAGTGAAGGAGCCCAGTGCTTCGATCAGGTACCGGAGATAGTCTGTGCAAAATGCTACAGCGATACGGGCGCCGCAAAAATACAAATCAAAGCTCTCTCATCCTCTTCTTCGGGAAACCAGCTTCCCCGTTTTCTACGAGCCGCAAGGCTGACGTCGGAGTAGAAAACGACAGCCATGGGTCCGTCTCGGGTGAAGGGTGGGCGTACACCGCTAATTGTGTCCACCGCTCGCTGCGCGCTTTTCCCTCGCCACGGCCCGGACTACAGTGAAGTTCACTGTAGCCGGACTGAATGCAGCGGCGCGCGCTCCCTCGCCCGGGTATTTTTATTGATTTTTTTTTTTCTCGCGCATGCAGAGTACCACGTCCCACCTCCCGCCAAACGCGGAGGAGGAAGGAGAATTTGTCTTGCGGAGGCTAGACGACCGGACAGGGGAGTGAAAAACCTTTGCGAGGGAACGGGAGGTGAGAAAAAAAAATAATAATAATAATTGGTTCACAGGAAGGGAAAGGCGCAGCATCTGTCACACTTGTTTCCGTGGACACCTGAACCGCGCCGTGAGAGAAGGGAGGGAAGTGGCAGTGAAAGTGGATAGAGAGAAAGGGGTGCCGTAGTGGAGGGCTCCGGAGTAATTTCGACCACCTGGGGATCTTTAATGTGCACTGACATCGCACAGCGCACGGACGCCTCTTCGTTTCGCCTCCATCGAAACGCATCCGCCGCGGTCGGGTTCGAACCTGGATACTTCGGCACAGTAGTCGGCCGTCTTACCACTGCACCACCCTGGCGGGGCAATGAGATAGATTGTGCAGAACAGCGCGAAAAAAAGACAGGGACGAAGGAAGACAAGACGAGCGCTGACTTTCAACTGAGAAGTTTACTGCATGCCTGCATCCATATATATGAACACGTTCACACAACAAAAGAAACAAGACCAAATAAACAATACATCAGAAAAGCGTAAGATATGCAAGAGAACCATGTGTCATCCAGAATTTCACAACGCATCATTTTCTCGTGTTCATAAATCTTACTTCCCGTTCCGATAACGCTATAGACGGGCTGCTGATACAAGTTTCCTTTATCCTGTAAATTTCATTTGCTTCTAAAATTTCCCGAACTGTCTGGTCATTATGCCCATTGATTATTTTTGCTTCCACTAGAAAGGGCTGGCAAGCGTCGCTTTTACAGTCCCTGCAGTGTATGCCTATAGTTTCTGTTACCGAACCAAAAACATTATTGTGATGCTCCATTAGTCTTTCGTTGATACAACGTCCCGTCTGTCCGTTTTTTTTTTTTTTTTTTTTTCGCGCTGTTCTACACAATGGATTACCAACGTGCCCAAGCTTCTGTTTTAACAACCAGACAGAATCGGATTATTGGGTGGCTGTAACTGCGTTATTAATTACTCTTTTCAAAAACATTTCGCGACCTTGCCTTCTGGGGAAGAAAACATTTTCGACCGGAGGGTGGACAGTGGGCCTTTAAGTATGCATGTAAAGCCTGCACGCTGCAACCTCTTCGTCTCACAAGATGTTTGCAGCACTGCGCAAGGCAGGGGAGTTCTGGCACATTCAGAATCACGCTCATTATAACAGGTAAATGTGCTCCTGAGTGCCTCTCGCCCCTGCGCACTACCTACTGGTTGGTTGGTTGGTTCATAGGAAGGGAAAGGCGCAGTATCTGTCACACTTGCTCTGTGGACACCTGAACCGCGCCGTAAGGGAAGGGATGAAGGTGGGAGTGAAAGTGGATAGAGAGAAAGGGGGGCCGTAGTGGAGGGCTACGGAGTAATTTCGACCACCTGGGGATCTTTAACGTGCGCTGACATCGCACAGCACACGGACGCCACTTCGTTTCGCCTCCATCGAAACGCAGCCGCCGAGGCCGGGATTCGATCCCGGGAACTCCGGCACAGTAGTCGGGCGTCTTACCACTGCACCACCCCGGCGGGGCCTACCTACTGTCGCCCCCACCAATTCGGGGGCCGAGAGGGGCGTGAGCATGATCCTGATTGGCCCAGGTCGCCCCAGCCTTTCCCAATGCTGCAAACAGCTTGTGAGACGGCGGGCGAGCAAAGGGGAGAGAAAACCGCGAATACAGCCGCTGGCAAGGACCGCAAAGCGATTGAATGCAAATTACTGTTACAGAGAGTCGTGGATTTCAAGCTTGTTCAGCCTACACTTTTGGCGCCCCGCCTTTCGAACCACCGCCATTGTTCCTTCGCCCCCATTATTCTGCACAGCGACATGCTGTGAAAAATAAACAGATAGAATTCATTAAAAATTTATTTGCGACTTTGCTGCCGCGAAGGACGCCGGTAATTAATCACTGGCACAGCTACATGGCAATCATGCTTGGTGAAGGACCTTCATGCACTGCGTTGAAAAACTTCGACACAACATATAGCAGTACATCTTGTTGCAGTTTTTCATATCCGCATATGGCGCCCGTTCGCAACTGCGTGCGACAGGAAAAATGTCCACCGGCGACGCGTTAGAAAGAAAGAAGAAAACGCGAAGATTTTACTATGGGCCATTAGGGGACATAAATCTTGTCAGATGCAGCCGCGAGGGCAACGAATGGCCGACCACGTTTCCAGCTGTTTTTATTCGTTACACATGCTTCAAAAGTTTAATACACGCCCCATGCCGTTTATTATCACAGTGCTGCCGACAGAAGACGCCTTCTATCATGTAAGAACAGCGCAGCTACCACAGCAGCCGATAAAACCGATCTAGCCATGACAGAAAAGGGAAGTCATCGAGGAAAGAACCAAGCAGCGAAGCAATGAAAAAATTAGGGGAGCATTTCTTGGACCTGTATATTCGAAAAAAAAAAAAAATGTTCGTCGGAACCGACAATCAACAAATCAACGACCGGATAATTGCAGGAGACCAGTCGTGTTTGAAATTTTCGGGAGCGAGCCATGAAAATGTGCTGACTAAATTCGCTCGAAAAAGAAGACACTATCGCATTAACGCTCAACGAGCGTAGCCGTACATGGCTCAAAATGCAGTTCACAAATGTAGTTGTAACAACAGGTATCACTGACACCTTCGAGATTAAATGCACGTGCCCATCAAACATCAAGAAAGCAATCTGTGTTCGAAGGGTCCAGTGCGACAAGTTTCGGGACCAATTCGTATGATTCTCCAGTACTCCAGGGCCTGTATTCCGAGTTTGCGTCGTTATCGAAGTGTCGCTTACTCACCTGACCTCGAGTCATGTTATTGGTGGAAACGCCGGGACATGATGTTGCCACTACGGAACCGGAAGAGGTGGCAACATCATGTCCCGGCGTTTCCACCAATAACATGACTCGAGGTCAGGTGAGTTAGCGACACTTCGATAACGACGCAAACTCGGAATACCCGTAGTGGCGACACCCGGTTCCGGCGTTTCCACCAATCAGATGACTCGAGGTCACGTAAGATAGCGACACTTCGATAACGACGCAAACTCGGAATACGGGCCCCTTGCCTCCGCATGGCAGAGAGACGAACGAAACAATCGAAAAATACACAGCACCATCCCGCCCAAAGCAGTCCAGCCGCCTACGACATCGCGCTGAGAAGTACGAGTGCGGTGTCTTATGCGGGAAGTGCTGTAGGAAACGCCTCCCTTTTGATTTCATGTAAATTTATTACACCGGTGCGCTCTTTGCACATAATTGTCACGCCTTTCACCAGGAAAAAGTGACAGCGTCAGACAATGGAGGGTGTCTGCTGTCCCTCACACGTCCCTCGATTAGGCCCGGACACCCGGGCACCACGACATAGTACAGAATCGAAACCATATGCAGCGGTTTGAACGAATGAATGAAAGCAGAGAGAGAGGAAGTATGGAAGAAAAGATGGAGAGAGGAAGTACGCAAGGCAGGCAGAGAGTGAGTAAGGAAGGAAGGAAGAGGATGGATGCAGCGCTAGAACAAGTAGGTCGTGGCTAGAACATACCTGCTTCTTGTTGGCGAAGGCCGGCGTGCATCCACCGACCCCAGTTCCACCGCAAGAGGTGGAGCGGTAGCGCTGCGAGGGAGCGATGAGCCCCACTGGAGAGGACGTCATTGTTGGCCCGTAGCAACGCGGTGACAAGCCGCACTGCTGCTGCTGCTTGCTGCACGTCGAAGCTGCGCCTGGGACCGACCTGCGCGGAGACGACCACAGCGGGCTTTACACAGGTTTACTCGCAGCACCTCCTAAAATATGAATGTAAACCTGAAAGCACACTGCAGCGAAGCGGGTAGGGAGTTCTCGGGGTAAATGTTAAAAGAAAAGCGATTCCGGTACACCGAAAGAGTTGGCGGGGAATTTTGTTTTTTAAGCATGTGCTGCTCCAAGAGAAGCCAGCGAGGCACTGAGGCGACGAAGACCCCCGATCCTCTATTGCATGCATGCGCGATAGCATAGCGCGTCCACTTTCGGTTCTCCCCTCCAGGTTCGCCCGGAATCGTGGCTCGATCACACAGCACGATGAGAAATTTACAATAATTCATTTTAGTGTGTAGCACACCGCAAGCACAGATTTCGCTGATGTCTGTCCGAAGCCACTCTCTCTTTCTCTACCCGAACTTACAGTGAAGAAATACAAGGAGTTGAGCCCCGCCGGGGTGGTGCAGTGGTAAGACGCCCGACTACTGTGCCGGAGTTCCCGGGTTCGAACCCGACCTCGGCGGCTGCGTTTCGATGGAGGCGAAACGAAGAGGCGTCGTGTGCTGTGCGATGTCAGCGCACGTTAAGGATCCCCAGGTGGTCGAAATTACTCCGTAGCCCTCCACTACGGCTCCTCTTTCTCTCTTCCCACTTTCACTCCCACCTTCCTCCCTTCCCTTACGGCGCGGTTGCGGTGTCCACAGAAAACAAGTGAGACAGTTACTGCGCCTTTCCCTTCCTACAAATAAATCAGTTTTTTTACAAGGAGTTGACGCGCGGCTTAGCGAACTCAACCGCCGGAGGCTGCATTTCGATGGAGATATGAAACGGAGAGGCGTCCGTAGTGCTGTGCGATGTCAGTTGTTGCGACTGTAGAAAGAAGGAAAAGAAAAAGCACGGCCTGCTACTGGCTCTGAGCCACCTCCGCTGCCTCCTGCGGTCAGAAGAGAAAATAGACAAGAAAGAAAAAGAAGAGGAGAAAAAGACGCGCATCACAACAGCCATCGTCCACCACCGCAGCGGTGGCGGGTGCAATGACGGCCTACAACAGATAAAATTTAGTGACAGGCTAGCTCCCACCGCCAGCGGCTCCCCCGCACCTCATGTCAGTGCTGTTTTTGTGGCTGTAGGAAGAAGGAAAAGAAAATGCACGGGCCTACTACTGACTGTAACAGAGCCACCTCCGCTGCCTCGTGCGGACAGAAGCGAAAATAGAGAAGAAAAAAATACCCACGATTACGTTACTTCCTAATGCGAAATTTGAGCGCAGCTCATTACCCGTTTCACCTTTTTCGATAGATTGAGGCAGATATTTCGAGCAAGACACGTATGTACAATTACAGACTTCTCAATTTTTACACGTATTCCTCAAGAACCGCTCCTTTAACAGTTCTTGACTGTCATGAAAGAAGCTTTGTGGTCGGAGAAATGAATAGAGCAATCGAATTATCGGGAGGTTGCGGGAAGCAGCGCGTGGGCCCATAGGAACGTTGCGCGACGAACAGATAGCAGCGACTGACTGATGGCGCTGACGCACTAGCGAGTGAAACGAGAAACGGCCTCGCAGGAAGAGGGGGGACCCCCTCCTTTTTCTGCATGGCGGCGACGGTGTTCTACGCAGTCACTCGGGGTACCCGGGTTTGAACCCGACCTCAGCGGCTGCGTTTCGATGGAGGCAAAACGAAGAGGCGTACGTGTGCTATGCGATGTGAGCGCACGCTAAAGATCCCCAGGCGGTCGAAATTACTCCGTAGCCCTTCACTACGGCTCCTTTCTCTATTTCCACTTTCACTCCCACCTTCCTCCCTTCCCTTACGGCGCGGTTGAGGCGTCCACAGAAAGCGAGACGGTTACCGCGCCAGTCTACGCAGTCACGTTGCATTGACTCGCTAGCGACGGCAGTGGCATCAGTCAGTCGCTGCTAGCGCTAACTCCAGCGCACCCCCCTTTCTTTCCTCGTGTGCTCCGGTTGCTGCACGCGCTCGTACCCACTTCGTCCGCCGCTGAGTGTACCCCCCCCCCTCTCCCTGCGAGGCTCCGGTTGCCGAAGCGCCGGCTCGAACTGAGGGGATGAAAGGAGGGCAGAGCTGGTTACGAGGACGACGACGACGCGAAACTCATGAATGGGCGCCGGTTCGCTCCTCCTCAGGCGACCTGGCCACCACCGGGTTCGCCAAACTGAGGGGATGAAAGGAGGGCAGAGCTGGTTACGAGGCCGACGACGACGCGAAACTCATGAATGGGCGCCGGTTCGCTCCTCCTCAGGCGACCTGGCCACCACCGGGTTCCCCCGGCCTCGTAACCAGCTCTGCCCTCCTTTCATCCCCTCAGTTAGAGCCGGCGCTTCGGCAACCGAAGCCTCGCAGGAATGGGGGGGGCTCTAAAAGAGGGAGCGAAAGACGCGCGCCGCAACAGCCGTCGTCCACCACCGAAGCGGTGGCGAGTGCAATGACGGCCTAAAACAGATACAAATTCGATGGCAGGCTAGTCCCCGCCGCAAGCGGCGGTGACCTACCTATCCCAGCCCCTTTAGAGCAGGACCAGCCACTCTCGGCCTCTTGTCAGTGCACGTTAAAAATCCCCAGGTGGTCAAAATTACTCCGCATGCCCTCCACTCCGACGCCTCTTTCGCTTTCGCTACCACCTTCGTCCCTTCACTTACGGTGCGGATAAGGGGTAATGCGCCTTTCCTTTCTTATAAACCAATTTAAAATTTTACGCTCGCTTCACGCGTTTTGGCTATGGGCGGAGCGGCCACAGCTGCGGACGCCACGGCCCAGATCACAAAACTGCGTTCGTTTATCTGCACTGATAAAATTTTCCGAGATCATTGCAGAATCTGCACTGGAGAAATTCGTAAGTCTAAGCGCGTAGGCAAACTACTGAGAAAGTCATTCAAAGGAGGCTAACGAAATACACCGAAGAGAATGATGCGTGGCCGGCTGAATTGGTCGGATTCAGGCCCGGCCTCAGTACGCAAGATACCCTGCTCGATCAGATTACATAACGATGTAGTCATAGACTTCAGGGAAAAAAATACGAAAGGTATTCTAGGCTTAGATCTTAAGAAAGCTTTCGACAACGTCAGCCACGACGACGCCCTTCTAGACGGGCTCGCTGAGCTAAGAGTAGGCGAAAGAACCTACAACTACATTAGATCATTCCTGCGAGACAGGACGGCGATCATCAGCTTTCAGGGCTTAAATTCGGAGGAGTTCCCGCTGGGTAACAGAGGTACTCCGCAGGGGACTGTGCTCTCACCTTGCCTTATTAAAATCGTAATGAGGAAGCTCCCCCGTAAGCTTGGCCATCTCGATGACTTAAATCTAAGCATCTACGCGGACGATGTGACCGCCTGGATGTGCGAAGGGAACGACTCGTGCATCACATCCAGGCTCCAAGAGGCAGCAGATACAATCAGCAAACACGCAGAGGACGTAGGTCTATGCTGTTCGCCAGAAAAATCGGGGCTCCTGGTAATGGCCAGCAGTAGTGGGAAGGTAACTCCAGATATCAAAATTAAAGTCAACGGGAACGAAGTCCCGAAAGTTGATGAAATTAGAATATTAGGTATGATTATCAACCGCAGGGGTAGTAACAAAAGCCTGATTAAGAAATTGAAAGATCGGGCGGATCTCGTAGTCAGAGTATTTAAGAAGACGTCCAACAGAAGGAGTGATCTCACAGAGGCTAGTAGACTCACTCGTACAAGCTTTTGTCACGAGCAGAATCTGCTACGCGACTCATGGTTGGTTCATAGGAAGGGAAAGGCGCAGTATCTGTCACACTTGCTCTGTGGACACCTGAACCGCGCCGTAAGGGAAGGGGTGAGGGTGGGAGTGAAAGTGGATAGAGAGAGAAAGGGGGGCCGTAGTGGAGGGCTACGGAGTAATTTCGACCACCTGGGGATCTTTAACGTGCGCTGACATCGCACAGCACACGGACGCCACTTCGTTTCGCCTCCATCGAAACGCAGCCGCCGAGGCCGGGATTCGATCCCGGGAACTCCGGCACAGTAGTCGGGCGTCTTACCACTGCACCACCCCGGCGACTCCATTCCTAAATATTAACAAGACCGAAGAACGCGAATTAAACACCATAATTAAGAGATGCACGAAGTGCGCTCTAGGACTCCCCATAACTACTTCTAACGACATTCTAGAGAAAATGGGGTTGCATAATGAGTGGAAAGAGCTAGCTGCGGCGGTCAGGCTATTCCAGAGAGAGCGACTCGCAGGAACGGCGGCGGGTAGACAAATCCTCGACTGGGTAAACCTACTAGCGCCCGGGGAAGGCGAAAGTGTCAGAGATAGATCGAGAAAGAGCGAGCAGGGGAGGAAAATACTCTCTAACCAGATTCTTTGCGCCGGTTCATTGTTGCCAGTACCGAGTGGGCTGTGCATCCGCACGCTTCATGCATAGCAGAGCGGCCTTCCACCTCTGTATATTGTCGTTTGAGAGACTTAAATACCGTAATTAGCGCCCCTTTTAGTGGTAATGTCATCGGGACAGCAATGCGTGAAATAGCAATATGTTTGCCGAAAGCGTATGCGGGAAGTATGCATCGACTGTCCGAGTTCGGCTGTGATATGTTTCTGCTTCAGCGCTTTCCAGTTTATCCTTATTTAATTCGGCTATGAACGTTTTATGTAAGCCAGATATACTTAGTACCAATGACAGACTCACGAATATGATGCCCATTTCACTTCCTCCGCCGTAGTAGCCACGCACGCCGGGCAGGTCGTGCCTCCTGCAAGCCCTCCGCGCCAACGATACGGTGGATCTCTTCCGCCAACGCAAGAGCGGGCTAAAATCTGTGCTTCACTTTAACATTAAGCCGACAGCAAAAAAAAAAGAAAAAGAAAAAGAAAAGAAGTCTTTCTTGCGGATTTCTGGCCCATAACCGTGTTATTGATGATTGCAATACAAATAAGTTACGCAGCACATTGCCGCTGGTGCGGCCCGCGGCTCATCGTCTGCTCGCTGGCTCCGCTGCTAAAGCGTCACCGAAATATACATCCTTC